>NW_026542599.1:37150281-37345360 GCF_028750875.1 Macrosteles quadrilineatus | reverse complement strand
TCGAATACAAAATATTAAAATAAAACAACTAAAATTACATAGTGGGGTCGTCCGACCTTAAAGACACCCCGTAACATTATAAATTTATATAATGTTAAACAAGTCAATCAATTATTAGTTTTTTTTTTATTTTGATTTTTAATAGAGATTTTCCTATAAAAATCTATAAAATAACGGAACGTAAAAATCTTATTTCCTCAAAAATGTCTCAAACTATTTTTATAATAATTTAGTATGTTTAGTACTTTTAATTCTGAACAAAATTTCACAAATTCCATAGCTGTACGAATTTCGATTCAAAGGTTATTGTGACTTATGTTATTTTCAATAAAATGACGGGGAATTGAAAATAAACTAATTTGTTGTGATTAAAATTATAAGGCTACTAGCAGAGTACTCGTCCTTCGTACAGGGTTGGCATATAAGTATAAAATTCTTATTGCAGTTATGAGAGAGGACACGGCTGAAGAAACATTATTTATTTTAATTTTATACGGTATGCTATAGCTATGCACTATATATATATGATATGCTATAGATATGCTATGCACATGTACCATAGCCATAATGTTCTATTACTGCACCTAAACCATAGAAAAAAGTATAGTTCTTATTCTGTGCCACAGCTATTTGTTGCTAGATGGTTCAAATTAGCTGTTGTCATAAATGAAATGAACTGTATCAGCAATCTGACACACACGTTCTCCCATTAGCTTGTCAACAACCTTTATCATGGGTAAGCGATGAATGTAACTAACTATGATAATTAAAAGGCAAAATCCCAAAAGTTGCATTAACTTTTGAACCTTAATTTTACAGGAATGGGAGTTCTACCATTTCGTTTAGAATTTAAAGGGCTAAAACATACTAAATTTTTCTCAAAGTCGTTTGGGTTTTTCGAGAAAAATCGATTTTTCACCCTTAAAAATAAACATAAAAAATGGAAAAAACATTGTGTTAAGGTAGTTATACTCCTTTTTGGTAATAACATTTGGCTTAAAATACCTATCTTCGTACGGTCACTATTTCAATTAAAGGAATTAAAGCATATATTTAATACTAGTTTTTTATAGGCTCAATAGTTTTCACTTTATAACACAAACAAATCAGATCGCCGTAAAAAGTACACAAACTCCAATGGTAACTTTGGAGGAACGATGAAACGCTGGTTACCGAACTAAGTTTCTAGCTTTTTACTACGTGCGGAGAATACTCAGTATTTTGTTTTGCTTCAAATAAACTTATATCCTCACTAAAATATTCTATAACTATTATTTTTACAGTTTGAGAAGCATTTTTAGACTTCTAGTATCATTGTAAAAATATTTTAAAAGACTTATTTATTACTTTATCAGTGAAATATAATAGAATATTGTTTTTATACTTTCTATTTAAAAACATATTGTGGAAATTCTATTACAAATGTGGCTGAATATTGTTTGAGTTATCAAGGTAAGCTGTGCATGTAGTGTTTACGTCATCATCTAAAAACAGAAAATATACACAATATTATGTTATGATTATAAAAAAGTACCCTTAAGTATAGGTTTTTTGATTCATTGTCACAAATAAACATGATGTTAACTATTAAATTTTAGGGGTTTTAAATAAGATTTTTTTTTAATCACTACACTTAAAATTGTAATTAAAACATTTTCTGAGAGATTTTTATCCACAGAATATGATTACAGATCTACACATGGAATAAAATGGTATGGCATGACTCCGCCATTAATCATTAAATTTTTAAGATACACGGGACTATGAAATACAACTTATTAATCAAAAATTTTATAAAATTTATGACATTTAATTAAAATTCCCCTCTATTGTGAAATGTATTTTAAAACTAAAAATAAGTCAACGGGTATGTTTTTGAAATGTTTTTACCAAACAATAAGAAGAAAGTCTACAAAAAAAGAAACAAAGTATCAATTGTTGTGCGTGAAAATAAAAGGGCAGGATAGCTAGGAAGGTGCAGCTAGTATTTATTTGGGTCTTGGGATCCTGTGCCTCAGAGACCTTCTCTTATCTTACAAGAGATTTATCTTGGGATTTTGGGGAATTAGGAATCTGTAACTAGGTGAGTTCAAATTAAAATAATTAGGCAACTTTACAAACTGATACGTTTGTATTTATTCTGAAAAGTATTTAAATTTGCCCTTGTAGTACAGAATCCATGTGAATCAAAAAATGAATGAAAATTTATGTTACTTGTTTTATAAAAATTTATGTAACTTGTATCAGAAGGGAATCATGGTTCAAATTTAAAATTCGTACATTTAACAGATTACCTTATAAAAACATATAGATTATTAATTTAAAATGCACAAAATAATTAATCGCCAATCTCATAAACTAATACTTTAGGATGTATGATATTTTATACTATATCATTCTTTTAAGTCTGCTTAAGAACTGTCAGAAACGTTTTAATATTCTCATATATGTGTTAAATATTGAATATGTTTGCGATACATGATTAATAATTATAATGAGAGAATTAACAACACAATCTGTTGTTGTTTATTATTCTTTTGTCTCTACAGCATTCAAGCTTATTTTAAAAGACAATTTTCTGACCAAAATCAAAAGGAAGTCTTATTCTACAGTAAAATCAATATTTTCACGAATTCGTTGTAAAATACTTGTTACTACTCTCATAAAAAATATGTTAAATTAAAAATACCATATGTGCATTTTCGCTTAAAACATTTAGCTGTGATTAATTGAAGGTGATGAGGTATTAATTATTGTTTTAAACGATTTTTGCTGACGACACCTATCTCTCGGTTTGTAGCTCCGATTGTCTTAATCTGGAACAAATTAGTTTTTTAGGAGCCACCGCTATAATTCAGAGTTTTGGCGACAGTTTATTGAAAATCAACACAAACAAAACACAGCTCATTAACTTCAATTTATCAAATCATTCAAATCGATCAAACAGTGGGTTTAGTCTTCTTCTGGACGAAACTGAGGTCCACCCAACAGCAAATGTCAAGTTCCTTGGATTGATCTTAGACGAGAAACTTAGATTTCATGACCATATCAAATACATAAAAAAACTCAGTTCTGGCATTTTTGTTCTGCGTAGCCTCAGGAACAATTAGAATCTGGACATACTGTTGACGGCATACTATGGGCTAATTTATCCTCACTTAGCATACGCCGTTCCTATTTGGTGTTGCCAGCAGACTAAAATGTTGTTTAAACGCAAAAAAGGCTGTGAGAACTGTTTTCTCTCTAATAAAGCACAAATCATGCAATCATGCCGTAAATATTTTTCAATTAAAAAATTTAAACATTCCTATCTATATACATTCTTGAATCTTTAACATTTGTGAAACAGAAATTTTCGAAATTTGAGTTAAAAAAAAACCAATACACATTGCACAATTCACATACATTACCAATTCCTAAGCATTCAACAACATTTTCAAAGAACCACTTACTGTACAATGACATAACACTTTTAAATTCATTTTCACTTCCTCTTAAACTTTAACCAAACCTGTTAAAATAAAACAAAAACGATTCAAATCTTTGTTGATAAAGTTTACCTGTTACAGCGTCCAAGAATTTTTAAATAAAATCATCTCGACGAATAGTGATACAGCCTAAATATGTATATAAAACTGTCTTATTTTAAGTACTGTATAGGGACCTCTGTAAATAGTTTTTAAGTATAAGCTAACTTTTATTTAATGATGACCTAGCCAACCGGCCGGTTGCTCTTCTTTGCACTTTATCAAAGGTAATGGAGAAGGTTATGTATTCCAGGTTGATGAATCATCTAGACATGAATAACATTCTCATACAAAACCAATATGGCTTCAGAGCGGGTCGCTCAACCACTCAAGCAATTGTTGAGTTTGTTCAGGATGTATTATCCAACCTTGAACAGCGCAAACCGGCCCTGAGTGTATTCTGTGATCTTTCGAAAGCTTTCGATACAGTTAATCACAATATTCTTTGTGAGAAACTGGAAAAATATGGTGTTCGAGGAGTTCCACTAGCTTGGTTCCGATCGTATCTTTCAAATAGAATGCAATTTGTTGAGATTTCAGGATTTCGGTCGCATCTCGCTGAATGCAAGTTCGGGGTTCCTCAGGGTAGTATTCTCGGACCATTGCTTTTTATCGTGTATATTAATGATCTATCAGCACATCTTCATTCAGCTAAATCAATCTTCTATGCGGATGACACAACCTTACTGTTTGGAGGTCCATGTTCCAATTTGCAATCTCGAGTTGAAGAGTCAGTTAGTTCACTTTTAAGTTGGTTATCGCTGAACAATCTTAGACTAAACTCCGATAAGTCCGTTTTCATGCAATTCCTAACTCTCAACAAGATCCCTGAATCCGTCTCGTTGAATAAGTTCGAGATAGAAGAGTGCTCTGTTGTGAAATTTTTAGGTCTAACTGTGGATAAAATGTTGTCATGGTCCAATCATGTATCACAGCTTTGTTGCAAGTTGAACCGCATCTGCCATGCACTTAGGACGTTGCAACCTCTTCTTGACTGGGAAATGTTAGTTGCAGTCTACTATGGTTGTTTTTTCTCAGTCATGACTTATGGTATTGAAGTCTGGGGTGGTTCTTCCCATGGTGATAAGGTCTTTACCGTACAAAAAAGGGCAGTGCGTATCCTCAATTGCTTACCACCACTCCATTCATGCAGAGGAGTCTTCCGGGAGAACAACATTTTAACTTTGCCTTCTATATTCATCTACAGAGCAATAATGTCTGCAGTAAATCATCTGAAGGATATTCCATCGGTTGGTCAATGTCATAGATACCCCACTAGGCATGGAGGAGATCTTCGTACTCCATGTCATCGTCTGACCCTTTCTGAAAGGAATGCAAATTTTTCGGGCCCATTTTTCTTTAATAGGCTTCCTGAAGAAGTAAAGCAGTGCAGTTCAAGGTTGGGTTCTAATGGTTTTGGGAAATTACTGAAAAATTATTTGGTGGAAGGTGAGTTTTACAGTACCGAAGAATTCCTGTCTGCCTGATCTCATTCAACATGGCATTTTTATTTGACTTATTTGTTTAAATCTTTAGAATAAAATAGATTTAACTAATTATTTTTCGTTTTGATTTAAATGCTACTAGACCATAAAATGTATTTGACGATTGAGATGTACATTGTATAATTTGTACTCAATTCATGAATAAAACATGTCTATGTCTATGTCTATGTCTAATACAAATTGTGAAATATTTTATTAATTCCGGCTTAATAAATGATTTGATTTGATTAGAACGTCTTAAGTATTAGACATGTCGCTAGTTACAGTCATTTTAATCACAGTTGTAGTACACAAACACAATCACACACACGAAATAGTTTCATACTTTGGTAAAAGTAATTCCTTTGTATCATACATAATATCAGAGCCAGATGATAGAGGATTTATGAGAATCAAACCGTAAATGTACTTATAAAATTTAACTTTAAAACTGTTTACTTTAAAACTGTTAATTATAAAATCATTTCGCCCTTGCAATTAAACCTATCATACATCGATTATGATTTTCGTCAAAAATTTAATAAATGCATTAAATAGAAGGGGGAAAATATGTTCTCAAGGCGTAAACAACTCCTTAATTGTTTAAATTGCCTATATTTTGCAATAAGATAAAAAAAATAATGTAAATCATAAAAAGGTTACTTATTATTTAAAAGTAATTTGATATGATTTAAGCTCATTATATTACATCTCATATCTGATTCAATACACATAGAATACATCAAAGTTATTAGCTTTGATCTAGTATCGTCCTATTTAAATGTTAGCTTTGAATTTAACAGTGTCACATCCCATAGCTAAATTATAACATTCCTGGACCACAATATATGTAGCTCAGTATTGGTTGTTCAATTTTACAAAGCCTTTTGGTAAAGCTTTGTGTGGAAGGGACTAAAACAATCAGTATAGTGTTTATATGAACCCTTAGTGAGTTTATAGGAACACAGCCACTACTATCATCAATAAGCAAATATTTTGACCAACCAATGTTTGTGATTCAAAAAATATTTTATAAGTAACATTTATATATTTTAATAAGTAAATTTACGATAGAAACAAATTAGTTGAGAACATTTTATAAATCAATCTTAGCAGTATTATTTTTTGACGATAATTACTAATTGTCAATTAACATGTTGGTATTATAACTCTTGTAGCTTGAAACTGTGTTATTTCATAAACGACCTAATTTATTAGACAAAACTCCTTTAGAATAGTTATATTTAACTATTAAGGGTCAATTAGGTACAGTCATTGTGATTAGGGAACACTATAATAAAGAAGAAGAGATTTTTAATTTTGCCAATTTCATTCGACAAAACAATCCGACAGGTTTGTGCTATAATTACGAAGAGGAGAGTTTAATTGTCATCATTAAGGTTTTGTCACGGCCTAACTTAACCACATTACCTTGAAGAATTGTTGAGGGTTTTACTTGGGGGGATATAAACCTGTATTGTAATATATTTGTAATTAATTTCGATAAGGAAAGAATTGCTTCTCTTTAAATGCGGTCTCATGCTCAAATATATTAATCAAAACACATAATACCTTACAATAATTTTGACTTTGCTATTTTACACCTAAACAAGGCTAAATCTTTTAGTTGCGATACGTGTTTGACTTTACAAGTAGTTTTTTTTCACCGAGTCCACCTAAATTTTCCTCAATCATTCTAAAAAATATACTATTGAACCGAGTAAGTGACTTTACTGTACGTTCAATTATTCGTTATTCAAATGTAACCTAACCTAACTAACCAAAAAACTCTCATCTCCCAGATAAAATGTTTGTATTTATTAAATAAACAATATTTACCTAATAGAATAAGTTTGTTCTCTGTTACATCCATTTTCCAATCGATTCATTAATTATTATCACCTTCGTTCTTTACACTCAGTATTATTGTTTAACATAACAGTATCAAATTAACAGTTGTTATCCTTAATTGCAAGATGAAAATATTTAATTATTTTCATTTTTAATAGTATACTTATAATGTCATTAGTTGTGTTCTATTTGTGTCACAATTACGTTCACTGAGTATTGAATTATTGTGTTCTGTCAAACTGTAAAGTAACGATTTCGTACAATTATCTTTTTTCAAATTATGTGCACTGTTACAACGTATTATATTCATTGTGTGTGTAACTGCGTCTTTTTCATTGTGTTAAATTGCTTTGATTGTTTTTTGGGGGTTTTTTGGGAAAAGTTGGATTAATTTTGTTAAGTGTAAATCAGTATTTTAAAAGACTTAGCTCTTTGGGTATATTTTTTTCTTTTTGTTCTAACAAACTTTTATATCACCTCAAAGGGACCTTTTCCGTTAATTCACTACCACTTGTGAAATGCGGTTAGGTTAGGTTAGGTTTTTCTAACCCTATACTAAATCTATACTAACCTAAAATAGCCTAACCAACATTTAGTTCACTACCACTTATATTGCTAATAATATATTGCTCTAAAAACTAGTGGTAGTGAATTAACGGAAAAGGTCCCCTTTACAATTATTATTTATCGTTCGGAAAAAAACAAAATATTAAGACTAAACTACACGTAATCATGATATAAGTTACATTGTTTTTCTTTTTAATAAATGTGTGTATTACGTCTATAACAAGGTTTTGGGTAAAACCTTTATAACTGATTACAATAATTCTACGGTTTGAATTACTGAGTAAAAAAAAATATTCCATCATCTTAATTCTGTTTACTTTTATAAGTGCATAGAACATGTGTGTGATATACTCGCATTTAAAGCAGAGAAACATGATGGAAAATGTTGTAATTGATACTCAAAGGAAGCGGTGCCTGTTATCGAAACTCCAGAGTTTATGATTACTTGAGTTAAAACATAGAGTAGCAAAGCGGCTAATGGCCAGAGTGGTCCAATTTATTCGAGACCTTTTTTCATTGCGTTGCATTTAGTTAAAACTGATTAACTAATAGTTATGTTCGGTTCTAGTTGGTAATTTTACTTTAATGCATATCATCTAAACTAGTACATAGTTAAAAAAATAATGGAAACCATAAACTTCTCTTTTTTGATCAATTAATTAAGATCAATATAAACAAGCTTTCACCTTCAATGAAGTCGTCAAATATTGTCTATGGCCATTGGCACGAATGCGCTTAACCGTGATAAAGTCTGAATAAATGAATAAAAATCTGTGTTCTTTAGTAACTTCTTACAATATGAATATCCCTTTTAATTAACCGCAAGGGGCTCACGCTTGCGTGGGTTCGTGGCCTGGGCGACCACGCGGACCCTAGCTCTCCCAGAGGGGAGGTAACTGCCCGGTGTCAGACCCGGCACTTCAGGTAGACCACAGTTATGGACGACTGGTAAGCGCCAGCCCCTTAGGGGGAGCCTCCAGTGACATTCCCTCCATTCAGGGTGGGGGGGGGTGTTTAGCTCTCAGTGACGCCGTTAATTCCGCCTCTCCTCATCTACCTGTAACTGTGGTTGTGACTGAGTCCTACCTGTTGTGTTCGACTGACATTTTGTGAGGCATATCCTCGACTTTGGAAGTAGCCTCGTCCTGGGAGGTGAAATACCTAGCCCCCAGAGGGGAGGTAAATGCTCCGTGTTGGTATCGGCATTTTCAAGTTGGCCACAGACATGGTCGACTGGGCATCGGGTCCCAGTGACATTCCTTTATCCAGGATGGAGGGGTGTTTAGCTCTAGGAGAGATGGAAGTACATCATAATCTCTAACCTACCTGTGTCTGTGGTTCTTTGGGCTTCGGCCTGCTTGTTGTGTGCGACCAGCATTCAGTGGGCAAATCCTCGACTTTGGAAGTAACCTTTCCTGGAGGTGAAAACGGGCAAGTACCCGCAGCTCACGGGGACACTCAAGGGCAACGTAACTTTCCGCAGTGTGAGGGCAACGGTTTGTAGGTACTTATGCAAACCTATCCCTGTCTCTGAGCACGGACGGTATGGTTATCTTGAGTGTGGGGGGTTCTTCCCGGAACCTCAATTGAGTCAAGGGTGTCGCCACCTCTGGTGGATAGGTTCATCCGGGTGGGTCCCACTTCTATACCTGCCTCCTTTTGGGAAACCCTGATGGCCTGGCAGTGATGTTGGGTCTGACGGGCAAACGAAGTAGATCGGGTGCTGGGTCCGAGCCCGCCAGGGGTATCTGGGGATCTATCGCTCTGGTTATCTCTGGTTTCCCAGCAATGGGTAAGGCCTCGATCGGGCAGCGGTGTAAATGGGAGGTTGGGGTTCCCCCCGTCAGCGTGCTGATGGTCCCCTTCCTCCTGGCTATTGATGGCGGGTTCTGCCTGTCAGGGATGAGATAGGTCCCGAGTGTTGCTTGCACTAAATGCGTCGGGGCGCTCTACTATGGACCTCTAGGTTCCGACCTAGTGGAACCCAGGTGGAGTGACGCTTAAACAAGCAGCCGGAATCCCTGGTTAGGATTGAGGGGCAACCCTCTTTCCGAAGGGTCTGCTTCGGCAGCCGGCGAGCCTGATGACCTTAAGTCATCCGCCCATGATGTGCTAAAGGTTGATGCGTAAGCTTCGGCCTACATCATGGGGCCCGGGTATGTCCTGAAGGATAGGTACCGGGTAAGCAGTCAGGGGGCTTCGGCTCTCATGACAACAAATAATAATAATAATAATAATAATAATAATATCCCTTTTAATTTATGTCGTCAATGAAACTTTAACTTTAAACTTGCTATAGATTTATTTTGGCGTGTGTGCTAATGTTTATGTAGTCAGTTTAATACAGGTTGTCCACAAAAGAACTGAAACATGTTAAAAGCAAATATTGATACCAAATAAGAGACTATGTTAATTGTTCTATATTATTTAAGGCTAAATTTATCAAGTTTTAGTGACAATTAGTATTATTCGATGAACACCGTTAGTGGCTCTTGGATAGGCCCTTCCCATCCAATCCACCGATTGTCGAAATGAGTATGAGTTTGGCCTCCTAGGAGTCCATATACGACTCCTCCGGATGTTTTCCTTTGAGGGACGGTAAAGAATGGTATCTACTCGGTGCACATATGGGATTTGAATCACATCCAACAGAGAATAATTGCATGGTGCAATATCCCCTGATGTTCTGAACAAAACCTGGGAAGAGGTCCAATTTTAGATCTATGCCGGGCCACTAAGGGTGCTCATATCGAGTTATACTATGTTCCTAATAAAACTTAAGAATTTTATCTTTCAATACATGTACAAAACATCAAACATAGTCTCTTATTTAGTATCAGTATTTGCATTTAAAATGTTTCAGTTCTTTTCTGGACACCCTGTACATAGTAAATCAACTACGCGTAGCTCAAATTGACATAGCGAGTTACAAAATTTAGAAATTAAAATATACAACAAAAAAGTGTTTAAAAATAAAATGGTTTATCAGTTAATAATAATAACTATAAACGTAATAACTATTAATGTAATAAGAAGTGCAAACAGTTCAATAAAACTTTATTTAAACATTCAAACATTCAAAGAACAAATTTTCTCTAGTTACAAAAAGAAGCACACATCTACTTTTATAAGTTGAGAGCTCTTACATTTTCCGCATTAGTCCAACACAACTGCAAACAACTTTCCACGAATCCCATCCGTTAAGGTAATGGAAGTAAGTTGAAATATTCAAGTGCCAATCTGCAATATTATTCGGATTGATGCTGACTGAATATTAAGGCGCACTCTACATTTCTACTCGTATTTGAGAAACACTTTGATTAGGTACAGGACGTATAGAACGAGTAGAATTATAATAAATGTACTAATAAATTGTTAAATAAATTTGCTGTACAGTGTACAAATTACTTTATGTGTTTTTTTATCGAATATTTATCTTTGAATAACTATACATAATTTTTAATTTTTATAATCAAGTTTTTTAAACACACTGCGTGTACAATTGTACAGACCTGAAATACATCAATTTGGCACACGCTTGGCTTAGCCTATACGTGCATAACGTGCAATAAAATACGAACATCAGTAACCTAATGTTTTCTTTCCGCATTATCTAAGAAACCACATTTGAAAAAAAAATAAATTGAATTTCACCGAAAGCTAGACACACGAGTTTTACTACGTTATACCGTACCTATTATTGTTGATATAACTTTCAAAATATTTTTAACACTTATAATTTTATTTATATTTATTTTTTGTATAGGATTAAGAAATACATATAGGTAAATGCCAAAAGTTACTCATAAATATATTCTAACAACCTATTCTAATTATAACCTGAAATAATTGTTTGTACATATGTTAACATATATTGGTGTTAGTCTTCTTTTTCCGAAAAAGTATAAGACCAAAGCAGAATTTTATTATGATAATGTTAGTGCACAACAGTTAAATATACATAAACGTAAAATAAAATATAAAAAAAACAATGAGTTTACATTTTATATATCGTGTCATAGTATTCAAAATAATCATCGTTTCCTGGTTGATTTTTTAAAAATTTAATATCTTACTCAAAGAGGGCATTTCAAAATATTTGTTTAAAATAATACTCGTAAAATATTTGAATAATCTGAGATATAAACTATCTTAGTTTTGAACAATAAAATACCGAAATCAATAACTGAAACATAAGCGTTTTTAAACAAATCGGATGCAATTGCGAGATTATACCCCTCATCTGGAATATCTAGGGAATGAGCCTTTCTGATGTCGATATATATATATATGACTCGGCGATTATCTAATGGAGAGTTTTATTTGTGCTATGCATTCACAGTTTTATATCAAATAAATCTGCCCTTTCTTTCCAAAATTAATTTAATTGTTTCTAACACGGTTTTAACCATGAAAGCTTTAATTTTAAATAGTTGATTCTACCGTGAATAGTGTAAGAATTTGTTCATGCTTTACGTGATGTTTGTAAATGATATGTGTCTATCTTATTTTTTTTTATGCAAAGTTTCTATGGTTCTTCTGTAACTTATTAAATGTATTTTATGGAACATCCTTTACTATCTTATGCATTTCGGTATAACATAAAGAAGGAGTTGTGTTCTCCTAGTTAATCTTACTAATATTATAACAACCGATGTGACGACGATGTGTAACAACGATGTGAAAGTTTGTGTGTTTGTTTGTTTGTTTGTTTGTTTGTTTGAAGTTCAATCAAGCATAAACCACTATACGGATTGGGCTGAAATTTGGCATGGTGATAGCTCACATTCCCGATTAACATATAGGCATATTCTATTCTCAAAAATCCTTTCGGGCTCCACCCCAGTGGCTCTGTAGTTCCACATGTTATGAGGCCTTATGAGTATTCATATTTAAAGGGAATTAAAGAATTTAGTCAGCTGTTTCAACTAAAACAGTTGGTTCTATGATATACAAAAGCATTAAAAAATTATAAGATTTGCCAACAGGGTTCAGCACTATAATATTTTTGCATTTATGTAAACAGCTAATTTGAACTAAGCAGCAAAAAAAACTGTGATACACAATGAGAATTGTCAAAGTAGAATTGTTACCAGTTATGTTTATGTTTTTAATGTCTTGAATAATTTGAGATTTTTTGTGAATTTGTAATAATTTATTTTTCTTTATTGTTTAGGTGAAGTGGTAGAACATTATGGCTATGGTAGATGTGTAATACCATAGTATACCGTCAATTCAAAGAAGCAAATTTTATCAAACTTTACTCTCCCTCATTGCAAACGCAAAGCTTGAGTATAACTGCAATAAGCATTTTAAACTTATATGCCAACCCCGTACGAAGGACGGGTGCTCTGCTAGTAAGGTATAAATTTGAAAATAACGTGATAAAATATTAAATAGTCTTTAAACGTACTAATTGTTTACATGAAAACATCAGTGTCGTGTTACAATTACATTGACAACCTTATAAATAAATTGTGACGTTATTTAAAAATAATCTAAGCCTTGTAGCAGGATTTTGATGTGGGACATAGATCGGCGGACATAGATCGGCGGGATACTTTATAGGTTCAAATAGAGTTATCAGCCTGGAAGCGTGACCAGAGTTTTACATTCCTGATGTCAAACTGATGGTATTCTGATGTGTCTGCCCTGTCAATACATAAATTCCATGTAGTAAAAGGCGATGTCGTATAAATAGGGCACAGTATAGTACTTTGCAGATTAAAAGTCGTCGTTGGAGGCACGCAAAGGTGTAAGCACAGAGCAAAGGATAAATATTCTCTTATGCTCTACTCTTTGGGTGTTGGCATAGACAAAAAGAATTAAATATAGACCGTCCGTCAGCCGTGCTGCGGTTTCAATAGGTTCTGGTGCACATCGCTGGGAGCACCAAGTATAGTAGTTACGGCATATGTGCTACGTAACTATACGGTGGGCGCTCCCAGCGGTGTGCGCCAGAACCTATGGTAACCATTTTAGCCTCAGCATGGCTGACAGTCTATATTTAATCATTTTTGTCTATGGTGTTGGTAACAAAACGGTTGAATAAAACAAATCAAATATCGAGTTTATTATAATTTGTTTATTAACGAAATATATTGTTATTTCAGACGTTCAATTGTTGAGAACAAATATCAAGTTTCTTCATAATGTCTTGGTCTTGAGTGAGCTACTCGTGTTTTTTTATTTATTTTTTTTATGTACCACCTTTACCTCCTAAAGTGCTGGGTTCTAGCCCGGAACTGTTTTACACATCATTTCAGGCTAGTGTTAGAGGGTTCTTGCATTATCACTAAGATAAAAACCATTTGTGGTTGGCGGGATTTGAACCCGGAACCTTGGGCACCAAAGTCCCAAGCCCACCCTCTAGACCAACTTCCTCCTCAGAAGAGCTACTAGTGTTAACAGTTCCACATCGCAAATGCATTGTGAACACAAATAATGTGTTCGGTTCACCGTAGAAAATAATTATTCACATGGATTTTCACTAGTACTGCTTACGAAAAGAAAATTTATATTTAAACTGTACTATCAGAGTTAAATTATCACCATCAACTCCAAAACAAATGTTTTGACAAACTTATCTAAATTTCTACTTTAATAATACTGTACTTCTTTCCAAAGTGTAGTAAGTGTTGATTTTTCAGCTACGATTTCCGGGATAATCTTTTTGTTACCTAGAGATTTGTTTGTCCCTGTAAAACAAAAAATGTAAAACAAATTATTGTACTCAAGACAAGTTTGCTAGTTAAAACATCATAAGAACCTTACTATATTTTATATTCTTTTACTGGGTAACCTGGCTACTACAAGTATAACCGTAAAGAAACAACACTCTGGAATGAAGCCATTCATATAAATGATACTACGCCACAGGTGTGGAAACATCGGGAACCCCACTAAAGCCACAGTTTCTAGCCATTTTGTGTACTAAAAAAGGGCATTTGTCATTCTGATATTAACAACAGAAACCGTTTAGCATTTCAAATATATACAAGATATGTTTGTTTTATTAATTTCCTTTTTTATTTGAACATTCTTATTTTTGATTAACGAGTCTTATGTTAATTTAAAATATCACAATTCCAATAATTTAGATGAGTTTAGATAAATATTAATTATCCATACTATACTATAATAATAGTAGTTATTTGTGTAACTACTGTAGTGTACTTAGCACTCGTGTTACATATTATTTTTTTCCTACAGTTACTATAAAGTATATAAATAATAAGTCTTTCAAACACTATACAACACGTTTTTAGGTTAGGATAAATCCAAGCGTTGAATAAAATTTTGAACGCTGCACGAGCTGATCGTAGTCTTAGTATCTTTAACTGTTGCCAACTTATTTTTATGCGTACACGTATTAAGTGCCTAATAAAAGCATACTGTTTTTTGTTGTTTGGTTGGAATACTGGAGTGTGGCAAAAAATTATCGCAGCAAATGGAAGTAAATGCAGCAATCTTAGCTACTTTGCGTGCTATAATCAGTCCAAGAAAGCCCACTTTCCCAGGTAGGAAAATTAATTTATGGTATTATAAGTACGATTTATCTTTAATTCAGGATACTATGCTACTGAGATATTAATGTATCTAGTCGAATAAGGCACATTACTAGAGCGGGTTTGGATTTACTTCGTAAAACTCCATTCCAAGAGTAAACAAAATAAAAAGTAATGAATCATTGTAAGCCACTGAGTCAAAAAATGAATGGGATGATTCTTTACTAACCAATATAGGTTTGTTTCATTTCATCAGACCATAATACCCATCCCAATCTAAATGTTTAATGCTATATTTTTAGTGGACTTAGTACGGCATTTAGGAGGTATATAGGATGCGGCTCGCCCGAGTGCAGCGACAGGCATCACTAAGAGAAGCATCTGCCTACCGAACAGTGTCCGAACCCGCCGTCCTGGTGGTTGCTGGAGTCATCCCCGTCAAACTTTTGGTGGCGGATAGAAAGGCAATTTATCAGCGCCGTGAGGAGGACCAGGCACGAACAGAGGAACGCACCCGCACGTACCAGCTGTGGCAAGAGAGCTGGTAACAGGAGACTCGGGGACGCTGGACCAGACAGACGACTGATAAACCAAGTCCAACCTTGGGTTAACCGGCGGTGCGGGTAGTTGGACTTCTACCTCACCCAATTTCTGACGGGTCACGATTTTTTCCGGTCGTACCTGTTCAGGATGGGCAAAGCCGTGTCACCCGATATACTGCCCAGGCATTCCCGATGACGTGGGACATTCCTTTTTCCACTGTCAGCGTAGGGAAAGGCCCCACCTAGAGGCTCAATAGTTAGTAGGATTTCTGTTGGTAGACACGGTCATTCTGATGATGACGGAGGGTGAGGACAATTGGACCTGTGTGTCACATTACATCCAGGGTATTCTCCTTGCCAAGAAGCTTGACCTTGACCGGGATGCGGTATAGGTAATAAAGAATCTGAATGCCAGAAACGGTGAGAGCCCTGAGGGCTTAGGTCAAATGTTGGCCTGACTTGAAGTAATGTGACAAACAATTCCAGGTCTAAGTCCAACAGAGTAGAGGGGTTTTTTTAGTGAGTAGTCTGATAAATTCAGGAGTGTCACACAACAGGCTGGCTACCTGTGTGCGTAATAGTATATTAAGTTACTAGTCCTGAAAATAAGTGTTTACCGGACGAGTGTGGTCGTTCCCGTGCGAGACGAAGTCGAGTTCGGGATTACCATAGGAGTCCGGTACACACATTTTGGACGAGTTACGTACGATAGCTTACGTCATACTACTAAATCCGTACAAATCATTATATATTTCCACCAACTACAGGACTAAAAATCTTTAGTCATAACCTCTAAGAGAGGTTATGTTTTTGTATATAACCACTCATTGCCACCTAAATACAGTATAATCAGCTGATTAGTGTCCGGCAAAACTCATTGCAGTACAGTAGTAAGCTATGAAACCTCATTTGAATAAGCTGGCGGCAAACAGCTGTTTTCTGGACAAAATCCTTGCGTGGAAAGTTCGTCAAAACAATGTAGTGTGGCGTAAAAGCATTGTCCCTCCTCTCCCTAAAAAAAGTACGGCATTTAGTAAAATTGCAATGAATAATATCACAGACAATAGACCATAGAATTGCGTTTGTTCCAATAGTTGTAAAACTGTATTATTATTAGATATTTATCAGTTATCAAGAATAACTGTTGCTAATGAAAAGAACTATCGCATTTTTACCAAACTAAAGGAAAGCCCAAGAGGTTCCTAACACCAGTTTCAAATCGTGTGATATATGTTCCATCCCCTGTGTACTGGACTCCCTGGGACCTCGTAAATATAGTCCCCTCACGTTCCTAAATGTCTGGCTTTATTTCTTTCAATTGCAATGATTATAACTCAGAGTGGCAACTACTGTTGGAGATCGAATGGAATATAGACACAGCAAATACAGGGATTTTTGATTTCTAATTTTACATCATATTTGTATTTAGTTGAGTTTTCTCTACGTCCATAGAAAAAAATCAACTACACTAAACCACAGATGAGTTCAAGTAAAAGAGAGCAATTATTACACAGGTAAAATAGTAAAATATGTTAATACACATTAAGCATAATACCTCAGTAGGTAGAATACGCGACTGCCAATTAATTAGAAGTTCCTCATTAATCAGTTTGGTCGTGAAATGTGCTTAAACTTGCTGATGATTCGAAACTAGGCTGAGTTGTCCTTAATCATTACTTTTTTCACAAACGGTTCTAAAGAAATGATTTATCAGGAAGTAACTTATTGGATTATATGGGAAATAATTCGTGTAATGGTGAGCAATATATCATCAAGTAAAACCAAAACGCAGTTTCTAGCTTTAAGTTTACTTAATTGGTTGAAGCAAACCTGTCCATACTTGGTATAAAATGCATACTTACACTCCTGTAAAGTGGAATATTTAGTACCAGAGTAAACAAATCCATTTACAACCCTCCACGTGTTATATTTCAACGTGATTGTATGATGCAGTCGTGTTTCCCTTGATTCATGACTCAACTTGATAAACGAGTTGGCAGATAGGTTGTGAGAAACAGTTGTTTTGTCACTGTTTACCATCACCTAACTAAACATAATGAAGGAGATATTAAGCCTAAGGTGGATGGACTATGAAATTTAAGTAAATGGTGTGTAATATTTCGATGAATAAATTAATAGAGATAACTTTAGTTAATTTGTTAGAGGCAGAATTTAATCTCCTAACATTTGACATATTCTTCAATTAATTGCTTTTATCAACATTGTTATCAAAGCAAGGGTATGATTGTAGTCAAAATAGAACAAGGTGAGTAAAGATCTTACTACAGGGTGTTTAAAAACTCTCTCCTGAAACTCTGTGAGCATGTTCATTAGATCAAAACAAACAAACATATTACAATCGTATGCCCTATCTCGCTTGGTATTCCATCTGTCAGTGCGTATGTATTTTTACTTACCTTCCCATAACTTTGGAACCACTTGAGGTACTAACTTCACGTATTTCATGAAGTGAGATGTTTTGTTACTGCCTTAGACCAGCTGTCCCATTGGTGTTTTCAACAGTTCACAGCAGGATAGATAAGCATAATTTAAC
Organism: Macrosteles quadrilineatus; assembly: GCF_028750875.1. Classification (NCBI taxonomy): domain Eukaryota; kingdom Metazoa; phylum Arthropoda; class Insecta; order Hemiptera; family Cicadellidae; genus Macrosteles; species Macrosteles quadrilineatus. The sequence continues at coordinate 37,327,327 of NW_026542599.1, read as the reverse complement.
CACGCTGGCTTTTCTACAACTGTCCGTAAAAATGTTTAAAATTTATACTTTTAAATTAGTAAGCAATAATTATTATACTAGGTATAAGGTATTAAATTATATCTTATATTACGTGTGAGAGAGATATTAATACTAAAAGTATTTGGCAAAACAGTGATGTTTAGCGAGAGGAAAGAGACTTGGAGGAGGTGGCATAAAAAACGGAATTTTATTGAAAGTCTATAGTACGAAAACAGAAAGTCGGTAAATCTAAATAATTGTTCTACCCTAGCAAACGTGTTAGTACAGTTAAATTTGGGGAGAATGTTTGTAGAACAGATGTTATGGGAAGCTATGGTCTTATCACACTGCAAACACAGGCGATACTAAGCAAATGAGTCTAAATGTTCTGTGTCCATCAAAGTTATAACTATATGAGTTACTCGTGATTGACTTCAATCATATTTTTGAAACTTTGAAACTTTTTGACTTCAATCACTTCTAAAATATTGTACAATTAGTAATTATAAAACTGGAAGTTATTGGAAATAATAATGAATTTTTATAAAAGGACATTTTACACTGTAAAAACAAATTATTTGAATCCAATGGCAATTGCCATGACAAAGCTTTTAATAAAAAATAATAATAATTTGGAAATGTATTGAGAAGTGTCAACAATTGATGACAACAATACATGTAGTATTGAATGTTAAAACTACATTTTACAACCACGATTCTAAATTCAGTTGACTTTATAAGCTTGGTACAAGTAGACAACGTTATTGTCTGCTGAGTTTCCTCATATCCTATTGTATTAATTTAATCTATTTATTACCAATTAGTATTGAAATAACCCATACACCAACCTAATGAAGGATGCTTGAAGTTCAATTGTCCACTATATTATTGCGGTTTAATAGGAATTTACCATCGTAAACAAACATTTCAGGCAAGCAATAATGGCAATAAGATCTGGCGATAATAATACTACTGAAATAATAAGTGTACAATTAATCAAAGGATGCAATGCGAATTGTTTAAGTTCAATATTTGTCAACACAATAAACAGAGACAATAAACATCCAATGGATTGTTTACGATTTGTAACCAACAATATTTTACATCTTCCTCGTATTCTTAATTTACCATAATTTTATTAACATTTGAAAGAAACTATCTTTTAAGCAAAAGACTTTGGTTTGAAGCTACCTAGCGTTTCTTTCAGGTTTCTCTTTTGCCACTTTCGTGAATTCAAACTCGTTTTATAGTTAATTGTCACTTTTAAGACAGGTCAGATTAATAAATCAATCTACAATAATATCGTGTTTATAGCTGTAGTTCCACTCAAAAGTTTCATTGTCTAAAACACAATAAAAAGTATACAACTATAAAACTTTTCCTCGTACTCTACAAAGCCTCTCCCTCAATCCCTGAGGAAATTCTGTTGCAGCTTAAGAGATTGGTTGTTCCCTTGATACCAACAACGACAAAAATAGTGATTACATTCTTCCGTTGAAAAACGTAAGATATTTTTAATACAGTAAGTTACCACAGTTTCCAGCTTATTATTAAACTGCATTGCAAAATACAAAGTAGAATCCATAGATTTTATAACTTAATCCCAACTTAACTCATAATATGTATATTTAATTAACATGTGTTATACATTATAACAGGACTTTAAAATTTTCTTTTTTAGCTCTAGTTTAGTTTCTAGGTCCGCTCCAATTTGCGTTGATGCAACAAGGTGTTCCGAAACTTATTTATCTCTCAATTACATAATACGTCTCTTCGGAAAGTGCCAACGCAATTGTTATTGATATTATACTACCTTATTGTAAAATACCAAAGATATTGTACTATATTTAACACTAAGGGTTGATTAAATGCATTTTTTTCATGTCATTGTAATAATGCTTTACCTCGAAGGTGGCGAACTATTAAATATTGCATGCAGCAAGCAAGGAGCAGGTGCACCACAGACTATTTGTAACAATTTCTCATCTCTCGCAAGACATTTTACCAGTGATATTTTATCATGTCAAAATTTAGTTAGGTGTCACAGTATGTATACATTAATTGTGTCCATACAATTAAATTTGAAAAATGGTATGTATAGCATATAAATAGAATTATTGAACATTAATACAGACACATGTTATAAAGTGTATGGTATGTGCTCAGGGTCCTTATATTAGTAAAACGAGTACGATTTTGGTTGATTATAAAATTTTGAAAAACTTAATGTATTGTTTAGCAAGAACAAGAAACAAGCATTTTAACCATCCTCAAATAATTACGTTTGAAATGGCCTACACTATTTTATCTTTTAATTACAATCTGTAAAAGTCAAAAACATTATAATTAATAGAATTTTCCCTTTTAAACTAAATTAAAGATATAAATTAGATAGTTTTTTTCACATTTATAATTATTATTTTAAAGCTGATATAACTGATAATAGATCAAACTATATCCAATCTCTTTTTTTGTTCAAATACACTAAACAACAATTAATTGATTATAAACTGTAGTAGGTAATCCGATTTGTAGTGTTACTAGCTTATAAATTACGATTTGTTTACCGTAAGGTATAGTTGTTACCATTGCAATTATAGTTAACCTATAAAATAACCCACAGCAATGCAAATTGCTCAAGAGCTCTTTCGGTAACACCCAAAACAAAGTTAAATTCCATCAGAGAAATTAATCGCTCGGAGACAATAGTGACGATTACAGTTTGGCGATTCTGCTTCAATGGGAACTATCTAATGTGTCTGTATGTTGGCATTCCACTTGCATTGCTTGGTGTAGAGATATTCTATGACAAATTTGATAAATTGTCAACACCATTGGTCTACAAACACTAAAATAACAGTATGTTTATCAATAAAAAAAAATACTTAAATTGCATCAAATAATACACTGCCCTTCTGCTAACACAGGGTAGGGATTAAACTCCTAAGTTTTTACTAACACTTGTTTCGCTCTCATTATAATATGACCGATGGGCTACTTGCAGTCGATTAATACCTAGCTTACATGCAGTACACACTTACCACGCCGAGTGGGGAAAGTCAGTAAATACCTTACATGAATAGTTGGCTATAATAGTATAGGGTAAGTGGCTAAATAGTTGTTTACCTTAAGCTTCACTACACTTTTGCAATTTTGAAACATTTCAATGGCACTGAAGCTATTTACCTTTTCTTCGATCTTGTCACTCAATTCGGCAAAATGACTTAACTTTAACTATAAAACTAAAACTTCTGTCCTCAAATATCTTTCATTTGAGAACAGCCACTACAAGTTATAAGGTGATAAATGTGGATGAACACAATTGCCATTGTCGAAGTGATTACAAGTTTTAAGGTCAAAACTATTTTATAGTGGCTTGTCCTGGTTTAATAACATCATAAAACTACGTGTTAGTCATGCATACAGGGTCTTTACTTTGAAGTATCACCAAACATTAGCAATCTTGGTTCTTCAAAGATGTAAGCTCTCAAAAGTAATTTTAACTTTTTTTATTCGTAGTTTTCCGGAAGAAATAGCTTATGAATATCATTATTTTGAACCAAATTAAAAGAGTGATAGTTCTTTACAGCAACAAACGGTTTATTACTTTGTGTTTTTTAGAATATTTTCACGATTTTTTTCTAGTTATAAGAATGTTTCATCTTTCAAAAAATATTTAAATTACTATTCACCCTGCTTCAAGTTCGACTATCGTTCGTATGTATTTAATATCGTTCTTATCAAAACTTACTCTCGTACATTTTTTTACTCCTACCATAAAGTAAATCAGTGGATTGTATGTTTAACATTACTGAACAAGTTTGATTTACAATATGTGCCATTTTTAGTTACCAATAACCATCAAACTACTATAAATCAATAATCAATAATATGTATTTTTAACATAAACTTACAATACAATTTGAAATCACTTAAAATCAGTACAAATAAACTGTAAATTTCTTAGCGAAGATATTAAAATTTTTAGAAAGTTTTCAAAATGAATGTTATAACTAAGGCCGACCCTGCCAGTGACAGCTGATTATATTGGCCAATAAATTATCACCCGGCATTGCTCTTCGTTAGTGGATAAAGAGGAACTTTATCCTGATTAATCATTTATAATTGTTTCGTTATCCGTAACTTGAAACTTAGGTTTTTACCGACATGATGTTCCGTGAGGGAATTTTTTTCTGTTTTTTTTTTTTACCTAATTGCGAGAAATTTTACCTGGAGAAGAAGAGGGGAGAGTAAGGTTTCTTATTTTACTTATAGGTCTTTGAATGTATTTGTTAGCCCCTCACATGCATCATGGATTAAGTATGCATTTCTCTATTGTTTATTCATTACTGTATAGTACTTACTGATATCACTGAGTTCAACCTTCCGCGAAAAAACTTTCCGTACAACTATTAATAATAGTGTTTGTTTTTATTGTTCGAGATCATAAAGTATTTTAGTAACTGGATAAGATATAAGTAGCATTAATTTATGTTATATTACTAATATTAATCCAGTAAAATTCAATGGGTTTACGACTTAGCTTTTAAGGCCAATAATGGATGTGCTTCCGGCCAAAAGAACCTTTGACGTTGATGGATTCAATCCCCGATGTATCCGCAATAATTTGAGGGGCTTGGACTGCTTTCCCTTTAAACCTGTTTTTAATGTCTTCATACAAAATAACGCTGGCGATGTGGCAAAAATACTACTTTGGGCGGATTGGAGTAAGAATATACAGTGTGTAAATTAAGTCTTGAAAGAAATCTGTATTTTTAAAACCGCAATAGATAGGAATATTCTGTTTGTAACATTGATTCTAAACAAATGATCCGCAATTTTATACACAAAAAGTGGTTAACCCCCCTAACAGGGTAGGGGGTAGTGGGTGACTTATTTTTCTCAAACAGCAATACTTATTAGGTGACCCCTCATTTTGAAGGGCTTGTCAAAAGAAACACAATGACGCAAACCCGAGGTCAATATCTCACCACTAGCCGAAATGGCTGGTATTCCAAAATAGGTGCTCTTTCACATAAATAAAATTTTAGAATACCCGAAATTTAGGCTAGGGATGCAATATCTACCCCTGGTTTGCGTCATTGTATTTCTTTTGACAATCTCTTCAAAATGAGGGGTCACTCAATAGGGGTTGATATTTGAAAAAAATAAGTCACCCCATACCCCGTACCCTGTTAAAGGCGTAAAAAGTATTGTTGATGTAAAAAATTACGGAACATATGTTAGCAATCAATTTCACAAACAGAATATTTCTTCAGTTTTAAAAATCAGATTTGTTTTCATATTTGTAAAATTGGTGCTTTTTTACATTCAGTAAATCAAATTTTAAATTACCTGCCATTTTGGCCAGGGGTGAGGTATCCACCACGGGTTTGCGTCAATGTGTTTCTTTTGAAAACCCCTTTAAAAATGAGGGGGTCAGTGAATATGTGTTGCTATTTGAAAAAATAATTAGTCACCCCCTACCCTGTTTGGGGGGTTAAAAAACATTTGTGATTTAAAAAATTGTGGAACCTTTGTTAACAATCAACGCCACAAACAGAATATTTCTATCTATTTCGGTTAAAAAAATACGGATTTGTTTCAAGACTTAATTAACACTGTATAAAATACCTATTAAAACGTAAATTATAGTTGGATATTCAATCTTATTAGTTGTATTACATCCTTTTTAATCAGTTTCAATCTATAAATGTTAATAGTTGTATAGTTTTCATAGTTTAGTCGAATTAGTAATATTTGTGTCCAGTCCCTATTTAAAGTTTTTGATCTTTATTACACTTAGCTGGCACAATCATAATTGAATTGTTAAGGGCACTAATTAACTTTTAAAAGGTTCACGGGATCATAAAATGCAATCGTCATCCAATATAAGCAAAGTTAAATTTAACCTCTAAACACTCAAACCTTTCTCGAATGCAGTTGCTAGTAAAGTATTCACAAAGGTAGAGATGTTTTTAAGTTCGGTTTTACGGTTGTGAGCGCGCTGATTCCAACTCTCATAAATATTACAGTTTGTAACAAGGTTTTGCTTACCTGTTGCTGAGCTTAGGGAAAGAATTACGTTTGAAGGGACGATAAGGGAGTGTTATTGTGGTTTGTCCTTTTCAAATATGTATTTCCGCTTACATACATAAATTGCTTATACATAAATTACGGATCAGAAAAAGACCAGTTTTGGTAAAAACATCGGCAATAACATAATTAATGGGTAAATATGAGAATAGTTCTAACAAATCCTAACAAACTTAAAACTATAATTGTGTACCTTCCTTACGAAGAATAAAACGTTTCCGTGGTGAAAAGAAAAAAATATGTAATGGTATAGTGTAAAAGCAATAAATACATTATTAAATTGATTGGGAAAACCCTACTGAATATTGATTTATGAGCTCATTATTAAACTTTTGACTAAGATTAAATTAGCTATGCGCATGGTTGCATACTAACATTCACCTTATTTCAATTATCAACCCTGACTGCTATAGAAACACTATTGTTTCATTTTGTTCTTTTTATCTCAAATGCCAACTAAACGGCTAAATCTACGCAATAAACAATATTTGTATATTATTGAACTAGTAACAGCAATACAAAAATTAATTTATACCTTAAAAGATTACACTGGTAGTCATAATTCTGCATTAAAAAATTGACCTACCTTTAAATGTTACTTTGAAAATGTAACAACTCTTTCTGCAACATTAAAATCAGTACGTGAAGCAAAACATGTCTCGTAATTTTAATGTATTCACTTTATACCACGTGACGATATGATTACAAAGTTCAGTCATGTTTCATGTCGTCATGTATTTCAACTATAAATCTGACTGTGCATGTTTGATAAAAGTTATTTGCAGCGTAAAATATTTATGAAGTTTTTTTTACATATTGACAAATCACTTACATTGTATTTGCAGTATTATCTGAAAATAAATCCAGTAGAGTCTCTAAGGGTATGGATTCCAATTGATTGGAAATCTCAGTAAATATTTTAACGCAAATATGAGTAATGGACGGCATTATGTAGCTTTGTACTGACTACGACCAGATTTTTCCTTCAGCTAGGGAACATTCATTGAAAGAAAATTGACCAAGAACAGCTTCATAATTTTAACATAGAAGCTTCAAGCACACTAGAGAATTTTTTTCGCCACACAACTCTGTTTTAGTGAACTTTCCATGCATGGAATCCGTCCGGAAAACAGACGTTTTCCAACTGCTTCATCAAATGAAATGTTATTAGCTACTTTTGTACGGTAGTAAAATGTTCACCGACTGATTATAATTAGAAATTTTAAATATCAAAAGCATCAGGTGTTAAATATACATAACTTGATTTAAATGCACTTTATATTTTTACATAAATGTTTGTATCATAAAGTCTTGGTCTGTAGATGAGCCATCAAAAGAGAAAACGGGTAATCCCTCGGGGCTCTGCCCCAGCGGCCCTTAAAATTACCTTCCCGTGTTATTCTTATGGTAGAAAAAAAGGGCTTTTTGTCTCCACTTACTTGAGAGAACGACTGGGTGAAGAAACACGGTAGGGATGTCCAAGGAAAGATCTTGGTCTGTAGATGAGCCATTAAAAGAGAAAAAAAGTAAATTCCCTTGAGACTAAAATATCACTGTATACCAATGTTAATATTTAAATTTAATTTAAAAGGTCTAAAATGCTGTTGTAAGCATTTACAGAAATCGTCAAAATGCTGACTATATTTTGTGATTTTAAATTTTTTACAGTGTAAGGTAAGTGTTTTTTCTAGTTTCAACAAAATGATGAATTTATGATACGATTTACATTTGTTCAAAGATCTATGTTTAATACACTTTGTGCGTTTTGTATTATGAAATCAGTGGAATATATCAATATCAAAGGAACATATAATTATTCCTTATCGGGCTAGCTTGAACTGTGGGGCCACTTTCATACGGTCGTGCAGCTTCATTGGCAACAGACAATGCAAATTATAAATCAATGCAATTTTCAAAGGGTAATTTCACTTTTAACTATATTAAAAAGTGTCAACAATTTACAAAAAAATAAACAAGACCCTATTTATGATTCTTAAACTAATCTTAAAACACAAATTAAAGATTTGATTAATTACAAAATAAATAACACTTCTTAAGTTTTAATTACATATGTCACCATACATCTGAACTAAATGAGTGTACAAAACACTAAAATAATGTCATCTCCCAAGTTCCCGCCAGTTTCAAATCGTGTGATATATGTTCCATCCCCAGTGTACTGGACTCGCAGGGATCTCGTAAATATAAGTCCCTCACCTTCCTAACTATCTGGCTTTATTTCTTTCAAACCTGCAAACTTGTTACAAAAAGGCCACAAAAACTACGTTCCCAAACTTTCAACGGATTGTATTGGGGATCAAAATATAAATTTGGTCTTTTAAATCTAGTTGGTTTTGCAATGTGATATACTTATAAATCTTACCAAGTTCAGTTATTTTTCTTTGTAAATTTTTATCGGTGTTTTGTAACAGTAGTTATTTGTAACTAATTATGATAATTTGAGTCTTGTAGATCTAAGGTAATATAAAACATTAAATATTGAAGAGACAGTCAAATAGTGGTGGGTTTTCACCATATTCAACGAATTTTCATAAATTAAGTAAAAATTATACTATAGCTTACAAGTTATGTCAACACAATTGTGTATTGCACTATACTTTTTTTGCCATATTTTGCATGATGATATTTTTAGAGAATAGCTTTAGAAACTGTATTTTTTTCATCAAGAAAACTAGTTAATTTAACAAGGAGTAAATCTTTGCTTATAATAGGGTTAAAAAAACTCACTACAGGTAATTTAAAAACCACTCATTATTTGTATGGTTCTCTTCCGTTGTTATTTTGTTCAAATTTAATAATAAACAGCGAATAAGACTGTTGTAATTATTCATTATACATAAAAAATTTGGAACGTATAGTCAGGAAATTGATGTTTCACGCAATATGCTTTAACCAAATATTCTTCAAATCAAGCAAAGGTGTGTAAAATATGTTATGCGATTTTCTTCTCACTATAAACACTGAAAATAAAAAAATCCATTCAAAAGATTTTAGGTTTTCTTCATACACTATACAGCCGCAATGCTGTAAACTTTCCTTTAATTTCACGGTCTGCGAGAAACTCGCATTCTCCAATCGTAATCTCTTTTATAGCTTTTAATCCAAAACTGCGTTTTTACATTTCTGGGGAAATAAATATTTATTTCAGCATATTTTCATAATATTTCTTTTAATGTTTCCACAACACATCATTCTGCGCATTTTATACCCTGTAGTTGTTTATATGCGTGTTCGGTTGAATTCAATTAATTTTACATTGGTTTACAGGTCAGTAACTTTATGTGATATTACTCAATAATTGTAGCTTGTGAAACTTTCTCTTGACAAACATGAAGCTATTTAAGAATTTAAAAACATTGAGTTGTAAACAACTGTTTTTGTCCACGTTTTTATTGCTCATTACATCCAACAGCACCTCAATAATATATAGCCCAATTAACTTTTATAGTGGATAATTACATTCCTAGTTAAATCTAAACTTACATTAACAAATTAATGCAAGTTTAACAACTTGCAGGGCTATTTCACTTAAATACCACTCAGTGTGCAAATTAAGCTGGATTATTCATGGACAGAGGTTCAACTGTAAATATTCATAGTGCTTAAATATGATAAATTAATTTAAATTGACATTAACTGGGCCTGGAAACTAGGTTCACAGACCAATATGTTGTAAATATCAGGTTCTTTCAAACGGTGATACCTCTTATGCAATCACAATCTTTAGTCTTATAATTTTATCCACAAGCTAAAACGTTTGAGTTTATCTAATTTCTTTTTCTCACAAGTTAATTTATTTTATTTGAGATAGGTGGAGGCCTAATTATTTCTTGTATATTACCAGATGAACCTTGGATATATGTGTGGAATGTATCAAGGGGTTACTCGAGAGTACAAGAATGGATTGTAGTGATAAAAATGTAATGTTAAGTGGCAGAAACGTGTAAGCTAAACACGGCATTGCTACTTAGGACTTTAAGTCTTGGCAAATGATTGAGCTACCGAATCATCAGTGTAATCGTCGATGATAAAAAATTGTTTTTTGTGATTTGATTAAAATAATAATCTTAAGCAAAGCATCTAAACGAAAAAATATTATTGCCTATACTGAAAATCAAAGATTCCTATCTGAGCACCAATAATATCTTATCATCTCTATAACTGCATTGAGAATTTTAAAACAACCTAACAAAATGTATTCTATACTTAGTTGAAGCTACAAAAAACTAAAAGAATATTCTTCCACATTAGATTTTAGAAAATGTAATGCTTATCAGATTAGGCCCAGCAATAAAAGGTAGTAAATTTAAAGAAGATCAGTTAAAAGGTTAAAGGTTACTAGACATACAAATAAAACATATAATGGAGATTCTTTTTCGCACAAAGAGTAAACTAATAAATCCACCATGTTGTTCTACCTTAACAAACGTGTTTGTGCAGTGAAATGTGGAGGGAATGTTTGTAGACCAGATGTTGTATCACACGGTAAATACAGCTGATACTGAGCAAATGAGTAGAATTCGCTGGCTTGCGTTGGATTTTAACCCATACCAAGTCTCATGATCTTTGATTGTTTGACCAAAATTATTGCAGTTTAAACAATATAATATTAAGTTTAAGTCTCTTGCCTAGCCTAATTGTTCCAAAAACAATTTTTTTTGCAAATATAGTATTGCTTGTAGTTGTAGATAATCTTCAATAAAGTAACCGGTTTAGGTTAGTTTTCATTTATTGTACTGGAAACCTCTAAATGTTTTTAGTGAAACCCACGAAATATTTGGCCTTTGTATCACTACCAGACTTTGGCATGGCGACCACATTATTATGACCATGATTCATACTAATTCATCTAATTAATGATGATTAAGATCAAATTTAGATACTAGCTGTTATTGGGGGTTAATTTGATTGATCTAGCATAACCAATCACTTAAGGGCTAGCCTAATATAGCATGATAACACCAATATAGATAAACACGGATTCAAACCATTAGATATTTTAATGTGTGTTTAAGTTATTGAGCTACTTTCTCTTTTGTGTTTTTACCTTATTCCACGTTTCCTGTAATTTTAAACACTTGTTTGAGAGTTATTATTTTTCCCGGTGCAACCGGGATCGATTTCCAGAAATGGTTACAAATCTTTCCCATCTGTAAACAAAATCAGTTTCCAGTTTCCGGATACCAAAAAATTTCGTCAAAACTTCTGTTTTATTAATTGTCCATCAAAAATTTTAGAAATAGTCTCTTACACGACCTTAATTTGACAACAAAACCTAACAGTTATTAAATTGAAACTGAATTAAAGTTTTGGAAAAATCCGATGACGACTGTTTTATTTATTTATCCAGCCAGCCTACAAGTGAGATTTTATTTCTGTGTTTGCAGTAAAAACTACAATGCAAAGCTCTAATATTACATTATTCATTCGAACATGCTAGAATCCAAGCTGTTGCGAAGGTCCGTTTCTGTATTTATTCAGCCCAACTGTTATATTAGTGTTGACATCGTTGACCATTGCAATATATTACTACAAAGTTTAACTCATCTTTATATTTCCTACTTTCGTATCATAGTATTTTGGTAAGTCTTTCTTTTTTATGGTTCCAAGGAATAATATGGTCGTGTTTATGTCTTGAAACAATAATATTTGTTCCAAAAAATTATTAGTAATTTTAATGATTGTCCTATAATTTCATTGTTTTGTCTATTGTCGGTTAATGCTGGTAAACAAATTAATAAATTGCATTACAATTACTAAATACTTAGTACTAAATAGTTACAATTCCACCATATTATAATGACACATTTCTTTAATGTTCATGCATAAAATTAGGTGTTATAGTTAAACACATTTAACTGTAATCTCAGGCCACTGTATATTCATTAGGGCTTATTTGATCAAATCAACACATTGTGAAACAAGAATTATAATATTATTTCAAATTTGTAAACAACTATGTTAAACCTTTTTTAAGTTGAATCCAACACATCCTCATTTAATATTATTAGTATTAAAATATTCAATTACTGCTAATTTGTTTGGTAAATAAGGTGTTTCCAAAGTTCCAATCAAATGAGCCACTTTCTCCTTTACAGCTAATTAACTTTTTTCCTACCACTGCCTAGATATGAACACATTGCAATACCTGTAAACCGTACGCAAAATGCTCATTGCTGCTTTAGAGCGCGAATGGTTCATTTTCGCTCGCTAAATCAGCTGATTTCCCAGTTGTCGTCTTTAGACCAAACACAGCCGCAGATTCGGTACGTCAGTTAACAATTGGTAAAAATATCAAATAACCTTTAAAATAGCAAACATAACCTAAATGGCATATTATATGCATCTAAAAAGTGAATCTGTGTGCCTATATAAGTTAATTATGGTGTGGTAGAAAAAAGCACAACACAGTCATTGCCGCTCTCAAAATGTATGGCCACACTCAGCAAAGCTTTTCTTCGGCCATCTAGTTTTCCAGTGGCAATGACGTAGTTTGCGCCCTTAATACACAAATAGATTTTTATATTTTTCTGGTAACCTCTTAAAAAGATATCAGACCACTTGAGTAACTTGAACTTTCAACTGTTCGAGGCTTGTCTATCATCTATATTCATGCCTTAAGTTAAACAATGTATTTTTGACTTTACTAAATCATCAGACTTGTGTATATTAGTTGACCATTAAAAGGAAGCTATGCACTCAAGAGTGTATAAACAACGTTGTCGCCAATGATAAACATTCCTTAACTTTGATCTAATATTTTTCTTCAAAATTTAAAATTTAGAATCTGATAGTTTGATAATAATTTCGGAAGTACCTTCCTCCAAGGTGACAGCGTATTAAATAATGCAAGCCCCAACAAGCAAGGAGCAGGTGCACTCAAAACTGTCAGTAACCATTTCTCATTTCAAGCTTGAAAATTTCCATTGAAATTTTATATAAAGAGGTAATTTTTGAAGACAAAATACCTTATGCCTGCAAAATGTAAGATTTCCTACATACAATTTAAAAATACTACACTTCATGATTAAATCAATACATTCTTTTCTAGTCAAAATATTTCATTTCATAATTAATTGATTCTGACTTTCTCGACAACAATTATTCAATTAGAACTCGTTCCGATACTACCTTCACATAAAATTCTTGAGAAAAGCAATTTCTTAGTGGTCACTTTTAATTGAAAATAGGTTACAACTTTACATAAAACTATTTTCCCCGTGTAAATATTACTAGAACTAATATTGACATACGTTTTCTGCTTGAAAGAACACAAATAATATTTATATTATTTTATCATTCCTACTGTAAAAAAGTACTTATACTTTTACCATTGATCTTGATCCATAATGGTTTGAGATCTCTTCAATTGCACTCGGAACAAAGATAAATTCCATCAGAGAAATTAATCGCCCGGAGACAATAGTGACGATAACAGTTTGGCGATTCTGCCTCAATGGGAACTATATAATGTGTCTGTATGTTGGCGTTCCACTTGCATTGCTTGTTCGTTCCACGACGTAAATGGTATTTTTCATAGAAGCATGATTAATTGACAAATGCTATGTTAGGCGGTTAGGGCTGAAATTACTCAAAGTTATACGCATTGCTATTATTCTATTTTTATAACCTCTTAAAAAAATATCAGACCACTTAAAACTGTTCTAGGGCTGTTTAATTCAAATTCATGCCTTAGTTTAATGTATTTTCGATTTTAATGAATATCAGTTTTATAATAGTGGACCATAAGAAAGAGTTAAGTACTCTAGAATTTATTGAGGTTTTCAAAAAGCTGCTTGGTCTTCAGAGCCTCCAACAACATTTCACAAAAAATGGTATGATATACACGGGCCTATGCACAGCTAGGCAACTTATCTCGACTCCCATCTTGTGTATAGGGAGAGTTCTGGCAACTTTCATGCTAGGATTAAAAAATCCTCTCTTCAAAATTTTGTTTGAAGCTAGCCTTAAAGGTTGAGAAATTCCTCCTATCACCCGTTTCAACCGAGTTTTGGACATTACGTACAAGTCAGTGCTGTGTGAGTTCCTGACACCAGCAACAATTTTCTTTATTTTGGTTGAAGTTGCAGGAGGCTACCACGACAAAATTTGGGTATTCACTTCAGCGTCCAACAAAACCCTAATGGGACCTGAAGATTTTAGAACGGTTAGAATGCTATCCATAGAGTTGATAAGAAATCCATTAGATTTGTCAGGGCTGCGTGGTGGTTTTTAAGTCACACAAATGCTTCTTGTGGCCGTATCGTTCCCGATCAGCCTGACACAGATCTTTTGAAAAACAGTCATATTTACTTTTCCTCTTTCTTGAAATAAACTTTTTTTTTTGTAGACTTTTAAGAGGCTATGTAGGCTGCTTCGTCCTAGGTTGATATCACTAAATCTGTTCTTTAGTTCAAGCATATCCGCCTAGGGCTAAACAATTCAGGAGTATACCAGTCGAGGCAAGATTTTGACTTCGGCTCACGATTTTTTTTCTTACTTGGTGTTAAAAATTCCTTATCAAAAGACACCAAATACAAAAATATCGAATAAAAATAGCTGAAATATCACGATTTTTAGCTGTAAAATGAGGCAAACCTAGGACTAGCTTAGGCTTTTTCAACATTATTTTACAAAAAATCGTGATATTTTAGTTATTTTTATTCGATCGTTTTGGATTTGGTTTCGTTTTATAGGCAATTTTAAATGATAAATAAAAATGTTATAGACATTTTTTTGATAAGATTAGCCTTACACAACAACAACAAAATTTCACGACATACGATTGTTTTTAATCTTGAGAACTATTAACACTGAATGTTTTAATATCCAAGAAATGCCTTTCAAGATAGAACAAACTAGACAAACTGTTTGGGTTTAAGCTATTCATGAACACTCATTATCATTGTCGAAGTGATTACAAGTTTTAAAGACATAACTATTTTATGTTATCTGGTGCTAGTTTGATGAAAATATAAAACTTAGTTGTAGTCATGTATACAAATACACCGGTTCTTTACTTTAGAGCTTTGGTATATTCTTGTACTACTTAGTCCTGTAAAATATAGTGCTTAAAAAACTTGTACGATCAATTGTTTTGGAAAATTTATTTAATGGTCCTCTGGTTGGATGCTGCGAGCAGATTTTAATTTTTCCGCTTTAAAACAATAAGGCAATTTTATTACAAGATAACATGTTTTTTAAGCTGGATTTTGTTTTTGTAACATTATTAAAACCATAATAATTTTAATGTATTCCCTGGAGGGGAGGTTACATCTTTACACTAACAGGTGACATAGTAGACATTATGAGTCACACTATGAATCTATTAGAAAATTATCTAATATGAGTTATCAAATGTAACTTTATCCCTGTGCGACAAACCAAGATAGATGGCGCCCTTCTAATGAAGACTCGTATAAGACAAGTCATTGATTTTATCAGCATGAGTTTACAATGAATATTCTAATATGGAATTATTTTTTGGCACATCTTAAAATTGTTCTAAGTATTTTTTTCCATTTTGTACCAGGTTTTTCTTTCATGACAGACTTTAGTCTTTTTAGAATACCCTTGGTTTTACTAATGTCTAATTGAATAAATGCAAGGCCGATACACGATATTATTATCTGGCCATAAGCTACACCAGAAGTTGAAGAAGTGGCTAATCGCAAGACCCTTCTACACAATAAAGGAATTTTACGAAAATTATGGAAATTAACACATACAATTCACTATTGTATTGACACTATTGTAATTCTTAACGAATGAGATAAAGAATATTGTATTGTAATGTATTGTATTATTTAACACCTTTACTGTTAATTGTATTAATCTACGATTTTTGGGGGTTCATAAATTATTTTTTTTTTATTATGTCCTTCACATGTCTAAGCTAATATGTCCAAACTATAGAGCAAAGGAAAGGCACCAATTAAAATAAAATCTTAGGTGAATAGCAAGTATTAACATTTTAGGACAGTATTCCATTAAATATCATTGCAAAAGAATTTTTATTTGTCGTAAATTATTAGAATTACTTAAGTGATCTAGTTAGTAGCATGTCTCATCTTCTTCACCCAAATGAAGTTACCCCTCCTACAACTTCTAGTCAGGTCTGCTTTCTTGCAATCAGGGCAATTCAACTGAAACGTGGGTTCGTACGTGTTTACGAATACCTGTTCTTGGAAAAAATAAATCTTTTCCATAAATTTCTGGTTGTCAATTTAAATCGAATAGATACATGATTAAAATATAATTCTATACTGAATGATTTGGAAAATTTCTAACCAACTACAGTTGTACATCTTTTAAAATTACACTTTTATTTGTTATTACTGGTGTACAACTGAACAAATACATAAATTGGTTTTCATTTTCTTATATTCAAGCTTTGCACTGCTTAAAGAAGTTCTTTTTTACGAGTACTAATTTTTATTGGGGTTTTCCAGTACAAAAATAAAATAAAATGACGTTCAAGTACGTACCTAAACCATAACATTCATAACCTAACTGAAATTCTCTTGAAGTTTTTAGGAACAAAAAATATATTTTTGGTACAGTATACAAGGGTGAACCTTATTGGTAAAAGTACCATGATCTGAACCAACAACATTGCTGCTTTGGTTTCGAACCATTGCACTACTGACTGAACCATCACATCACCAAACTTTGGTAAATATTTCATGTCTTAAAGTAGCAGGTTTAAAATTTAACGAATAAACGTTCTCAACGTACTCATAACAGTTTTGTTACCAACCATAAAGCTCTTAAATTGTTGTGGTTTTACAACCATAACAATGCCTCACTGTACAGATTTATTTCAAAATTTGTATTTAAGTTGTTTTAAGGCTTTTATAAAAGTTGCAATCCAAGAGAAACGAGACTTTTTAATTTTAATAATAATCTGATCCGAAAGGAATGCAGTTACTGATCAAGTATTCACAAAGATGTTGGTGTTTTAAAGTTCGCTTTTATGGTTGTGAGTACACTGATATCAACCTCCATAAATATTACAGTTTGAAACAAGGTTTTGCTTACCTGTTGCTGAGCTTAGGGAAAGAGTTATGTTGAAAGAAATGCAAACTGAGTTTTATGTCATCGTCTCTTTTCGAATATTTAACCTTTAAATATTTAACTTCGCGCCAGCATCCAATGAATATTCCTGTTTTATACATTACACTAATACTTATCTTTAAATATTATACTTAAAATATCTGGTGAGCAGACAAATTAAATTCCATTTCTTTGCACATAACTCCTAATTCAGGTATTCAAAAAAATGACGCTAAAAGTATGTAGGAATTTAAATAAGATGAAAATAATAGACATGAAGTCGTTTCTTTACTTTAACACATAAAATAAAGTTGTTCAAAATTACGAAAGAAATATAGCATAGTACGACGAAACTGCTCAACTCTGATTAAGTCTGAGTTAGTAAAGCTGATAAATACTTCTTGCATTTATAAATTTAATAATGTAAAACACCCTTCAGCGAGCTACGAGTTTATTTGGATCAGAATAAAATTAACAGATTTGTTAGTCAAATTTAATTCGAAAAGAAATTAAAACTGGGTCTCATTACATATTTCGTCTTGTATTACAAACTTCCATTACGTTATTTTATAAGTTTGGAATCCACCATTTCTTTGGTTGGAAATCGTATATTTGAATGTATTCCTCAAATGGTGATGAAATTATAGAATAAACGAGTGTTAAATAATATTACGCAATTACGTGTTGCTATCTTGGGTCACGTGTATTCCCAGAATGTTACACTAAGTTAAACTAAAAATTAACTATAATATGTTTCAAACAGGAATCACATTATAATAAACCAGATATTTATTTTAATTTATGATACCAACTAATGTCTGAGAAAATCCCATGTGTACCAAGTATCTTACTTACATTCAATCCAAATACAGGGTGTTCATAAAGGGGGGTCACAAACTTCAGGGGGGGGAATAATTAATAGTATTTTCAATCCATACAAACAAGTTCCATAAACATAGTGGAAACAAAAATTCGTTTAGCAGCTAACAGCCATTTGTTTTTTTGCAAAACAATTTATATCTCAAGAATTGTTCAAGTTATGGTTACCAAACTTTGCACATGGATTTATCGTGTCAATAGGCAACTAATTGAAAATATTTAGGTAATTTTTTTTCTAAATTAACAAAATGGTGACCATTTAAAATTTTAAAACTTAAATTTAAAAAAAATTATGGTTTTAAAAATATAGCTAAAATAGCATGATTTAAGTTATAAAATTAGGCAAACCTAATAGCCTTATTTTACCCCATTATACAACCAAACATTGCGATAATAAACTACTTTGACTTCGATATTTTTGAACTTGGTATCGTTTGATAGATAATGAAGAATGCTAAATAGAAGTGGTCTTGTCATGCTTACATAAAACCAGCCATACTTTAGGAATTTAAGTTATTATTAGTATTCTGTACAGTGTACATACTGGACATATAGCCTATAAAATTAGCCACTAAAACATCCAACGTTTCTTTATGACTAGGCATACAAAGGAATGTTTTGGGCCTACTTTGTTACATAATATAGTTTGTAATAACGAACCTAAACATTTCCAATATTTCAGCCCTCTAGGGCAATATTCAGTTCAGGTATTCTTGTAATTCCAGCAAACAATTTGTCTTACCTTCTAAACATGACATTCCTTGGACCAAACTGAACAGTTTATTAACTTAAAGCTATGTAGGAACCATATATTGTTCCTTTTGTTTCAGTAGAAAATGTGAGTTTACACAAATAGAGGTAGATGAAACAAAATTGGTAAAAACCCCTTGAATATACGGGAATGGACTGTTTGAGGAATCGAGCATTTACAGTTCGCACCTTCACGTTGAATGTAGCTGGTTCGATCCCAAGATACCACCGGGGTCAGTTCTTGACCTTGCTACAATTGGTCTTTGGTTATTTCATAAAAGGTCGACGTTACATAGAAGAAGCTACATTATGTGAATCATTTCAGTACAAATTTGCTAAACGTTTTCAAATACAGACTCAAAATTAAAAAACGTCGATTAAAAAATTATATTTACCACCTCAACCTATATCAGGCTCTATCACCATGTGATGATGATGGTATTGTGCTGCTTTGTGATAGGCAGAAGCAGTAAACAGCAAAGGCTGGAGGATGAGAGGAATAAGATATCAGGGAGAGTCGTGACAGGACTGAGTAATGCCCCGACGTCATGTTTGTGGCATTCTGATGCTTATATGGCAGAGGATCCATTCATTATCAATATATAGCCAATATCCCTTAGTATCAATATACATACCTATTTTCCACAGTTATTTTCAAATCACACTCATTATATTCATATATAAAAGGTATATTAATGTAGGCCTATAATGTTGAAAATGGAATTCATTGATCGATTATTACTAAGCTCAATAAGTCATAAGGTACAAGTAACCAACACCATGTAATAAAAATATTTCAGCTAAGTAATACATTTCTCACATCTACATCTCCCTAAACATTATAAAAGCATATTGCTTCTATTATGTATTCTGGAGTTGAGCTCACCAACCAGACATGTTAAGAGCAGTCGCTCAGGGAATTATTTGTGGCCAAGTTTCTACCCCAAATTTGGTGGTTTCCGGGATCTGTCTTCACTGGAGTTTTAGGGGCTGCACTTTAGGTCCTACACTCTTCGAATGAAAATATCGATTATTCGATTGTTTTATTCGATATATCATTTGGTTAGTTAGGTTAGGTTAACCTTACCTAACTAACCAAAATATATATCGAATGAAACAATCGATTAATCGATATATCTATCGATATTTTCATTCGAATGAGTGTATGACCTAAAGTAAATTGCAGCCGTTTTAGGGAGTTGCACGAATATTGGCGACATTGGCGAAGTGAATATATCGGCTGTATGACAGAACTCACTCATAATTGGGAGCCCCATTCCTCCTACTTTTAACTTTTATTGAGGCCTCATTTCTGAAATATGTATGATAAGTCTTTCCCCCGGTATGAGGAGGAATCGTGTCTCTCTCAGCTGACAGTTATCACAGTTTTCTACGATGAGTGCCAGGAGTTGAACGATTGATACCAAGTGAGTGCAGGTAGCCTGATTTCTGGATAGGTAAGTTGTGGCAGACATGTTTTATTTGGTCACAAATAAAATTTACGGTGGATAATTTTAACCTTTAGAAAATATATGACATAGCCCTGTGAGCATAAAAAGATAAGTATGCATTGAAGTGCTGCTCTTATCATCACTCTAATATTATTATGCCTACAACTCATCTCAGACAGGAGTGCAGTATTTAGATATTTAAAAATGTGTGATTGTATAGAAATTATTATCTAGTGATATAATTATACATTGAAATGGGATATTTGAAATAGTATAGGTTCACAATTGTTTACCTTACCACTGGCTTAAACATCGTATTTAATAATAAACTAATAAGAGCAAATAGCTTCAAACACAGAGCAGGTTGTTTCTCTAGAAGAAGTTGAACGGTTTCATTGTGTTTCCTTGTGAAGCCTTTATTTCCAGGGGGATTGTTGTAAGAAGGTAAGAAATACAATAATACGTCTTTGGACATTTCGTGCTCAGTAAAATATATGCTATTTTCTCAAAACGAAGTATTTTCAAAACCAGATCTACTCATGGCTGAATATAAAACATATGATCAATATGAATATGTCCATAGTCAATATAATATAATTGACTATGGGAATGTGGGGTCCTTGGGCTTAGTGTAAGATTCAGTAGTGTAAAATTTCGGTTCAAAGTTGTAGTATATTATGTGACGTTCCAATAAAAATCCCATATTACAATTGAGAAATCAATACTGTATTTTGAAAAATAACTGCTCGACTTTGATTAAAATTACTATGTTACGATCAAATCAATTTTAAACATAATGGTATTGTTATATGTTATAAATAATGGAAAGAAATCTTTTTTTTTATAATTCTAAATCCATTCAAGGAAAATAAGTTATTGTAACAATAGTATATTTCATAATAAGAGTAAAAAGTGAGTCATTACATATTTGAGACCATGTTTGAAGTGCAAGATTTATCGAGCACTTATGGTCGAGAATATGTATAGACCCACTTACACTCGTGTTTTGAACGTTATTTTTCAATACACTACAAAGAATAACTGATTTCTTAATTAAAACTTACATTGTATATTTCTTCATTACAATTAGGAACATGAAAAACTCATAGCATTTTTAGGATATGCCTTCAATTTAAAGTTAATACAGTATTTACTTTGGTAGTATAATTTCGGTTTGTCGAAAATTTTAAACAGTTTACAAAACAATAGCAAATCTTTGTTTACACCGGCAAAATCCAGAAAAGATAGTAAACATTACTTTCGCATAGTAAACATTCTTTTGCCTTAGTAAACAATGTAATGATGCATTTTCGCAGGTGATAAACATGTAACAAAAACAGGTTATTTCACAGTAGTGTAGCGAAAAGGAAATTTACATGCTTTAAACATGTAAGTATGCCTCTGCAATATATGTAATTGTAATCTTACTAACCTTAATACTATTTTAAAACTGTTTCATATCGTAAAAGAGTCTAAATCTAAAAAACTTATCATGTTTTGATAATTTGGATGGATCTTAATATTTTTATTATTTCAAACATTGCTTAGGCCTTTTTATATTACGTTTTAACTACTCACATTTTATCATAGAGGTAACAGACATTTTGAGGCTAAAGTAAGTATTTTATCACACCAGTTAAAAAGTTTAAGGTCACAATAAACACTCAGTTATTGTTTAGGAAAGCAATCTTGTTCTTTCTCAGACGGATGTCATGACAATCCCCTTACAAATCCCGTGTGGTCTATTGTTTTTTCAACTGACACTTTTAATTTCAAAGACTTAGTAGGAAAACCTTCACTTAGGCAGTTAATGTTGTAAATCAATGACATGGAATCTTAAAAATTAATTATTTAACCCTAATGTCACCTGACAATGTGGCATTCCTTGCACTGATTTTAGCACAGAAAGTTGCAAATTGCTGCATCTACTTACTTTTGCCAAACATTTTTACTTTTTTTATCGCACGCCAGTATACCAACCAACCAACACAAAACAGCGTGCTTTTATTAGACACGTAATACGTGTACGCTTGAAAACAAGTTAGCAACATTTAAAGATATTACGACTACGGCTGGTGCAGGGTTTCCCATTTCGTTCAAGGTTAGGACAAAACCTAACCTAAAAACGTGTTGTACAGTGTTTAGAAATAATAATTTTTTATGTGCTTTATAGTAACCGAAGGAAAAATGTAATGTGTAACGCGAGTGCAAACTGCCATTGCAGCACTCGAGAAACTTTCCACACTCGCCTATGGTATTTCTCTCGTGTGCAGCAAAGTGACACTTTTCCCACTAGTTACACAAATAACTATTGTAAGATGAGTTGGTCAGTAAATATACTAAAAGTGTTTTAATCTAAGTATGTTTTTAATACTAAACCCACAATAGAACACGATTATAACTTCGGTGCATAAAACGTAATAAGTAGCCTACAATAATGGCATAGTGTTTTTGGCCTCTGGGGACATCAAAACGAAAAGTTAATCGTTCCCGGGCCCAGGTGTTACCATGAGATCTACGGTAACAAAAAATGGGAAATTCGATAAAAAATATTTAAATATACTATGGCTCAAGTAAAGAGACGAACCATTTACTATTAGTAAATTTTTTACGTAATGGCTTAAAATTGACATCGCTTCTAAGCTTTCAACTAATTCTTGTCTTTGTTTTATTTAAACTCCCGAACCAAAATAATTTATTTAAATCTTCAAGCGATTCTACAAAGAATTCAACCACACAATCACACAAAAGTCGTTATATATAATTATGTTTAAAAATAATTTGTAAAACCAAATAGGATAACTCAGTCGATGCTTTGTAGGCCAGTAAGCGATATAGCAAGAATCCGGCAAAATCACTGAATGGTAGTTAGGGTTTTTAAACAAACAAAAAAAATTAAAACAATAAAATAAATATTTTTTTTCACATAAAGTATTCTTAATTTTATTTCTTCCCTCTGTAAATATATGCTTACGTTTTTATCCAAGCTTCATAAAAAACAGTTATCAAGAAAAGGCTGGTTGACGTGTTGAATCCCAAATGAATGTAATTACAACGTTCTCCTTTTATTTCAAATTGCACTTCTTAGCTCTTTGAAGCTTTCCTTCTTTTGTTTGAAATGACTCCAATTATTCTAGACCTGTTAGTAGCTCTGTCACAATAAATTGTGTTTTACAAAACGGTTATTACTATTTTCAATATTAAAATGTGTTCTGGATGCTTGTTGTAATAGATAAAATACTAAATATATAATATATAGATAAAGAGGACCCTACTTACAAGTGAGTTATATATACAATGGGTTTCAACTAACTCAATAAAAAACTAACAAATCGACTAATTTAATATATTTACAAATATATATTAATTATACACTATATATTGCTTGTTCTTGCTAGAACACATCCAAGCAACGACGAAATTTACTATATTATTCATAAGACAATGATGTACTAAAAATACCCCCGCCGCAGCAAACCTGACGCCTAAGCGAATTTCCATTTGGCTGAATTGATTTTCAATTGATCTATTTAAATAACATTAGGTTTAACGAGTACCTAGGTTTGCTGCTACAAGGAAACTAATAAAGTGTGTGTTTTAAGTAAAATAATTATTGCTTAGTATAAAATGAATATATTTGCCAAGTTTGATCAAAAGATATCCATAAACAAGCAAACTACAACATTTTACAATATTCTCCATAAGAATAACATGGGAATTTTAAATTTACCATTTTTTAGTTTTCTCCGTAACCAATAACCGTACAAAAACACTTTGATATACTGAATTGTTTGTTTTTTTAAGCTCTTTAAGAAGGGCAAAATTGGGAAATTTTGTGTTTTGAGGATCAAAAGTGAGAAAAACCAATTTTTACCCCATAAAACCCCCCATAAAACCCTGTTCCCATGGTCCGATCATGCTGGATCGCGAACTCATTCAAGTGTATCCCGCCTTACACCTTCAAACCAAATTTCATCAAAATCGGATAAAAATTACTCAAGTTATCGTGTTCACGGACACACACATATATATATATATATATACATATATAAAAATTTGAACGAGTGGTGTTTTTGGCCTCTGGGGACATCAAAATGAAAAAGTAAATCGGTCCCGGGCCTAAGTCTTACCATGAGACCTACGGTAATAGCTACTTCCCTATAGGGAAATTCGCTAATTACTATATGCTATACTAAGAGGCGAATTTAAAATGGTCTGCTTATAGTGTTTATTTTATATAATTTGGTATCGTAGAATTTATTCGATACGCTGGTTATCCATGGAGCTCGATTAACGTTAATATGTTAGGACCTAAGACAACAATACCAGGAAACTACTCTTCAATAAATAGACGATGCAAAATCTGAGGGTGAACCTGAACCTAAACTTGGAGGGACCGATGAAACGCTAGTTACCGCAGCAAGTTTCTAGCTTCTATACGTGCGGAGAATTCTATCTTGCGTCTTTTGCTTCGTAATTGTTTCATTTTCCAAAGTACATTTTCATATTAGATATTGTAAGATAGTTTTTTTGGTTTAATTAATTCTATGAGTGATCAGTTCTGAATGCCTTATTTTAAAATATTTGCGTTGTTTTATTTTTCTTGATTTCACTCTTTTATGGTTAAAACTTAAAACCATATGTTTTAAAATGCATGATTTTCCGTGTATTGCAGATATAATTGTTACGATGAAGGAATAAGAAAAAAAAAACTTTAACTAATTTTGTATGTACATACTTAATTTACCTGTATGTTTAAACTCACATATCGACGTTAAACATTATATGTTAAAAAGACCACTAATTGAAACGGTTAATATTTTATACTTGTATAACTACAGTAAAGTACTTTTGTAAAAATAGGTTTAAAGTTGATTAAATAATTTCAATTTCTGAAGATTTAACTAAAAGTAGCTTTACGAAATAACTTACCGCATATAAACTTAATGCACTAAACTTAAACTTGATGCGGACTTAAATCTCTTTGATGATGAATATTTAAACTACTTTATGTTGAAAACAACTTTCTGATTAGTAATTCCGCGAATTATGTAGTTCTTGTTGAAGAGATTCTAAAAACTTAATACTTTTGAAGTCTAAATTATATATACTTAAGTAAATTAACTCTAATCCAAGGTAAATTAACTCCTAAAATTCATTGTAACTTTACAATGAATCTTAAGAGTTAACTGTTTAAGGTAATCACTAATCTAAAATCGTTTTTCGATTTAGCTCATTATCATCAAGTGGAAAATCCAGTTTAGAATTTATCGCCATCTTATTACTTAATCAAAATCAAATATGTTAAATCTACGCCTTAACCATTCTTGCAAGTATAATACTCATAAGCTAGAGATATTCATGTACCATCGCGTTCAGAAGAACGTGATTACAAAACTTTTGTGTTGATAAAACCAACAGTTACCATTATTTCAAAAGACTAGGCTTATGCTCACGGGAGCACCATTACTACTTGGACAACTAGCAGTACAGTGTGTTCTACAGCAATAAGAAAGTGAGGAATTTCGATAATGTAGATGACAAAGAGAACAGTTACTTTCCGAGAATTATTATAAACTTATAAGAGAGACTTATTATAAAACGTTTAGTATCATAAAAACTATTGATAATCTACAAATTGAGCTTTATTCATTTGTAGGTTTGTATTTTCAGGGCAATTTCATTGACTATTGGATACTGAACTAGCATCCCATCTATATAGACCAGCTGTCACCAATAAAAATATATAGTCGTGTGAGCCAATCACAGAATGTGCTAGTGTCAACTTTTTATTTGTGTTTGTATGTGTGTAACTTTATATACAAAGGTAAAACATAATTTTCTTATAAATTTAATAATGATATATTTCATAAAATTGGTTCATTTATACGACGGTGTTTAAAATTAAAAAGAATCTTTTGACGTCCATGATATGCGTGAATCCAATTCAAATATGTTACAATTAAGTACACGTTTTAAGTATGTTATTTATTAACTCAATACAGGAATACTTTTGTGTAGAGTTTTAAACAAATAGTGCACAACAGTATTAGTACTATGAACAAATATGACTTGTTCTCAAACTTTTTATCCGGCTTACATTTTACCATTTTGACTTTGAACTGAATACGTCCAATATAAACACACAACAATTTTGAATTATAAAGTACGTTGCACTCTACTTGCAATCTACCTTTTATAAATTTGTCAAAATTCTTGGATACTTACCTCATTACAATTTTGAGTGGGTGGGGCAGGTTTACCTCTTGACCCCAAAAAAGAGACTCTTTTTTAACTGTCTTAATGATGAGCACTAATTTTTATATTTATGCCATTCGATAGCACTAATTGAGCGATATTTCTCCTGGTAAGAGTATAAATGTTATTTTTATTTTTTTGTGGGTGGGGCAAAACGTGAAGTTTTACCCATTTACCTGATGAGCACAATTTTTTTTATTTGTACCGTTAGGTAGCATTAATTGAGCACTATCTTTTTTAATAGGTTTTGTAATTATTAGTGTTGTTTTGGGAGGGGCCAGCTTCACGCCGGTTGATGAAGAACTAGGGAAGAAGGGAAGAAGGGTTCCTTTAATTATGGCAAAAGTATGGCCCATCCTTCTAAGGTGGTTTGGCTTAGTTCTCTGTTCTTTCAAGATTCATCAATGTTCGCTTGTATATGATTCATTGTAAACCACTTTAATTACGTAAATAGTAGTTTACGTAACAATCGACTTAAATTAGTTTTTACGACACGAGTAGAAAATTTAAGGTACGATCCTTGGCGAGTGCCTTAAAAACGTATACGAGTGCCGTAAAGACTATTAGCACGAGTTGCGTGCACTACTATACCTACGACAGTTTTTTAATTATCAACAATTACTACTCATAACTTCGAAGAAAAATATGTTTTCGTTTATAACATCTAAGCGACTGGTAGTGATGATACGAATCATTGTTCCAAACACGAATTGCACCACTTAACAATTAAACAAATTGTTATTGTAATTGTGTTGTGTGTTTGTGTAATTGTTGTTGTTGTTGTTGTGTGTCGTGTTGTTGAATTGCAACAATTAAATTGGTCTAAACAGCTGATTAGCTGACGTTCGAAGCATACAATTTTACTTCTTCTATCTCAAACCTTGAGCCTCATTGGCCCGTTACCCGTGTTAATAAGTGAAACTATGTATGACAACAGTGCTGTAATGGGTTACCATTGACTATATACTTTTCAATTCTACGAACTGAACTGAAACGGCTACTTTAAAAAACGGTCGTAAGCAAACTTGGTTTGTAGACTTAAACATCTGACTTTTTACACATGGTTGTTCGTTCTATTGTTACTTTTAAACAGGGTTATACCTCTAAAAATGTTTAGAATTGTTTGTAAACGGTAATAATATTTACTAAATTACACGCACAAAACAATGTATTATTCTTTGTGTCATGGAATGTAAGCTATACACCTGACGCTACTTTAATTTTACGGTTTGTGACCAGGAGTTGGAACATAAATATCTTCCAAGTCATAAAAACCGGTTGGAAACATCTAGACCTGCAGTTGAAAATATCACAGTTATTACTTCATCTTTATTGATAAAATAATAAGATTACCTATATTGTTCTTGAATGTAATTCAATGTAAAATTGTACTTCACTGTTAAAACAGAAGAATCGAACAAGTATATCCATTATGATTAACAATAACATAATTCTTGTAAAACATGTATGTAATGTGTAGCTGAGCAATCTAGTACCTGATAATAAGGAGGTCTTCGGTTCAACCCGAAACAAGATGGGAGCGTTTCATAAACTCCAAATTTCACAAACTCTAAAGGCTTAAAATATTAAATGAACAGCGCGTTTCATAATGTCCAAATTTCATAAGCTCCAAAACTATAACATTCAAATAATCACTGTTTCACAATGTCCAAGTTTCACAAACTCCAACGTTTAAATATTAAATAAACAGAGCGGTTCATAACCTCCAAATTTCATAAGCTCCAAATCTATAACATTCAAATAATCACTGTTTCACAATGTCCAAATTTCACAAACTCCAACGTTAAGATACCAAATAAACACTACGGTTCATAATGTCCAAATTTCATAACCTCCAACGGTACAGTCTGGGCCAGAAGTCTCTACAGTGGTTGCCACAGTCAGATAGCAGGCACCGTTCGCCAGCGCTCGGTGATAACCAGCTAATAACTTCATTGATAGTGTAAATCAAATAAGGAAAATGGAAATTCGATTAGTCTGCAGGTTTGCTGCGGAAGGGGTATTAATACCAATACTTGACACTCTTAAGAAAGCAATTACGGAGCAACAATGATACGTGTTGCGCCGCTACAACAGTAGAACGTGTAGCGCCTACATACCGAACCACGGCAACCTCTGCAGCGACTTCTGGCAGAGACTGTACCGTTGGAGCTTATGAAACTTGGAGGTTATGAAACGCACTGTTTATTTAATATATTAACGTTGGAGTTTGTGAACTTTGGACATTGTGAAACTGTGCTTATTTGAAAGTTATAGTTTTGGAGTTTATGAAGTTTGGAGGTTATGAAACGCACTGATTATTTAATATTTTAGACGTTGGAGTTTGTGAAATTTGGACATTATGAACCTCGCCCAACAAGAGC
This sequence comes from Macrosteles quadrilineatus, assembly GCF_028750875.1. NCBI lineage: Eukaryota > Metazoa > Arthropoda > Insecta > Hemiptera > Cicadellidae > Macrosteles > Macrosteles quadrilineatus. The sequence goes on along the minus strand of NW_026542599.1, from coordinate 37,298,433 downwards.
ACACGCTTTTTTATGGTTTCGCTATGGACCCAGCTATCTCTAGTAATCGTGCTCTTAATAAAAGCCCTGGCCAAAAAAACAGCTGATCTAACCCAGAAAAAAATCTATTTTTCACTCATACATTGTTCACATTTGGTTAATTTTATAGGTGTTCTATCTTTGATTTTAATATGGTAATGTAAATATTAACGTAGTTTATGCTATGACTTTTTGCATTGGTAAACTGTCAAAGCTATAACGTAAAATAGTGTGATACAAGCTGGCAATACACGTAGACGCAATGTTGGGTCACCACAGACTGGGTCGTAAAAATGAAACGACAGAACCAGGTTTACGGTGCAACCTTAATACATAGTGAGCAGTTACATGGGTAGAGATTTCTTAAGTCTATTCTACAAAAGTTTTGTACTTAAAATATCATTATTATGGTAAAACGTATCTGGGAATCACAAAACAGTTTTCAATTTTTAATCTTATATTAATTTTTTTCTGCCCACCCAAAAAACTAGCAAAATTAAATAAAATTTCAAAAATGCCTTTTATTTTTATTTATTATTCTTATGAAGTTGAGTAATCAAATAATGTTAACATAAACTTTGTTTCAAAATGTACAGTTAGTACGTGTATTGCTTTAAAATCTGTCCATGGATAATCAATATTTGTAATTGAACGCAAGTGCCCTTTTGCAAATTTGATCATATATAATTCGAAAAATGCACATGCTGCGTTCATAAGGACATTATTAGGTGTTCAATATAAAATTAGATTAAAGTCGGGACCACGAAAGTCTGCAGTTGAGGGAGGAGCCTATTTACCACGTGACTTCGAAGGAGCCAATGAGGACAGTGCGGTGTTGCCAAATCTAATAATACCAGCCTATTTGAAAATATTGTTTAGTATTTTAATTAGTGTCGTCAACAGGCGATATGGCAACGTCGCACTTGCCTTGTCTTGTGGTTGGCTACCGTCAACTGCAGATTCTCGTGGTCCCGGCTTTAGATGAGAGCCAAACAATACACAGAATGTGCATTGTAAGGTGAATAGGGGGAGAGGGTGTATGGTAGTTGAATGATCGAAATTATACCATTATTATTAGAATAGGACCAGCAGGCTATTTCGCCACGGACATTCACTTAACGCCTCATTATAACTGACTAGCAGAGTCCTGTTTCGAACTTCCTAAAAACTACTGACGTTTCTGTGCATCGATTGCGGTATAATTTCAAAAATCTACCCGGCGTCATAGCATATAAGGAATTTTATTAATAATTTTACCATAAAAATAAATGAATTGACCTTATTCAGCAACAAATGTCTTGTCTTACATTTTACACGAGGTATTAAAACATTACATATATAATGTATGTACGTATTGTATTATAAGACAATAATAATCATCCCGTTTGTGACTTTGCCTACATACAAAATCATTATAATTTAGGCCTATTCTGCAATAGTAACAACTAAGCACTGTTAATTTGTTGTCTATACACTATTATTTGAAAACAATAAAGGTTTTCTACAAGCAGTCGACACTGTTAGTACCAAGAGAGCAACGACCAATTTCTCAAGCAACTGTTCGTCCTCAGGGACGTTGAAACACTTTATGTGATGAAGGACTAAACTTGGTTTTATCCTTTTGAGTTATATTTGATTACTAGGACGCCAACACGGTCCTATGAGTATAAGGTGAAGATGAGAGCAATGACAGCTTCGTTACTATGAATAGTTACTTCTTTAGACAGAACGGCCAAAAATTAGGGACAAACTTTTCCGATTTGGAACCATTTTGACACATTTTACGGCACAATTACATACCATGGCACATATTATGGGCAAAACTAGGGTGGTAAGTCATATCTGGATATTCTGCATACAATACATGTAGGCACATCACTATTATTGATGGAACACTGGAGGTAATTTTACCCATAGCTCATTCACACAAAGCCTACATATCTCGTAACAGCCATTGATACACTGTGTTTATGTTCCATGGTTATTGTTTACCACTAACGATGCTACATTCTGATGCCATTGCGGATATTTGGTCTGATATTGTTGAATGTGGATTTGGAACCAACGTTTGCCTTTTACAAATACGATGTTACGGGCTCCCCTCGATGAACCCCTTTACGAAGAATGTTGTGCCCTATCTGGATAAGCTGAACATGAAAACGGCGGATATCTATGCATTTCCGGATGTACCTTCATCTGTACCTATTTTTTTATTTCCTTTTGTATAGAAAATCATATAAAAGTATTGAAAACGTTTTTATGGACAAAATAAAATATTGATAACTAGTGGTTGATTTTTTTTATAATGAACTATGGGTCAAACGATATGTGAATCTCACTTTCAGAAAATTTTTTTTTCGTTTTTAATTACACAAGTATGTTTTGGCTTTTTATTTTCTGGTTAAAGTTTTGCAAAGTGACTTATATTTTAGTTCAAATAAAAACAATTCATAATTAGTAGAACAAAATTTGCGACATATGATGACAAACCTGAGGATGTCGCACCGCGTAGCTATTTAGGTCCTAAACTACACGTACAGAACTGTTATACGGCAAAAGTAAGGTAAAGAAGTAATCAAACTTATCAAAGATTATATTCAGAATAACATTACTAAAAGAAGGCCTCCTAAATCTATATGGTTTGTAGGACAAGTGGTTAGCGTCTCAGACGAATGGAGGGGAGTTAGTTTCAATCCTCGGAATGTATAAGAACTTTTTAGGAGTTATACCATCGCTTGTACTTGAAAGCGTTTAGTACTCTCTCTGCCAAATTAGCGTTGAAACCAACAAAACATTACTCAAATAGTCTATTTCTATTTACTAATAATTTTCCTGCTAACCAGCCAAACTGTAGAGATGAAATTGAAATAATAATAAGCTCGGAAGTTAGAGATATTTCAGTGTTCAATTTGTTTTGATGGTAATATTGGTGGTTAGTATATTAAAATTGTTTGTTAACTTAAATTAAGTTAAACACATCCGACCCAGCCCGGAGGCATCAGAGTTTGAGTTTGAGAGCTATTCAGTATTTTTCCACATGTTATAAATCAGAAGGTGATGCGAAAAATATCTACGTTTGTAAAATGGAAGCTTTATAAAGGTATTTAGCTATTTATTGTTTGAAGATCATCTTAGCTTTCTTACTTTAAATCGTACAATGTTCAATATATTAGCATTTTTTTATGTTTACTACTAGCATACATCTTTCAATCATTTATTAATTCTCTAAAACGTTCAAAAGACTATATACACCAGACTTCAAAAACTATTCTGGGTTTGAATGATAAGTCATAATGTTTTACACAAAAATCAGAAGAAAATTATATCTGCTAATTAAAACAACATAAATTGAGAAAGCTGCTATACCCTGTATATCCCTTATAATTTTATCACCTTCAAGGCTGGAAATTGTAACGAACTATAGTTCGGCCGCTTAGAAAACGACCTGCGCGCTAATGCTAAACCAATGGTGGAGGAGGTCGCTTTCTAAGCGGCCGAACTATAGTTCGAATACTTCTAATGTTGAACACCAGCTGAAATAAATAAAAATTATATGTTGTTTACGTGTAACTTTATTTCAATTTGAAACCGTAAATTAGTAGGAAAATTATTTACCAAGCTAGTTTTACTTTCAATATCATATAGTCTGCCTAATCTCATATTTTTATTTTAGATACAGTTTTTTCATATATATATTTTATTTACAAAGGAATTTCAATTTATGCTTTTTTGTTCTCTGTGTTCAAAAAGTATGAAAATAAAAGATTCGGGCTTAACATATATTTAAATATATTAGATATATGTAACTAATTACTATAAACCATTTAAGTATTGATTTTAATGTTTCAACAATGTTAATGTTCTCACACGTGTTATAAGGGAGAAGAAGATATATTTACGAGGTCCGGTGAGTCCAGTACACTGGGAATGGAACATATATCGATTTGAAACTCACGTAACGAAACTTATAAGTTAACATTAAACTTACAAACTTTTATATTTTTTATGTTTTTTTGTTTTGTTTATTGGGTTTGTTTTAATATCATTTGCATTTCTTTGCAAAGAGAACTTGGGCCCTGGATAGTGTTAATATCTAACGTAAACTCCTTGTTATAAAGCAGCACTAACCAATTAGAATGAATCAGCAACCTTCAAATTCAAACGTGAGTGTCTCCCTGCTATCCTAACGGATAATCAAGTAAACTCTTTATATTTCATTACTAGGAGCTAAAAGGCACTCTAACAAAGCTAAAAGCAGTATAACAAAAAAGGGAAATCAGCTGTTTTCAATACAAGAGTTTCTTGGCTAGAAGTGACCCCAGGACACCCCAGGGCGAAAGATAATTAGCTGAAATCAAGAACATCAGATACCTACAACCGACTTCCAGAGAGTATACTACTTCTAGACTTAAAACCCTTAAGCTTATTTTGTGGGAAAAAGTTCCGATTTATAGAAATATTATTTCATCATTATCGAAGTGTTTTATGTTTATCATATTTTTGTTACATTGTCCTTTCACTACAACAAGATCAATCTCATCTCCTTTATTGATCTTTATAATTTAAAGAAGTTAAACTTATTGTTCTCGTGGAGAAGAGTGTTAGATTTTACACCTTAATAACCGTAACAGTTGTACGTATTATACAATATCAGAACATAACAGAAAGAATTTTAAGGAATAACAGATGGGATAATTGATGTAATAATTTGTCTTGTTGGGATTAAGTCAGCTCAAATGACAGTGCAGTTCAGCGCATTATGTGTTTCATTACATGGCAAAAAGTTTTTTTTTTTACAAGATCTCAAGTCACCGAAGCATAGCCGAGGTTTAAAATAAGCAAGTGAGCCACAACAGTTGCCAAAGATGATATACGCTATTTTTTTTTCAATTGATTTAAAAAGTTTAACCAAGCGAATGGTGCATTGACCAATAAACCAATAAAATTCCAAACTAATAAGGAAGAATAATAGAAACCAGGAAATCATCGGATTACTCAAAACAGTGGCCAATAAAATTTAAACTGTCCATGTAAACGATGTTGAATGTACAATTACATTCATGACATTATAGCAAAATGTATTGTTCTACGTAACAAAAACATGGTCTTGCATTGTTTTTAGGGCCTATAATTTTGTAATATAACTTTAAGTCCAGACATGTAAAAGTACACTAGAACATAACATGGCCTGCATATTCTTGTGGGCAGTTACAGGTGGATTACTAAACAAACCGCTGGTCATCTCTTGATGATGAATATGTGGAGGTTAGTACATGCTTCGACACATTGGCGTGATCAGCAATTATGTCAATACGAAGTTCATTCGAGCCATTTACTACCCAAAACACACTTGCGAATAAATAAATATACATAAAAATACCACCGACGCAGCAAACATGCAGACTAGGCAAATTTTCATTTGCCTGATTGGATTTACACTAAAATGCCATTTATTTCCTTTTTAAATGGAATTAGTTTAACGAGTACTTAAGGTTGCTGCAACAGGGAGGGTAAAAAAGCGTTTTTGTTGTAAAATGTTAATAGTGTAGTAAGAAATTAATGAATTTTCCAGGTCCAGGTCTTACCATGATTACTACGGCAATAGCTCATTTCCTATATGGGAAATTCGCTAAAAAACTGTTCCAAGTCACTATCATTATTTTTACAGGTCAGCAATAAAGTACAACAACTAGAATAAACTATAAACTAAGGTAGGATATAATAATACAGTGAAAAACATTCAATACACTTATAAGTCCATAACTTCGCATTGATGTAACACATGCTGGGTGGATTCATCACAAGAATTTCAATACGGCTTGGATTCTACATTATTTTGTATCTAGAATGCATTTTACTTTATAATGCAATTCTCAGCAGAAATTCTCTTGAATAATAAAGTACAATATGTTTTGTAGAGCCTGTTCTAGTTTTCAAAGAAAAATAATCCCATATCTTGCATTTGTTCTTTATTTAATATGTTTTAAAGTTGCATTACATTAAAACCTTTGTTCTTTACAATGTTATTTTTCAGTTTGTTTCGATACTCTTATTCTTCACCAACCGATCCGGCATCTGATTATTAGCAGATTATGATTTAAAGATTATTTTGAACTGGTCTATATCAATAGACTGATTTATTATAAACCTGTAATACTTATATTTGATTACATTACAGTTAATTAAGATTTATTGATTTGTTTTAACTTATTTTTCATTTTTTATTTTATTTTCATTATTATAATTTTACATTTTAAGATGAAATCACAAACCTAAATAACAAAAGGATATAATTAATTATCAACCAATTTCATACATTTCAAGTAAAAAGGTGAATTTATGACCAATTAACTCAAAATTAAAATTCGAATGAACCAAAATATAAGTTAATCATTAATAACACATTATATATATATTTTTTTTGAAGGAGTAGGTACAGACAGTTAGGAAAGGAAGGTACTTATTTACCAGGTCCCGGCAAGTCCAGTACATTGGGGATGGAGCATATATCACAGGATTTGAAACACACGTTACTAACTTATTACCGACCTTTAGGCACTTATCTTTTTACTTGCTACAGAATTATTACTCTTGAATTGTAAAAAAAAATTTTAAAACATTTCTTTAAGCTATTGTAAAACAAATACATTTTCTAAATAAGACTATCAACCTTTTGAATGACAAAAATTGTGTTACCCTACATTTACTGTAGGCGGTTGCTATAAAATAACTGTAAACCCCTGAACCTCATACTTACTTATAACTTACTTATAACTGTAATGCCATGTTACCAAGAGATGCCCTGAAATTGGTCATCTCCAACGAATTGTGTGTACACCATGTGATATGGTACAGCGCCCCACTGACGACCATTATAATGTTCATGAGTGTGTCCTTGAAAAACTCCATTCTAAAATATTAGATTGATGGATGGTATTTTATTTACGTATTTTTAATAAGATGTCTGGGAAGCCAAGTGGTAAAAGTACACAGTACCCGCCTCAAAATTCGAGGGTAACTGGTACGTCTCAATCAAAAAAACTCTACACAAAAATTCTTTAATTAGTATTTTTTTTTTTTTTATTAGAAGGGAACGTTAATCATCTGGATGGCATAGATTCAACACGGGTTATCAGCAATAACTGATGTTGTAATTAACTTAAGTACTATCGAGCCTCGACCCTACACTGATAACAGAGGCACTTCCTGTGGAAACTCAGGTTATGGAAACGACATTTCATTCATCATTAATGTAATCATTGATGTTCGATCTACATCACCTCATAAATGTATCGAGCATTGTAGAAATAGAGTGGCAAAATGCCACAAAAGTTGTTTAAGTGTTTTCATAACAACATTTAAAATTGAAAAGTAATGTGTTTAAAAAATAATATCCAATAAACTGAAGTGATATGTTGTTATATAACTCCAGTAAAATTATCATAAAACTTAATGGTTTAATAACAGACTATATGAAATATAATGTAGTTGCACTATATTTTATGTGATTCAATTCCTTCTTATCATTCATATTATGAGTGTGTATTGTGAAATTACTTTAGTAACTTAACAATTAGGAAATGTTTATTTCATATCTTTATTTAGGCCTGAAAAAAAAACTAGAACACTTATATTAGACTGTCTAGACGCTAAATCCATCCAGTCGTAACGCATCATCCCTAAGTCACCATTTTTATTTGTCTCCTAACCGTCGTAAATGTACCTTTTTTCTGTTGGGTAGTGTAAGTACAGTTGGATTTTTTTTGCTAGAAGCGGTCAAGGTGTGGTGGAATATCTTTGAAGATGAACCTTTTTAACAGTAGTGTGATCATGTGTTCATATCTGTCAAATTTTGAGGCTAAATAAAGAAAAAAAACTAGCATATATTCTTGGAATAGTTAAATATACTTTAGCCTGTAAGCCTACTTTTATAACATTATTTTGAAATTTAGAGAATATTTAAATAGAGATGTAATTCCTAATCCCAAATCAACTAATGAATAAGTTGTTATTTAATCATTGTCTCCTAATTATAAGTTATGGTTGCTTTGAAAATAGCTAATTACAGTATATGAGCAAATATCAAAATATTGAATCTTCTTGAATAACTAATTTCGATCATTATATTAATAGAATTATTTGGTTGTGACTGGATTACACATTAAGTAACTGTTGGGACATACAGTAATGATGATTTAAGTTTAGTTTTGATTTTTGAAATCTCTTAACATCTAAATATAGACTCGCCTTTTGGGTTTCAAGTAAGGGGCCAAAAATAAATACTCTTGAGATAACGAGATAAACCTTTAAAGACTAACGTTATTTTAACTTATAATTAAATTATAATTACAGCTCATTGTATTGCTGATAATTTATTAATGCAATCATGGTTTCATTGATGACTCCTTTGTCCAAGTTCCTTGTCCACAACAGAAAAACGACTTTGAGTGCGGCTTAAATGTCCTGATAAATTAAAAAATGATTCAGACTTTTTATTGTCGCATTGATATTAAGCGACTAAATAAGCGATCGTGAAAATAAGACGATTATGCTCAATGGTTATACAAATGTGGCTGCTTTCTGCCGATCATCAATGCAGAGAGGTGGAGTCGGTATTTTTGTAAGTAATTTTTTAAGGAGCACAAAAGTAGATGTGTCTGAGTTTTGTGTGGAAGGTGAGTGCGAATTAGCTGCTTCAAAACTGTATTTAGAAAATGAAATCATACTCGTCATTGCTGTATATAGACCCCCGACTAATAAACACGATTTATTTTTTGAGAACATGACTGGATGCCTTGATAAGCTTGTAAATTTCAACCAAAAAATCTTTGTTGTTGGTGATTTAAATATTGATCTGTCTAAAACTTCCTTCGTAACAGATAAACTGACACCAATTATGAGATCTTTTGGACTCAGAAACACGATAAGTTCATATACAAGGGAGTTCAAATGTTCTAGATCCTTGATAGATCATATATTTACTGACATAGATAATAAAAGAATTAAAAGTGAAGTTCTTGTGACAGCCCTCTCAGACCACCACGCCCAGTTAGCTTCCATAAACTGTTCACTGAATGACAGAGATAATCTAATAAAATATAAATTTTCCAGAGAATTTAATAATAATACAAAGCTATACTTTAAGCTATTACTTAAGCAACAGAACTGGATATCAGTGTACAACGCAACAACAATGAATGACAAATTTTCCAATTTTGAAAGCCAGTTACGCCACATATTTGAAATAGCATTTCCATTGAAAAGAAAGAAAGTAAAAGAAAGGAAAAACACAGGTCGTGTAGTTTTAGACAAAGAAATGGGCCAAAAAAGGACAGAAATGATTGACCTATACAACAGAACATAAGATCTTCCCTCCGAACATTACATGAGACAATATTATTTAAGAATAAAATCCAATTTTAGAAAACTTGTGAGGCAAAAGAAATCTGAACTGTATTTATGTAAAATAAACCAGGCAGAAAATAAAAGCAAGGCTATATGGGATACAATTAATGAAAATAAAAAATGGAACAAACAAACAATTTAAGGAACCCCACCTCCTCGATGAGAAAGGTTATTTAATCACAGATCCACAATTAGTAGCTGATCGATTTAATAATTTCTTTGTTGAGATTGGCAGCCAGTCAAATAAAAAGGGTACTAACAGCTGTACAAGGCATGTGTCAAATTCCCTCTTCCTTTGCCCAACAACTGAAAAAGAAGTTGCAACTGAGATAAGGTTGATGAAAAATAAGAGTTCAGCCGGCACAGATGAAATATCCCCAAGGCTATTAAAAGAAATAGGTGATGTAATCTTGACACCTCTAACTCATTTAATTAATTCGTCCTTTATTTCTGGTCAGTTTCCTGATACTCTAAAGCTCTCTGTTGTTAAGCCTATATATAAAAAGGGGGATGATCGTCTGTGCGATAACTACAGGCCAATATCAATTGTGTCAACGTTTTCCAAACTTTTTGAAAGATTATTCCTAAAAAGATTGCTGGAATTTCTACATAAAAATAACATACTCACCAGTAAACAGTTTGGGTTCGTAAAAAACAGGTCGACAACAGACGCAATTTATCACCTTGTATCGACTGTGGTCAGCGCACTGGATAGAGGTGAGAAAGCTTTGGGATTCTTCTTCGACCTGACCAAAGCATTCGACACAGTGGATCATGACCTTCTCAAGCAGAAGTTACACTCTTATGGAATTAGAGGGCTGTCACTACAATGGATCTCGTCTTACCTTGCCAACCGAAGTCAATATGTGGAGGTGAAAGCAGTGGATAGCACTGGGTGTCTACGCCCTCACATATCCTCTACTGGCACGATCGTCAGTGGAGTGCCTCAGGGGTCGGTTCTTGGTCCGGTACTGTTCCTCCTCTTTATTAACGACCTCCCATCAGTTGTTCAAAAGGGTGAAATATGCATTTTTGCTGACGACACCTCTCTCGCTGTCTCCATCCCAAACCGACTCGAACTAGACATGTGTGCCTTTATACAAGCCAGTTGCTTGTTGCAGTGGTTCGACGAAAATCTCCTCAAAATCAATTCAACAAAAACTCAGCTCGTTGAATTCTCAATTAGGAAAACCAAAAACAAACAAAATTTTATTTTGGACGACACTGAAACTGAAACCACTGCTCAAGTAAAATTCCTGGGTTTGTTGTTGGACGAGAACTTGTGTTTCAAACCCCACATTGATTCTGTCTGTAGAAAGATCAGAATTTTTCTTCTGCGCCAACTAGCAAAATTTGCAAACAAAGATGTACTTCTTACTGCTTACTACGGTGTACTTTATCCACACATGATATATGCAGTTGCACTATGGGGAGGTGAAAGCACAAGAACCCATTTCCTTTTTCGCCTTCAGAGGAGAGCTATCAGAATAATTCACGGCCTTCCCTACAAACAAACTTGTAGAGCTGTATTTAAATCATCCGCAATTCTAACTTTTCCCTGTATTTACATTCTAGAAGTCCTCACTTTTCTGAAGTCAAATTATTCTCATTTCCACACCACAACCACCCACTCATATCTGCTTCGCAATACTTTCAATCTGAGAATTCCAGCCCATTCAACCACATTCTTTGAAAGACATCTAAACTATAATACCATCAAACTGTTCAATGCCCTCCCACTTCAAATCAAGTCCACATCAGATCCGGGATGCTACAAAAGGCACTTGAGGTCATTTCTCGTGGGTAAAGGCTACTACAGTGTCCGCGCCTTTCTCGCTGACGGACAGTCCTAATGAATTTTAATCATTTTAAAAGTTAGTTAATAGTTATTTTTAGTAAATTTGACTTGGCTAATGCATTTGTAATGTTAATCTAGCTAAATAAATGAGTTATTGAGTTATTAATCATATAAGTTCACCACGTACAAAACAAACAGGATAACATTATACGATAGGCCAAGGAAGTAAGGTTCGAATTTGTTTTATAAACTGCAGTAACCAAAATACTGAATGTTTTCTTATAAATTAGACAATGAAATAAACTAAATTAATTCATTTTATCTTAAATGGACATTCTTTTGGAAGTAATACATCATGGCCCCTATGCCTAATTGACAACATGCCAGATTTAACCTCAAAATTTCACACATATGAACACATTATCGCACTTCAGCCAAATAGGTTCATCTTCAAAGATATTTCAACACACCTCAATCGCTTCTAGCTTAAAAAATCCAACTTTATGTTCGTGTTCATGAGCGTGTTTGTGTGTAAATGTATAGTATCTGTATCAACGACCTTCTGATGAAGTGATTTTGACATCCACTGGACGCCTGAAGATGACTTCTTTATGTAGTTGAAACTAGTTGCGAGCCCTTATTGGATTATATTGAAGCAGATATTTAAACCAATTAAAAAAGTTCATGCCAAATTCCATCAAAATTGGACCAAAATGATTTTGGTTGAGATTGATCACGTACATACTGCATATATTTATACAAACATAAATAAAGATTTGGAAGAGCAGTGTTTTGGCCTCTGGTGACGATAAGTCTATTATCTATGAAGAAAGCCGTTAAAATAAAACAATAAGTCTTAAGTTCTCGATAAAAAATAGTTCAATAATAATGCTTATGACTTAACATGGCTAGATTAATCAAACTATTTATTTCAAAATAAAATTAAACACAAACGTTGAGAACATTCGCGATGCATTGTGTGTTTTTTACTCATCATCACACCCGATCAATTGTTCTATGCCAAACCCAGCTGTTCGAGATAATGACAAACACGATATTATTACATAAATTAATCATATCGGACTGCCATTGCGATATTTTCTCATTTAATAATTGGACATGGACATCATAGGAGGAGCAGGATGCAGAATCTACAATCAGATTTATTCGCTTTCCTCCCTCAAAATATTGGATATGGTGTTTGGTGAACTACTCAACTATTAAAAAGTGATCGTAAACTATATTTATGTAGTAAAAATCTAACTTGTGATACCCGTTGAAAAGAGATTTATAATCTGCTAGAAAATATTTAATATAAATTATTTTTATGATTTCGTTTATGTTTATAGAGAACGGTATATTATTTTTTTTTGTTTTTAATGTAATATAAGCTATTTACAGCCTACATAAAATATTTTCTCTTTACTTATTAGCGAATTTCCCCTATAGGGAATAAGCTATTACCGTAGTACTCATGATAAGACCTGGACCCGGGACCGATTTACTTTTACATTTTGAGGTCCCTAGAGACCAAAAACACCATCCGTTCAAATTCATATATATATATATATATATATTTATATTATATTATATATTTATATTAAATATATATATTTATTTATATATATGTCCGTTAGCGCGATAACTCGAGCAAAAATCATCTGATTTTGATGAAATTTTGAAAAACCTACGTTTATTTTAACGACTTCGCAAACCAGCATGATCGGACTATGGGAACAGGGGTTTATGGGGGGTTTTATGGGGTAAAAATTGGGTTTTCCCATTTTTTACCCTAAAAACTTTAAATTTAGCAATTTCTTTCCAAACCATTTTGTAGAGCTTAAAAAACAACAGTTTAGTATATTAAAGCGTTAATTTACGCCTAATGGTTACGGAGAAAATTCCAAAAATCTGTAAATTTAAAATTCTATTTAAAATTCTCATGGAGAATAAGTAAGCTGTTGTAGTTTGCTTGTTTATGAACTTATTTTGATCAAATTTGGAAAATGCATTAATTTCATACTAAACTATTACATTTTACAAAAAAAAAACAACTTTTTACCCTCCCTGTTGCAGCAAACCTAAGCACTCGTCAAACTAATGTTATTTAAATAGGGAATAAATGTGATATTTTTAAGGAGACATTTTAGTGTAAATCCAATCAGGTAAATGGAAATTTGCTTAGTCTGCAGGTTTGCTGCGGCGGGGGTATTACCAAATGCTAATGGCCATTGCTATGTTGTTACTATGTGTATTTGTTAACTATCAACTTACAAATAAAGCAAATATAATTTGAACGATCTGTTTTCTATCGACTACAATTGTGCACAGTTTGGTTGATTGGTCGATGGAAACCCGTTTGTTTATATTTTTTTATGAAAGGGGTTTTATTTTAATTGATTGCTGTATTGTACAAAGATGGAGTTGTGCGTAAGATCAAAGACTAAGTTGGCCCAAAGTCTCTACGTAACGGTGGTTACCGCATAAAGTTTCTCGAGACAAAACTTTAACCGAACCTACAAGTTTGGTGATGAAGCTAAAATACTAAAGCAAAAGTAAAAGTATCATTTTATTTAGTTTACAACAATAACACTAGAAAACGATTGAAATGTCACGAAAGGGTTTTACTCGAATCTATTTCAGTTGAGTTATATTAGTTACTGACTTCAGTAACTGAAATAGGTTATTAGATACCTGAATGAATTAACTGATGTTTTTATGAGATCGATATTATAAACATATTGTTTTCTTTTTATTTTAAATTTTTTCTGACTAATGTCAAATGGATATAAATTAAAAGAGCAATAATTTGTTATAGTTGCTAATCTTGTTTAAAGTGTCTCGAACATTATGTAGATGGTCAAAGTATTTGAGCGATAGTTGGGTATGGTTGCTAACCTAGTTTAAAGAGTCTCAGACTTTAGTGAAAAAGGAACAATATCAATTCCTGGCATATCCAAAACATTGGTTTGGATAGTATTACCTTAAAATCGTCTATAATGACTTTAAAAAAGGATTTCACTAGCGTAGACAATAGAAAGAAAATTAATCATGTAAGGTTTTTCATCTTTTAATGGGAGATCAGTGAAGTTCATGAAGCTATTGACGAAGTTACTTTTTGCCTCCTACTAAGTGTTTCAATTAAGAACAATTCACAAAGAATTAATTCCTTTTTAGGCGCTTCCGCATTTTAACTGTGAGTTTGTGTGCTTGCGGGTAAGCCGTAATTAAATTAATTAAAATCCTCCCTGCAAAATTACAGCTTCCACCTGTTGGTTCAGGATACTCGACACGTTAATTAGGCTTGGTTATTTTTTTATTAGTATTTTTCATCCATAAGCCTTCCACGCAATCATACTCTTTTGTTGCAATAAAATGGTTGTTTGTTAAATGGGTTAAATGAGAAAACTTTTTGTCTATATAGAAAAAACATACCCTCGCCACAGTAAACATGTAGGCTTAGCGGATTTCCATTTACCTGCTTAGATTTCAACTAAAATATTCTCAAAAAATTTAAGATTTATTTCCTATTTTAGTGACATTATTTTAGTGGCTACATAGGTTTGCTGCCACAGGGAAGATATTGAGGTGTGTTTTATTATTGAAATGTTGATAGCTTGGTATGAAATAAACAAATTTCCAAATTTGTACAGATTCAGTGGAACAGATTGAGTTTATATATGTTATTGAATAGTTCATATTCATGTTTCCATAAACATCCAAGCCAGAACATAACTGAACAAACTATTTGTTATAGACAAATCTTCAAAAGCTCTGCTGGAAATGTAAACTCTATTGATTGAATAATATTTAGTGTCACTCCTTAATTATTAGCATAAAAAACACAAAACTAAAAAAAATGTACAACCAACCTAATTAACACGTATCGTTAAAGAAAGTCATTAACTGGACCATAATATTGTCTACATAAATCAAGTGACAACAGTAATTACATTTGTCTAGGGGTAATTGATTCCCAATTAAATGTATACCTTCTGCGAATTTAATGAGTATGTCTAAGAAACATAACTAACCTCTGATTACTTCTTTATCATATATCAGTGAATAATCAGGTAAATACTATGATTACGTAGTATTTAGATTTTCAGTACATCATATACTCAAAGATTTGATTTAATGAGATTCGCAAAGAAGCTGATATGAATCGAGGGTCTAAAACCTACATGAAACAAACAATGAAATTCATACACCCAGCCGTAACTCGTAAAAGGCCTAGAATATCGATAAACAATTTAATATCTTCTAGAATAAATACTTCACTTACCTGAAAATCTGTAATTTACAATTTATTTATAACTAATAGTCTAATCAATTAAACAGATGGAACATGTTTCTTTAGGTTGTTTAAATTGATACACAACAACACCGATCCCTATGTTGTTTAGTTATACCTTAAACAGTCAATGGTTATACTGAGTATGGTACCCTAACATATTTTTCAAAACTTTATACATCTTGTAGTATAAATAGTATGCTAGTACCTAGTTTGTTGAGGAAATTGTAAAGCCTATTTTGATTTAATTTGAATTTCCCGCCCTTAGCGCCACCTGTGGTGGCCGAGGTCCACAATACTTATCTGTCCGTTGGGTTTTAAAATCGTAAATCATTGTACTAGTGGGGGTGCTGGCTACAAGTTTGCATGGCTCCTGTGATTATTTAAGTTTTACAATTATTTAGTTAAGGATTATTATATTCATGTGTGAAATGCTTTTTCAGGTGCGATCATTTAATTGAGATACTTAATTAACCAATTTGTACAAGTCATTGTTTACTGTAAAATTTTGTTCGCCACGTGTGGTCAGTTAGCCTGTTTGAGTTCGTAATTTCTTGTAACTTGAATAGTAAAACATCAGAAGTGTTTTGAAAGCTATGTAAATTTAAAAATGAGAATTATATAACTTTAATATTAGGTTCTGGACAAATGCAATTTTTTATTCAATTTATAGTTACTCAACTCAATGAACGATTTTTTTTTTTACTGAACACTTTATAAGTTCTCCAAATCAATGTTTTATACCTTTTATACTTCTTCCAACAGGTCTCTTGTAATATTAATTTATTTTAATTTAAGCTTGTGTAATGGTTTTGCAGACGGGAGTCAAATTGTACAGCTAAATCTAGGCTAAACATGGGCCAGCCAACCCCAGCTGTATTGAGTAATGTACCAGTCAATATTATTGGGCTCTAATAACGGTTACTTCTAGCATATGTGTAAAGGCGATAGTGGTTTGTATTCATTGGTAAAGGGTTATTTGGTTTAAGAAAAGTAATAAATTGCTGAATCATAATTCGCCGAGTCATTATTAATTGGATCTCCTCGTTCACTGGTCAACTTGGCGACCCTCTTGGCTCTGATCCGCAAGCTAAAGGAAGTGGATCTAAATTCACATCATAATTATATTCAATTGGCCACCCTGGAATAATAGTTAGGTTATGAATTTGAAACTGACTCTGCAATTAAATTGGGCTATAACCAACCTAGTTAATACTACTTGACGAAACTATTACTATGACATAATATTTCTTGCAGAATTCAAGTGGAAATAATCAATTTGGTGTAAACTTGACAAGTGATATTGTCTCAAGTAACCAATTTAATTTATTCTACAGACAATGGAATCATTCCAATTGTAAACGCATAACTAAACTATCACTGATTATCTTCACACCCATTTAATTAGTAATCAGATCACTACGATTGGTAATCGTTAGACTGTCTGTGTATCACGTTTTCAATCATTTTAATGTAGCGGGATTCACAGAAACGTAGTGCGAATTTATGGTCTCATTCATTACACACGTAAAATTTACTAATATCTGTGTGGTGGTGTTTCAATCGAAAGGAAAAATATGTTATTTTCAGACAGGAGATTAATGAGAATAATTCAAATTTTAAAGAAAATAAACGCCTAGTTTTGCTATGGTTTAGTATTTACTATTAGAATGTAAAAACTGAATTTTAACAGCCACAAAACGACAAAGTTGTGTAAAAGTTGGTGGATAGCCAGTGGTGTGTCTGGAACAGGAGTTAACTTAAATTAGTAGTTACGTGGTATAAGTGTTTTCTATTGATGGGAAAATTAGGGGTTCTTTTATAAGGAGAGATAATATTGGCAGACCTGTGGTTTTGTAAGTAGGATAGCAGGTGCATTCCAGTTGCAGTTTGTAATGTTTCAATATGTACGGTTATTGGGAAAACTTCATGACCTCTATTCTGCCGGTAAATAAACTAAAGTGTAACTAATGACTATTAATAACTATTCATTACATAGCATTGGCAAGAGTTCAACGTTTCACTGTTTGCCCTAGACACGCTGTCATACACGAAGGGTAAAGTTTTATTTGTTGAGAGTTATAAAAGTGCTCTTTACTTAAAAATTTCATAACTTGTTTACTGCCTCAAGGGAACAGGGTTAGTTGTATAATAATGAGTAAGTTGTTGTGTTCGTCAATTGTATGGGTATGTGGATAGGTTTTATTGGAAGGTGTAGGTAGGTTGTATAGGTAAGTGTGAATAGGTTGTATAGGAACTAGGAAGGTGTTGGTAGGTTATATAGGAAGGTGTAGGTAGGTTGTATAGGTAAGTGTGAATAGGTTGTATAGGAAGGTGTAGTTTGGTAGTATAGGAAGGTGTAGGTAGGTTGTATAGGTAAGTGTGAATAGGTAGTATAGGAAGGTGTAGGTAGGTTATATAGGAAGGTGTAGGTTGGTAGTATAGGAAGGTGTTGGTAGGTTGTATAGGTAAGTGTGAATAGGTAGTATAGGAAGGTGTAGGTAGGTTATATAGGAAGGTGTAGGTAGGTTGTTTAGGTAAGTGTAAGTAGTTTGTATGGTTAGGCAAAAGTAGGTTGTATAGGTAAGTGTTAATAGGTTGAATAGTTAGGTGTAAGTAGGTTGTATAATAAGGTGTAAGTAGGTTGTATGGGTAAGTGTAAGTATGTTGTATAGTTAGGTGTTTGTTGTAAGTAGTATAGGAAGGTGTAAGTTGGCTGTATAGGTAGGTGTAGGTAGGTTGTATAGGTTAGTGCAAATATGTTGTATAGTTAGGTGTTAGTAGGTAGTATAGGAAGGTGTAAGTAGGTTGCATAGGTAGGTGTAGGTAGGATGTATAGGTTAGTGTGAGTATGTTGTATAGTTAAGTGTTAGTAGGTAGTATAGGAAGGTGTAAGTAGGTTGCATAGGTAGGTGTAAGCTGGTTGTATGGTTATCTGTAATTAGATTGTATAGGTAGGTGTATGTAGGTTGTATTGGCAGCTGTAAGAAGGTTGTATAGTTAGCTGTAAGTAGGTTGTATAGTTAGGTGTAGTTAGGTAGTATAGGAAGGTGTGAGTAGATGGTATATGTTGGCGTAAGTAAGTGCGGTGGGTAGGTGTTTTTTTCTTACTTTTAGTCGAATTTTAGGAAGTTCACATTAACACTCACAACATAAGTCTTTATTACCTTTTGGACCTTAATTAAAATAAAACGTGTTTTTAGTTTTTGTTAACTCTTTATCGAGGTCTTATTGAGCTAATATTTCACCAATTTAACGACGAGATCATACTTTGACTCTAGACACACATAATAAAAATGTAAATTATTGTTTGCAAAAGGCCCAGTAAAATATATTTTAGGAAAAAATTGTGTACTAAGGTATGAACAAAATGTTAGTTTAACAGTAAACACATTTTTGTTTCAGAAGCCAAAATGGACCAAACATCTTCTACAAACAGTACAGGAATAATCTTAAGAATATTCAAGTTCGTCATTCAGAGTTCAAATCTGCCAATCGTCATCATGCCTTTGACTCTCACAATAACGTTCTTTTTATACTCCACGGTAGCCTGTATGTACGATGATGGCCTGGCAAATGACAGAGAAAATAAGTTGGCAAATATCTCTTATTTACGTGATTTAGTGGTAATGTTCACGATCCTTTCGACATTTCTGTTTATCTTCATAAACAAGTCTGCATCTGAGAAAACATTTGAAGCTTTGACTGAAAACTACAACGATTGTAAAGTGAACACAGTTCGTTCAAAAATAGTCAAAGACTACAAAGAAGAGCTTGACCGGTACCTCAATTTGTTTCCAAAGTATTCCATTCTCGGGCTTTTGGTATGGAACATCATATCTTTCTTCTATTTCTATTTTACCTTCACTTATGATAAAGGAAACAATCATTGTGCTCACCTCCCATTCGGATGGGTTTGGATCGCACATATGGACCACTACAAATATTATTTATGTCTAAATCTCATGATTATAACAATTGGTGCTACAGGTTGCTTATTTTTAAATATGCTTGTGAATTGTACTGTTTATAATATAAAATGTAAAATCATCTTTTATGTGCTGATATAGCTGAACCAGATCAGTGTTTTGATATACCGGTACTTAAATCCTACACTATAAGGCGTTCCTTGAATTTTATTGAAAAACTAGATTTTGAAAAACGTCTAAAAGATACTTTATGTGATACTTCGAGCCCATTTTCTGCTAATTATTCATATGTTGACATGAATTCAAGACAAATGACTGCTGAGAATCAAGTTAGAGCTTATTTGATGATTCTAGTTGAACAACATGTCAAAATAATAGAGTGAGTATTATTTAAAGTGCAAACGATACCGTAGAGTATTCCCAAAAGTAAGAGTAATTTATCCACAAAAGTGTTGATTACAAATAATCGTCTTTGGCAAATATTTAGTATTCAGTACTTGCGACGGTAAAACATATAATTTGTATATGTCCACTTATTAAAATTGTTTGCATGCTAAATCCAAAAATACAATCAGTTTTCGTCGGAAAGACTTCTAAGTGGCCGATCAACAAAATTTAAAATTATGAGCTTAACGTCCGTTGAGCGGTATGGATGATAATATATGGTGGTTTGGATGATTTCGCATGTGGACTGTGGATAGCTACAGCTGTTTATAATCGACTGTATGAGCAATGGAGTCGATTCATTTGCAACGATTCGTTCTGAATGATCCGTTCTGACCGGTTCATTTTAGACTAATCATTTCTTATTTAGTCATGTGGGGAAGGTGCGTCGGACTTGTGACTGTATTAAGTCCTTTGAAGTTAGGTTAGAAAAGGTGAAAGTTTAGGTTATAATGAACCAACTTATCAATTTATGTTAGGCCTACCTCAAGATTTCGTCAAAATCCGTTACGTGCCCACAACTTCAAAACTTGTTAATATGAACATTAAAGTGTACAAAACGTAGTTTTTCAATGACAGAGCACTCTGTTTATTATATTGGAATCAATTCCTCTTGGTAATGAATCACTGTTGACTTCGTCAACTTTAAGTTATAGAAGTGTAATTGGAAAAAATAGAGTTGTGGGCACGTAACGGATTTTGACCAAGATTGATTTTTGCACAATTGAAATAGTGGGTAGAACATAACGAAATAACAATTTCAAAAATTCTTGCTACACAACTTGTTTTCTTGTTTGTAAATACTAAACAATCACCTTTTCTTTTTCAGACATGTGAAACTTGCAGACAAAACGTTTCGCTACTTTTCTGCTATTGTAACTCAAGTTACCATATTGGCAGTGGCAATATCAGTTGCTTTGATCAGTTCTGTAAGTATGATTTATTACTTTAAACAGTCTACTTTGTTCATGTTCATATTATTTGGGGATACTGTATCATGTAAAGGAATCAAAAGAAACATTAAAAACTAAAATTACATCTTGAGTTAAATTCAGACTTAAGATCAGTGATGGTTTATTGATAAGGGATCCAAAAAGCCATAAATGCTGTTCTCTATGGGCAGCAAAAGGATTTGCCAATTGTGTATTAGTTGATTTTAACCGTGTCCGATGACATTTCAGAGAAAAGGTCCTATGTATCCGATATTTCAGTACCTAGAAAAACGAAATCTTAAAACAATACGTTGTGGTATTATGGTGGAATAAATAAGGCCTTGAAAAGTACCTGCAAAAATAATCTGATGCTAATGTGTACATTAATATATAATAGTTAGCTGAGACATTTAAAAGTATTTAAAGCTATAAATTACATTTCAGAGTGAGAATTGGATGAACCTGGAAGTTATCAACCGAATTATCGAGATTGCTGAAGTGCTTACTATTATCGGGTTTTTAAACTATTTTGGGCAGTTGTTGCTCAATGAGGTAAGTTTTACTTATAATCAACTAAACTAAGTGATTCTTTAATTAACTGTAACAACCTGTACCGCATTTGAGGGATTACTCCTTGCATAGAGACAAAAAACTGATTTAGCTTTGAACGCCGGTGTTTACACTTCTCCGACACGCATCACGTCATACGCCGATGTTTGTTGTGAAATCTGTGCGTGCATACCTTCAATTTGAAACCTCGATCATGAAAATCGGACGGGTAAAAGAGCAAAACAAACTCGAGAGAGAAAAACCAAAGTGTTTAATATATAAGATTTAAATAAATTAATATATAACTTAAGTAAACCACCTAACTTTCCTTTCATGTAGAATGAACCAAAATTCTCCGTTTTCCACTGCCCTCCTGAAATGACTGACTTTCTTCCTCTTCATCTAGACAAACCACCATCATGGCTGAATCCCGAATTCCAAAGTTTTTGAACGTGTTTATCACCTGCTGCACGTAGTTTACACACGTAGTTTACGCAGTTTAGTGTGCACTGGCGAGTGTTGATCGACGTGGTGGAGGAAATCGGAGACGTGTCAGAAGCGTGTATGACTTGTGTGCTCACTCCATTCGATCCGGCACCGATCCCTCTGGAATCCCGCAAATCGGATCGTAGTAGGATCGGAAATGAGTATGACAAGGTCGTTTGTCACTAAGTGACAAGTCTTGTCATACACCCTTCCGATCCGACTCCGATCATACTGTGTACGATACTGTACGACTATCGGAGAGGGGAATGGTACTTAACTTTGAACCTGGTGTTTACACCTCTCTGACACGCGTCACGTCTACTCCGATCCAACTCCCCTTTTGACTTCGATCACGCACCGACACTGCAGTCTATTCGTTTGCCGGATGCAAGACGGGTTGTTTCTAGACTAGTTTCTTGTACAAATTTGTATTTTGTTATTTTTATTGTTTTGGTTATTTTTTCTCGAGTTCGAGCTCCAACTGGTTGAACGTTGACTTCGACATTCAAAAATAATGGTAAAATTTCGTCTCGTCGTCCAACAGATGAGGCGTGATCGTAGAAACTCTCCTTCTGAGGATCTTTTCTTCCATGCAGAATGGACCCAAATTCTCCGTTTTTCACTGCCCTCCAGAGATGTCCGACTTTCTTCCTCTTCATCTAGACAAACCGCCATTATGGCTAAGTCCCGAAGTTCAAAGTTTTTGAACATGTTTATAACCTTCTGCACGTAATTTACAAATCAGACTGGCGAGTGTTAATCGACCTGGTGGAGGAAATCGGAGATGGGTCGGAAGCGTGTATGACATGTGTGCTCACCCCCTCCGATCCCGCACCGATCCCTCTGGAATCCCGCAAATCGGATCATAGTAGGATCGGAACAGTGTATGACAAGTGTGTCCCCGCCTATATTGCAAAGACCATGTCTATTTTCCGCTGTTCGTATGTGTTTTAAACAAATATCCCCATAGCTTCTGAACGCTTTACTTAGAATCTTTAAATTCTGTAAATACATGAACAACTACGTTACAATGATCTTAAAAAGAAATTATTTTTGTATTTTCTTACCATTTAAAAATGGCGGGTATATAAAACATCAAATCCTTAATATCTCGAAAACGAAGAATTATATAAAATAACACACAAAAATAAAAGTTACTAAATTTAAAAATAAATCTAATGACACTTTATTTAAAAAAGTTGGTTGAAAAATAACAAAGTTATGGCGTTTTTATCTCTCAATAATTTAAAAGGTCTTATTTTGGTGGGCTTGGCCATGCTAAACAGCTGTTACTTGTCGATGTTTTGTTTTCTGGTTAAGGGTGTTGGACGACTGATCCCTGCATTTCTCAATTACTTTTCGTCCTCACCGAATCCCAGCCTTTGCGGGAAGCACAGCGCCGCGATGCGCCGCACTGTCAGGCCGATAATAACACAATGTTAACGGGAACGAAAAATAGTATATTTCGTACCTAGGACCGAAAATGAGTGTTTGCGGGATCGAGACGAAGTCGAGAACTTAAAACAGTCGAGATATGCAAAACCATTTCGGTCCGTGGTACGAACGCTATTTTTCACCACACTATCCCCCATATTACCACTATTTACTACATCAATAATGCAAACTGATAGTCAACACAACTACAACTTTAAGGTAATGTGAAGAAATAATTTGAGGGATCAACAAAAATAATAATAAATAATTTTCAGGCAGTGGTGACAATAAAAAAATCTATTGCAATACTATGGATACTGACTATGTATTTAATATGCATTCATGTTTTAAGCAAGTAAGCGGACAGCTGATTTTGCGGCCCTCGGGATGTAAAAACCTGCTTGGTCCCCAAATGACGATGACAGCTGGCATGGCCAGCAAAACGTAACTTTCAGCCACCAATTTACGTACGTAACGTTATGTGACTAAAAACATATTAGCGTGCTGAAAACACATTTTCATTGTTTTAAGATACTATTTATTGGTTCACAGTTAGAAATTCTCCGACAGGCAATGTACGATTGTGACTGGACAGATAAGCCCTACAGTTTGAGGAAAGGACTGCTCATCATGCAGATCATGGCGTCTAAACCTCTCAGACTGACAACTGCTGGTATCTACACACTTAACATGGAGACACAAGGCAATGTAAGTAAATAAATCTATATTTGCCTACACAGAGAAGCCCCACAGTTCTTGCCTGGCCCTTCTCTCACTGCTAAGAAATTGCCTTTCTGTATGACACCAAACGAGTGACGATTGACAGAGAATATCCCAGCCAACACGAGTACGGCAGGTTCATTCGTAAGGTGGATGATACACTTAATCTAGCTTGACGCTGCACTCGGGTGAGCTGCGTCCTGTCTACCTCCTTATTTAGTTCATCTCCCTACATATCTCCATATATACTTGGATTAAAAGAGCTACCTTTGTATGGTCACCATTCCAGCTAAAAGTATTAATGTACACTTCCGCACCGTGCAGGAGTACGGACTGGACCTCATACATTAACAACCTTTTGCAACCTGACCGAGGACTTTTAAAATTCCCTTCAACCCGGTCAAGGCAATAAACCATTCTGCGGATTCTTCTTCTGCAAGGAAAATTCGACCCACCTAGCTTCTATTAACCGTTCGTGCCGCCAAGTACCATGTTAATCAGCGACACGGACGGTTTGGATTTCAATGTTGTTTCCCCACAAAAGCTTGGTCAGAATCACAATGTTTGTTTCGCTTAGAGCAACTAAGAGACCGTGGTCTGCTATCTTTGCGTTGATGTCCTAGGCAACGTTCCAAAAGTCCGGCCAGAGTATGCAGCCTTTAGTGGCTGGTGTTGTGACACTCGCTGTCTTCCGTAGTGTCAAATTATGAGGCGGAATCGGAGGTCCTCTATGATATGCATGATGTTGCCGGAGTGGAAGGTGTTCCACAGAGTAGCTAACATAACGCACTAACTCAAGGAATTAAATACGTTTCGCACATTATGTGTTACGAGAAGCATGACCCGACGAAAGTAGTGACTAAAAACCCCAGCCCTCATCACGGTTCATTTGTCTTCTCAATAGCGTCAACCATCTGAAACCTTACTGAGAGTGGTCGTGGCTGCAGCGATCGCGGCTGAATTGAGTTCAATTTCTTGACGACTTTTTCATGTATGCATACAGGGAATCGGGGGATCAGGGAATCGATAAATAGAACCTCTAATAACCTCACCGCGTACCCCACTAAACACAAGGTACACAAGCCTGGTTCTTCAGGGATAATATGGCCGTCTCCAACTTCTTCAGACTTAAGAGATGGGCGTTATCCATCTTTTTACCTCTAACAATGCCACAGTGGATGAACAGGAAACAGAGACTCTTCTCGACAAGCAGCCCTCTTTCATGACAAAAGGTGGACAGCGGTTTACCGAGCTCGTAGCCGAGGCATCACGGATCGGATTCGACATCGTCACTATACCCCTACCATGTAGCCAATTAGGTAGTATACTTCAATTTAGGATGAATCTAATTCAAGGTGGTAGTAGAAGTGAGATAAATTAAAAGACAAGGTAGGCCAAATACATATATATTTTACGGTTCTCAAATTAGACCAAATACACTTTCCAAATAAAATCCATTATGGTCTTATTACTCCCAAATCTTGTACTAAATAATAAAATAGTGGAAAGATCTTACTTTAATCAGAGACACTGGTTTAATGGTCAGAACT
Source organism: Macrosteles quadrilineatus (assembly GCF_028750875.1). Classification (NCBI taxonomy): domain Eukaryota; kingdom Metazoa; phylum Arthropoda; class Insecta; order Hemiptera; family Cicadellidae; genus Macrosteles; species Macrosteles quadrilineatus. The sequence goes on along the minus strand of NW_026542599.1, from coordinate 37,272,874 downwards.
GGCACTAGCAGATACCATGCAAAGCAACTAGAAGTGGTGCAAAAGCTACTGGACCAATCATAAGAAGGTGAACAAGAAGTCAATCTCAATATCAATGTGGTTGATTTCTGTCTGAAAACATCACACAAACCCAATAAAAACTATTCTCTACAAATTCTAATAATTAAAAGTGGATTTAAGATCCTTACAACTCCTTGTGAAAATGTGCTTCTCCTAGAACAAAACTCGACAGGTCTGTATAAACTTTACTTGTTATCTTTTCTCGTAAAATGCATTAAAAATTGATTTGAAAACTATTCTTTACTTTACATCTTTTCCCAAAAATGATTTCTACAAATGCAGTATACAATAAATCTCCTAAAATCTTATTACTAAACAATATTAAAACTACTTACAATTTCTACAGCAACCACATATTTGTAGACCATATTTCCAGTGAACTTAACTGACAAAACTTGAAATGGGTTATCAATCGCCACTACCAACCCTACAAACTAAATCTTTTAAACTGCTGGACACTCTTTCTTAATATTTCCTAGCCAATGGTTAAATAATATGATTTTGTTTTTTGTTTAATTTCAATTTAAAATTAACTACCAGCGGTATAGAATTTCCCCTCCTTAACTTGAAATTACATAAACAAAATTATACACTCTTTCTCAAAATTAATTTTACATTTCCTTTTAAAACAACAACTCTACAAAAGAACATAAACAAACCTTTCAAAACAAATCATAAAATCCTATCTCCGTTTGACATTTCAACTAGCGCTACCTATCAACAAATTCTACAAACACTAACTCCTAGTTCAAATAACCTCCACTTACTTACAGCACCTTACAGAACCTTCTACTCAAAACAACAACTTCTATTTACACAATTTTTCATTTTGAAGCATTTCATTTTCCTAAGACAATTCAAATATTATCAATCCTATTTACAAAAATTATACCTTAAAATAAAACCTTTCTTTAAAACCCCCAATTACTTAAGCGATCTTAAACAAGCCTATTTAATTCTCATTTGAACTCTTCACATCCGCTCACAGTTCACTGACCCCTCTCAACAACAACTTCAGACAAACAAACTTTCACTTCTGCAGTTTTGTTTTAGTTATGTTGTGTCGGTGTGCCGTGTTTTTCTTTAGTTTTCCCTTAATTTATTTATCCCCGTGTGTTATATTCCCTGTTTTTATGTTCCCTCGTGTGTTTCGTGTGAAGTGTTTTGTGTTCTGTGTTATTTTCCCTGTTTACAAGTGCAAAATTAATCAAAATGTTATTGTGCGTCCTTTAGTAAAAATCCCACTCATACACTACGTTCAGACTCCATTTTAGATTCATACAGATTCATACTACCTTTTGCTTCCACAATTACTCACACATTCACCAATACATACACATTTATACACCCTTTTTACTAAAAACACTTTAAAACTTTGAAAAATTCTTAAGAACCTAAAACAACTCCCACAGTACTAATTTACAAAATTTCAAATTCCCTCTTAGCTTGCTAAAATCCCTTAACTAATTAATATTTCAACTAAACAAATCTAACTTCTATTTTACGGACATTTCATAAAGACCAATTTAGCTTCAGTCTACGTAGTCTTTCATTTAATTCCATTTTTCATATTTCCTCTTCCATCAATACATTGGTTACTTTTGGTCCTCTTCACTACTTAACTCTTCTTTAAGTCAATTATATGAATTTTCTTCACGTCTTCTAACTTGCTAGGATTTTGTACTAGTACAGTTGAATCACTCAGGAAATAGCGTATTACGTAAGGTCCAACGTATCTAGGTGCTAATTTCTTGCTGAATTTATTCGCTGCATTACTTAGATAATGTGTCTTGATGTATACTTCCATATTCAACTTAAATGGATGGTTTCTCCGAGGATAGCTATATCTCTCCCTTCTTTGATTTCTGGCAGTACTCCTTCTGACGTTATTAATGGCTTTTTCCAAATTCTCCCTCCTTTGATCAGGAGTTAACTTCTCCGAAATAATGTCATTAACATTCCATAAGTTTGTCAGTGCATTGTTGCAAGGATGAGCAAACATTAAATTAAAAGCGGTTGATTTAGTCGAACTATTTACAGCAGTATTCAAACTTGTGGCAATCAGTCCCAGATTTGAATCCCATTTATCATGTTGATTACCATAAAAACTCCGTAAAGCATTATTAGTCTCCCTCAAATATCGTTCCGACAAATTTCCGTTTGCTCTATACGCAGCTAGCTTTCTGTGTTCCACATAGTTATTGAACATGAATTTCTTAAATTCCTTGGATGTAAAATAACTGGCATTATCAGACACAAGTATTCGGGGTACTGAGAAACTATCAAAAATTATCTTCAATTTTTCTATGATGAATTTTGTCTTGCAATCCTTCAGAGGGTACAACCATACAAAACGGGTAAATGCATCAACCACAATTAAAATGTACTGGTTGAGTTTATTTGATCGGGGAAATGGTCCAGCTAGGTCAATAAACACTGTGTTTAGAGCTTGAGTTACAGGAACAGATATCAGTCGACCTTCAAACTTACGTTGTTCCGACTTAGACATCAGACAGATCTTACATTCACGGACTTTACCTTTTATGAATTCATTTAATTCAGGATGGTGAAAACTTTCATTTACTTTACTTTGAGTCCTAAAAATTCCCATATGACCACCAATTAATGAGTTGTGATAGAATGCGAATATTACACTAAACAGTTTCTTGGGCAAATAAATCTTCTTTTTAAACAATAAAACTTCATTTTTCAGGGTATAATTTTCATTATTAGTCTTATTCTTGATGCTTTCAATGATTTTCTTACACTCTTCATCGCTCTCTTGATGTACTTTAATGTCCTTAAGATCCAATGGTATTTCATTTAACACATTACAAAAATAGACTTCATTGTTGATATTGCTTAACAGATTTGTCTCGTCAATTTGCGTCTCACTCTCTTTTTCTCCACTAAACATACGTGATAACGTATCAGCTATTATATTCTCCGAACCTTTTACATGTTCAACTGTGAATGGAAGACTAAACAACCTTTCAAACCATCTAGACAATCTTCCCCGGCTTTTTCGAGATTTGAGCATGAAACTAAGACCTTGACAATCAGTAACCAATTTAAAACTTCTTACTTCTAAGAATTGATGCCATTTCTCTACACACAATATTACAACACTGTAAGCTTCCTTTTCGTAAGTGCTATAACGCATCTCAGTAGGTGTGAATTTCTTCGAATAGTAAGCAATAGGCATTAAATTCCCCTCCTCATTTCTTTGCAATAAAACACCAGCAGCTGCTAGGTCGCTTGCGTCGGTATGCAATTCAAATTCTTTAGAAAAATCGGCCATTTGTAGTATAGGCGGATTTGCTATCTTACTCTTTAAGGTTTCAAATGCATTTTGACACTCCTCATTCCACTTAAATTTTACACCTTTCTTTTTCAGCGCAAACAGAGGTAAAAATATCTCAGCATACTTTGGAATATATCGAGACCAATAACCACACATTCCTATAAACTGTCGCACTTGCCTCACAGTTTTTGGAGCAGGAAATTTCATTAATGAACTAGTTCGCTCGGGATCTATATTAATGCTATCTTGTTTAATAATATGTCCTAAAAAACTTATTTCCTTACAAAAGAATTTGACTTTTTGTGGATTTACTGTAAGTCCGTGTTGTGCTAATCTCTTAATCACTTCTGTAACATGCTCAATATGGTTTCTCTTATCAGGGCTATATACAACTATATCGTCACAAAAGTTAATCATATACTACTGAAATTTGATGTCATTAAATATTTTGTCCAAATAATGTGATAGTACACTACTGCCTATTTTCAATCCAAATGGAATTCTCTTCATACGGAATTTACCAAAAATTGTACTAAATGATGTTAAATCTCTGGATTTTAAAGCGATTGGACATTGTAAAAATGCTTTGTTTAAATCTATGACGGTAAAATATCTAGCTCCTTTTAGATGCTGATACATATTCTGCATATCTCCTAGTGGGTAATCTACATTGATTAACTTCTTATTGAGTTCAGAGTAGTTAATTACAAGTCTATCATCTTGAGTTAAAAATGCAGGGGCGCTATACGGACTAGTGGAAACTTCCGCGACATCTTGTTTTATCCAGTCATCAATTATAGCTTTCATCTTCTCTACTTTGGGTGGACTTAAAAAATAAGGGTGGATACTAACAGGTTTATCGTCTGTCACTTTAAGCTCAATTTCCAAATCAAGTGCTGATCCTATCTTATCCGTAAAAACCGTAGGAAAATTCTTAATTAACTTCTCAGCTTCTTCACACATTTCAACATCTCCTACTTTAATACTATTTAAGCTTAATTCACTCAGGTTAGTACTTGGAATTAACTTAATTTCATCTTCAGGTTTAAATGTAAAATAACCCATTTGTCGATCCATATTTAGGTTTAACTTGCTTGCACACATAAAAGGGTATCCTAAAATCATGTCAAAATATTTTAACTCAACCACTAAAAATGTTTGTTTCCAGGTAAATGATTTTATCTTAATCAAAATTTCACATTGCTTATTTATGTTCAAAGGTTCATTGTTTGCAGCTACTATGGTTCCCTGCCAAGTATTTTCACTCATAATTAATTTATTTCCCAATAATCTGTTGTATAAATCCAAGCTTATAAAGTTTTGACTAGCTCCAGTGTCTAACAAAGCTCCCACACTTAATTTGTTTCCTAAATCCACAGAAATACAGGGTAAATGTGTTACAGTTTTAGCTTTTACTTTCTTTAATCCAGGTGAATTTATTTTATTAAAATCCTTAACAACTCTTCTCAGTTCAGACTTAAAATTGGGACTATGAGAACTATATACAGGTTTATTATTTCCGAATTCTTTCTTGCCGTCCGGAAAAACTGATTTGTAGTCTAGGCTACGTGTTTTTCCTGGCTTAACTAGTTTTTTGGATCTGGTCTGTAACAATTACGAGCAATATGACCTACTCTTTGACATTTAAAACAAACAGGCCTTTCATTGTTACGATTTGAGTAGTGACTAATAGGTCGTTGAACTCCTGGATTTGGTTTTTCCATCCTAGGCTTATCATCAGTTGATAGATAAGGTTTCCTAACACTACTGTTACTAACTGGAAAACCTTGATTTCTGAGGTAATCATTGTATGTTACATTATTTAAACTTATACAAAGATGATCTAAGTCTAAAAATGTTTCAGGGTTCTTCTCAAATATTAGTTTGTTGCGCAAATCAGGATGTATTCCATTCTTAATAAAACTAACAAGTTGACTCTCAGTTAAATCACACTTTAATACCTGGTGGTTTATTTTTATTTCATGCACATAATATAGACAAAGGTTCAAGGTGTTTTTGAGGTCGAAATATTAAATCTTGTTTCAGCTTTTCCCTTAAGGTGATTGGCAAAAATGTAGTGATTATATTAGCATACAACAAATCAATTGATTTTGATTCCCTTTTGAATTCTAATATTTTATTCACTAATGGTGCTGTAGAATAAATTGGTAGAATCTCATACAAATCTAGCTCAGATAAAGAAGTTTCATTTCGGACAGTAACTAGGTTTCTCAAAAACTGCAACAATGTGTTTGTTTCTAAACCATTACACATAGGAAAATTTTTTAAATAAATTTCCAATGGGTTTGACAACTTTGTAAAAAGGCTACTATTTACAACTGTACATGAGTTTGGTTGATTATTTATGACTTGACCCGGAACATTTGGTTGAAAACAATCAATTTCTACTTTTTGAGGTGTTGATGAAATGAAGTTTTCAGTTGGTGGAACTACAGATTTAGACTGATTTAATTTGTCCCCAATTATTTCATGCTCAACTATAGAGTTATTCAGCTCCTCTTTAAAATCCCCCATCTCCTGGTCTGAGAAGGTATGCATTGTTTTAAATTGCTCAAAACTATTTAAGATTTGCTGATTTAATTTGTCTAAACTAACTTTCTTATCTGGTTCCAGCTTACATTGTAATAGATTAGTAGTCCGGTTTTGTACATGCACTAGTTTTGCCTTGATTTTAGCTATTTTGAGTTTAGTCACATTTTCCCTACACTGTTCAATTAGAGAATCAATTTGTTCACACTTTTCCCCAATTATAGTTATTTCCCCAGATAAAGTGTATGAACCTTTTAAATTTGTTAAATCGGTATTCTGGTTAATACAAGATCTTAAAGTTTTTCTTAAAGAGTCTACATCACTATCACTCGTTTCTTCCCCTCTTATTCTTATCTCGTACAGAAGTTCTTCTTTGTTTAGATAATTTAAATTGTATTTTGACATGTTGAAAATTTTCAGCCTCTACTTGTTTGCTGTAATTCTTCTAACATAGGCCTACATATTTCTCACTTTTACCAGCCTTTAATTTTAAATGATTCATTAGCAGAGTTGCGCACTGTATACCCCTACCATGTAGCCAATTAGGTAGTATACTTCAATTTAGGATGAATCTAATTCAAGGTGGTAGTAGAAGTGAGATAAATTAAAAGACAAGGTAGGCCAAATACATATATATTTTACGGTTCTCAAATTAGACCAAATACACTTTCCAAATAAAATCCATTATGGTCTTATTACTCCCAAATCTTGTACTAAATAATAAAATAGTGGAAAGATCTTACTTTAATCAGAGACACTGGTTTAATGGTCAGAACTGGCACTAGCAGATACCATGCAAAGCAACTAGAAGTGGTGCAAAAGCTACTGGACCAATCATAAGAAGGTGAACAAGAAGTCAATTTCAATATCAATGTGGTTGATTTCTGTCTGAAAACATCACACAAACCCAATAAAAACTATTCTCTACAAATTCTAATAATTAAAAGTGGATTTAAGATCCTTACAACTCCTTGTGAAAATGTGCTTCTCCTAGAACAAAACTCGACAGGTCTGTATAAACTTTACTTGTTATCTTTTCTTGTAAAATGCATTAAAAATTGATTTGAAAACTATTCTTTACTTTACATCTTTTCCCAAAAATGATTTCTACAAATGCAGTATACAATAAATCTCCTAAAATCTTATTACTAAACAATATTAAAACTACTTACAATTTCTACAGCAACCACATATTTGTAGACCATATTTCCAGTGAACTTAACTGACAAAACTTGAAATGGGTTATCAATCGCCACTACCAACCCTACAAACTAAATCTTTTAAACTGCTGGACACTCTTTCTTAATCTTTCCTAGCCAATGGTTAAATAATATGATTTTGTTTTTTGTTTAATTTCAATTTAAAATTAACTACCAACGGTATATCACATAATTTCCACAGAAGCTGAATTTGCTACGGTTGATTTTTTGGCAAAGAGACTTTTTTGCTTCCTTGTAGACCTTCAACTTCCGACATCTGTCTACGGGTTTCCTTAGTCTTGCAGCAAGTCATATTTGCTTATCACATAGCATAAACTCGTCGTAATCTGAGACAATCAGCTAAATGAAAGATTTAACTAACTGACGTCTCCGTTTGAGCTACATCAGGTTCGGCAAGCACTATCGGCACAACCCGTAGGATATAATCGGTGAATATATCTCATCTCCAAATGCCGAGATGCGACTTCTCTCTGGTGAGCACTCATCAAAAATCATGTTTTATTTTTTATAGGGCTGCTATTACGTTAAGGTGTTAAATTGATAACAATTTCTGTGCAACCTATATATCTATATATTATTAGTATGGGGCACCTTGGGCCAGTTTTATATATTTGCTATTATAATTTATTAATGACCTTACTAAATGCAAAACTAATATTTTTATAGTAAATTATCATATTTCATTGATCTTAACAATTTTTTATTCTGATTTTTTCATGAAAAATAAAATTTGTAGTAATTTTTTTAAAAACTATTTTTATAATGGCCCACTCTACCCCACAATGGGGTAGGGTGGGCCATGAATAAATATTATGCCTTAATGTTGAGAAAAAACATTATTATTCAAAATACAAAGTTGAAAACCTATGAACATAATTTAACAAACATTATCAACCCTTTAGAATTGAAAATCTTTTAAAATTAGAAGTCCTTTGATATAAAAAAAAATCTTTAAAAATGAAAAGACGATTTGTTTCAAAATTTCAGGACAAACAATTTCCGTAACATTGAAGATCAATAGAAAAGCTCAATTGAGTTAAGGTCCTTCCTGTGCCTCCATGTGGTATTGGTTTTGGAAGTTTCCGTTCTATGTCCTGTTTAAGAGCTAGGCCCAATGTGCCCCGCCAAAGATGGCCCACTGTGCCCCTAATGTTGATTTTTAGGTTAGATTTAATTACCACCAAACTAAGATGAATACACAAAAGAAAGAAAGTGGAGTGGCTTGGTAAGGTATAAAACTAAATATCTATGTTAATTTTAATTTTTAATATATACAATAACTTGCCAAAATAAGATATCTTAACACTACCTGTTTCAGCAATCAAACTACCAAAAACAAACATGTGCTTCTAACTTCCCTCCAAATAGTTGTAGACTCTAGATTTTTTTCCTCAGTGTGACCAACCTAGAGACATTTCAAAAGAATATTTACCTGGTTTATTGGAAGTAGTTCAGTATAATATATTAACTATGGCCCACTGTGCCCCAGTTTCCCTTATATATTAATATCAGGATGCATGTTTGTTTTCAATTTATGATATCAATTACCTGAATTGTTTACTACTGGTTGCTGGCTCTACAACCTCCAGAAAAAATGTACTTGTTTTCTTCAAAAGCTTTAAAACTTAAAACTTTTCTATCAAACCTAAAATAATTTACACCGATTAATATCAAAATCTTTTACCAGGACAATTTATGTGTTCAACTATCCGTTTGAGTTAACTTTAACTCTCTTTTTCAGATACTTTGTGCTACCTACTCATACATCAGTTTGCTACAGTCTTTGGAGGTTGGGCACTGACGAGATAATTAAATATCAGTGGATTCGTAGACTACATTAGCTGATGGAAAAGTCAGAGTTATACATCCAAATAATTTATATCAGTCTGTCTACACCCACAAACATTAGTTGACAAATAAATGTTTCGGTTTAGCATAGTCAGTCACTTCTCTCAAAAACAAGCAAAATCCAGCCGTTGTTATATTAAAAAAATAAATTTCTAAAAGGAAGCTATTTTTTTGTGATCGTTTATTATTTTCCCAATATTTTCTACAATAGGTTTGGAACTAGACATTTTGCAGCTTTGATTAAGTTCAATATATTTTTGAACTCATTACTAATCTTAGGAATGTATTTAGAGCGATTGGTGCAAATCAATTTAAATGAGCAGATAATAAACATAATTATGTTGTGTGAGAATGTAGAATATTTACACTGATGTTATCCAAAGTAATTAATGCAGTTTACAGTTTATACTTTTACACCACTTATACTTGTTTAGTCAAGTGTAAACATTATAGTTTTGTTTATGGAGTCTTTTATAATGTGTGTGGTTGAGGAGCATCTTACGAACATGTACAAACTATGCCCATACAACTTCGACAATATTAAAATAGATCAACACTATTATGCAAACGCCAACGCCACCCAAATACGATTACATTGTGATACCAACTGAAACACAAATTTATGAAAAAACTGAGTTTTTGACTAAAAATTGATTTCCTTTTTATATATAACTATCAGATTACCCGTCCTTCGTACGGGGTTCGCGTATAAGTACAAAATACCTATTACTCATGCTCTGCATTTTCAATAGTGGAGGAAAGGTTTGAGAAAATATGGTTCTTTAAATTTACGGTATAATATAGAGTAACACATCTACCATGGATATAATGTTTTACCACTGCACCTAAACAATAGGAAGAAGTAAATTATCAAACATTCGCACAGTATTACTAATGATTTATTAAATTAAAAACATAAACGTAACTGTAAACAATCCTACTTTGACAGTTCTAGTTGCGTATCACATATTTATTGTATGCTTAGTATAAATTAGCTGTTATCATAAATGAAAAAAAATAATAGTGCTGCACCCTGTTAGTAAACCTTGAAACATTTTAATGCTATTATATAACATAGAACCAACTTGTTTAGTTGAAATAGCGGGCAAAATTATTCAACTACTATTAAACATGAATACTCATAATAACAACATGGAATATTTAATCCCAGAGGGGCATAGCCCTATAGGTATTTCACAACTTAAATATGCCTATACGATTTTCAAAACTACCAAGAACCTCCCTGCAAAATGTCAGCTAAATCGGTCCAGTAATTTTCACGTGATGGAACTTCGGATACACACAAACATACATACTTTTACATTTATTACATTTATCGTACAGTAGGATAGGATATACACTACATAATTATATATACTAGATGTCGTCCAGTGGTCGAAACTCGACCAAAAATATGTAATGCCTTTTCTATTTTCACCCCATACTGTGAATAAAACATGTGATTAAAGTTTCTTCCATTTGTTTTGATTTTCTGTTTATATTTCGTTGTTAATTTTGTCACCAGCATGGCAACCTATAAGATTCATGTTAATTTTTAATTATCTTTTTGTGTTTATTTTTGAGCCTATTTTAATTTATAAAGGGATTCTGGACATCTACAGGAAAATATCTTTCCAACAGTATGCATAGATATTCCCTGCGATGCACACGAGCTGAGAAAAAAGGTTTTAAAGAAACATGCTTGCCTATTAATATATAGATATATATAATATATATATGTTGTTGTAAACCAACTTCTTAGTTAAAGATGTATCATGTATTAACTTTAATTATTTTACCTTTAAAATATATAATATGCCACTGTACTAATCTGACAACTGCTAATAGATGGATGTTGATGGTTCTTAGTCTCAAGAGAGTATTGTTAATGGACTGAGTCAGCAATAACTGAGACAAGCAATCTCTCTCACGACCTACTGCAGTCCTAGCTCTAGTGGTGATTATTAATGAAAACATAATTTTACCTGTACTAAGGGATATTTAAAAAAAAATGTGTAAGTGTATCCTGCAAATTTTACAGATGCGAACGTTTAAATGTTTGTGGGTATGTCACGTAGACAATGACTGTAAAAACTCCTAGACTAGTTGAGCTAGTATTGTGAAAGAATAGTAGCACAATACTTATAAACATAGGCCTATTTGTAAAGTCTCCTAGGACACTGCCTAAAGTTATCATTTTTATTTTTCATAATAAACCTAGTATTACAATTACCATATACTATATACTAATAAAAATTATGTTGTTGGTTATCATTTATATTTTAAGCGTTTGTGAGATGTGTTAAGAGGTGTGCATTTCATTACGCACATTCTTGACGTTATATTTAGTATACGGTAATACGAACTACGTGTTTCGCACTGTTATCTTGATTTCGATTCTCGTCGGAAATAATTTGTATTAGCAATTAGAAATAGGCTACATGAAATTCTGCAGAGGTTTTTAAATCACCAATGTTATAAAAGAGTTTATATGAAACAGGAAATTATTACAGAGCTGGGCATGATATATCGCCCAATAATGACACCTACTGCTGGGTTCGCTAAGCTTTGTTGTTCACTGTTGCCAATAAAAACCAACCATTGTACCATTCAACAATTTTCAACCATAATTAATCACTCACTCATCATTTTCATCAAAAAAACCATCATCACTTTTGTCGTAAAATAGCACAGCATTAAAATGAGATGAAGTTGATACAGATCTATTTATAGTCAAGTCTCTAATTTGTCTCTTTAGTAAGTTTATTTAATCGTTTGTCCCAGGATAATTGATTTAAATCTAATGTTCAACTGACCTCTAATGTGTTTTATACAATACTACATGGTCATTTAGAGATCACTTTCACATGTTTGAATTCTTAAAATAAACATATTGATGCGGTGACTTTGCTGGGAAAGAGATCTCAGAGACCAGTCTCGAAAATACTTCTTTAGTATGAGCTTTGGTCCATGGGGTGGGCACCTGGAACTGTGTCAAGCAGTTCACCAAGGCCATACTTCGGGGCTAAGAAGGACGATTTTGACCCGACATAGCCTGCGGAAGAAATAAGAAGGAAAGCTAGTTAAAAGGGCATAGGCCGAAGTAATATGTTATACATTTCCAGGCTAAACAGTCCCCCCAGCCACAAAAGAGTCAAAGATACTACTAGTAAATTAAATTAAAGCAGCAAAGAAAAAAATACAACCATTTTACCAACAAACTAAGAATACATCATGAGCACAGTAGCTGTTAATTAATTTTTAACAAAATATGTAAGGGATTATCTAAATTATAACTCTCTGAGTTTCAGAATGATAAAAAATATGCAGTAGTTTGTTTTGCAGGCATGGTTTGTAAAATGTTAAATAGCTTTGAAGGCACGAGACTATTCCTTATTGTTATAAATAATAGTCTTCTAGTAGTGCATAATTCAACGTAATTTGCCTTGATCCTTGACCGGTGATTCGCCCTAGTCCTGAAGAAAAGCCTGCTGTTTTCTCATGTTGTTGACTAAGGATATTGAATCACTCAATTTTAAAGGACGTTCGAACTATTTAGGAGCAACGGATAACTAAACTACTAATTCTCAAGAACCCCATTAAATTCAACATTAACAATGCTGGTATTTCTGGCTTAGGTGGGTAAGACTATTTCTGAAAGTGGTTTTTGCCAAATGACAATGTTCCTGGGCTAATTTTACTTTAAAAATTAGTGTTTTTTACATAGGCCAAGTTTAATTTAAAAAAATTCTTTTTACACTACCGCCATAGACAAAAAGAATTAAATATATACCGTCAGCCGTGCTACGGTTACCATGGTTACCATAGGTTCTGGCGCAAACAACTTGGAGCACCGTCTAGTTAAGTAGTGCGTACGCTGTAACTACAGGGCGATCCCAGCGGCGTGCGCCAGAACCTTTGGTAACCGCAGCACAGCTATCTATACAGCCGTCTATACAGTATTTAATTCTTTTTGTCTATGATACCTCTCAATTGACTAAAATAATAGAGTATTACATCACTAGGGTGTAAAGTGACTCTTTTCGACCCGAGCTTAGAATTTCCGACAGAGGTGAAGCCAAAATCGGAAAATGAGCAAGGGTTGAAAAGACACCTTTTGCCCGTTTGATGAACTGTATTTTTCGTCATAGTGTAACATCAATTTAACACAAATACAATTAAACTGATCCATGCGAATTATTTAATATGGTTTACACCGTATACGTTTATCTTCATACTATTAATTATTTGTTGTATGTAACAATTTATTATTGGTTCACTAAACAATAGGTCTTTTGGTTCAGTAGATCAGTAAAATAAAACCCAGATTATGTAAAAAAAAAAACAGTTTTCCCTAAACTATGCTAATACCGAGTTGTATGTGAAGCAGTCCGGTCTGGTAGTCTTCCCTAAATACAATACTGCTCTGAGACAAAAGTATTGAATAATGTTTTGAAAGTATAATGCACAACACATGGATGTTTGAGATCCCTACAAACAAGAGCATATGTTGCATAAACTTATGTGGACATTGATATACTCCACAACTGGATGCTTGATCACAATGAAATCAATACAGTGTTGACGATTGGAAAAGTTAAATAAACATAAGCAATTTTGACGTATTAAATTTTAAAAAAAGTATTTGCCTTCATACCCTTCCTTTTAGAAAACGTCTTATCTCCTAAGACCGTAGGTCTCAGGATACACAAGACCCGGGACCAATTTACTTTTTTTTTGTTTTTTACTAGATCCCGACTGATGATGGACCTTCGGGCCCGAAATTAATTTCGGATCAAAAAACAGGATTGCTAAGGTAAGGCCTTATAATATCAATTAATATATAAGCAATCCAGAGGCTAAAATGATTGATTACTTTTTTTGTTTTGAGATTCCCACCGGCCAAAAAACCATTCGTATTCATTAATATGTTGTAATATAAAATTCTATAATATATTCAATTTGGTAATATGAAATATATAATTTAGATATTTTAATATGATTTGGGGTTTCTTTTGGATCTAGATTTAAAGGCCACATAATATAGAAGCTTTTAAAAGTAACAACAATACATCCATGAAATACAATTTTGCTGAATATCTATTGCCAACCAACCAAAATTATTACACAAATTTAACAAATATCATGCACATTTTAAAGTTTTGTCAACGTTAACAGAATAAATTCATCGAAAACATACTTAATTTATCCATATGTTAAAAGGCCCTTCAAGAAATCAAATTTTTACAAGTTTGTAGAATTATTATGTAAGTAATATAGCCATACAATTTTCATAGTACTGCATCTTAAAAAAAATATAAAATAATCAAAGTATATTTAGACAAAACAAATAATGTAATCAAAAGCTAAGTTATTACAATTTATTGAAGATTGAAAATAAAAGTTCACAACTGTTTTTTAATTTAACTTAATATGTTTATATTTCAGTGTATGTGTAAGTGTGTGTTTGTCCGTTAGCTAAAATGATCCAATTGTAATTAAATTGAGTACAAACTTAAACATACACGTTTATTTTAACGAGTTCACGACAATGCGATCGGGGTTTATGGAGTGGGTTTTCCAATCTTGAACATAAAAACTAAAATGTCGCTATTCGTTTAAGATTGATGATTTTATTAAGCTGTGTAGACGTTAAAAACAAATTAATTTACTATATCAAAGAGTTTTAAATAACTTTATAATTGAGGTGAAATTGAAACTTGAAAAAAACTGTCAATTTAAAACTCTTATTTGATTTGTATGGAAAATAGCTTAACTGATTTAGCTTTCTTGTTTACGAAAAAATATTTATTAAATTTTAAAAATGTAATAACTTCATACTAAACTATTAATATTTCACAAAGATATACTCTATTACCCCCTGTAGCAGTGAACCTAAGTACTCGTAGACTAATTATATTTACGTAGGTAATATATCTGACATTTTAAAGAAGTATTTTAGTAAAAATAAGACCAGGCATATAAATATTCACTTAGTGTACAGGTTTGCTGTGGTAGAGGTATTTTCATTTACCACTATTTATTGTTTTGGCCATCTCCTTTATTTTATATTAGATGGTTTTAGAAACCTAATTACGTACATATTTGTAAGTATGATATTACTCAGACGGAGTTTTCATTTGTTTAAGATACAAATAATATATTTGACGAGTTTAAGTACAAGTATAACGATATCCTGGTGCATGAGTATATTGGCAGTCAGCCTAACTATACTGTCGACCTATTGGCTTGCTTAATACAATGTAAATTACAGTGCCAAACTCACATGGGTTTAATGCGAGTTTGTGTTCGTGATACAATGTAAGAAATTGTTCTAACTATTAATAATGATCAGGTAAAAAATATAGTTTTTCCTACAGTTACCTAACAATGTACATGTTCTCTCACTGATTTGAGAAAGCAAAGTGGCCAATTTGCTCATCAGTGAGACAATGTTAACATTGTCTCACTCTAATTACTTTGTCTCACTCCAGATTTGCAACGTGAAGGCATGAAATAGTGAGCGCGTAACATGCAGGCAACGTCGTATGCGCGCGAAATACGTTGGCAGCACTGGCTGTAAATCAGCTGGTCAGCTGTTGTACTGTTGTATTTGTCACTTCACATTAAATGTTATATTAAAAGTTCACTTCTGTGTAAAAATAGGTTATGTTTCTTCGCCAATTTATTTGTTTTATGGTAGCTGTAGGAAAAGTATAATGTGCAACTCGAGTTCAAAGTACAATTGCCTCACTCGAGAAACCATTCCTCACTCGCCTACGGCTCGTGAGTAAGGATTTCTCTCGAGTGTTTCAATTGCTCACTTTTCTCACTAGTTGCACAAATAACTATATCTACCGCTGCATGGAAATTATCACATTGCCACATCTGTAAACAGTAAGCTAAATAGTTTACTTCCTACCAAGAGCAGGAATGGATCATTCCCACTCTCTAAATCAGATGATTTCATAGTTAGTCTTTCTATACCAACCACAGACACGTTTTAATACACAAAAAAGCAAACAGAAACATAACCTAAATAACATGTTATATACAACTAAAAAGTTAATCTTTGTGTTACGACAAGTGAATTATGGTGGCAGAAAAGTTATTTTGTGTATTACTAACACAAACTGTCATTGCTGTTCTCAAAATGTATGGCCACTACTCCTTGTGAGTTTATGACCTATAAAAAAAAATATATTTGAAGAAAAATTACTTTAATTTACATGTTTAGAAATATTTGTACAAAAATGGTTATGTTTTTCAATCTAGTGGTATGAAAGGGGTTTGCCGATAGGAATTCAATAACTTGGAGACGACGTTATGAAGTCTATTACACATTCCTTACCTTCTAATGGACACAGTACAACTTCTTTCGCCACCTTTATTGCATTCTTTAAAGCCCAAAGATTGTATTATTCTTCCAAACAAATATATTACTAAGGATTCTTTAGCTGTAGCATTTAAAACATAAATTTTACATTTATTAATTTATAGAAACATATTGTTTTTCTAATGAAATTTCAAAGTTGAGAGTTACTAGGATATTAAATTTCTTAAAAGTGCATTGCACATCCAAATATTTTTTAGAAAAAGGTTCTTTCTGGTTATCCATATAGCACTTTAAAAAAATATACCAATCCAAATCCAAAGAAGTACACTAGTGTATACCTTTAAAAGTATTATTCTATAAACACCCTCAAAAGAAACATGAATTTTGATGTTCTTTGTTGGCTATTGTAAATATGCTTGAAAGGTTTCTGACTTTATCCATACATCAGCCTATACACGTGTAGCCGTTAACAACGATAACAAATCTATAACAAATCTTGTTAAATCAAGCTTTTGAACTCTCTGAAAATATATATAGTGGTTATTGGAAAGTCAAAGCCCAACATTCTTCAAAGAAAATTATATACATTTTCATACCAACCAATTTTAACACTTTAAACACATGAAACCCCTAATATTTTAATTTAAAAAAAGTAGTATGCTTGTTTGCTTACTTTTATTTTTTCTCTTTTCAAAATGGATGAGGAAACGAAATCTATGTGGAACTACTTAACATCATGTAGAATTTTTATGTTTAATATCGATCATTTTTAAGCTATTGTAAAATTAAGACCATCATCCATTATAAAAGGTTAGGATAATATTATCTAAATATGTATACTTTAATGTATTTAATATAATATAAATAAGTTATTGTCTGACGGAAATGTGTATATCAAAAGTATAAGCTGTTAAACCATCCACATTCCCTTGTTTCGGTTTGGTTAGATTGATAACAAGGGTTCTCTAGGGAAGTCATTACTGACGATAAACAGGCGTAATCGTCCGCATCCTTCTCCACGACTGTCTGATGAGGGGTTTATTTGACAACTATGCTTTTAGCGTTTTTTAGTACCATCACTGTTTCTTTTAATTATTACTTGGATATACAATAAAAGTATATCAAAATACATTGTCATATATTTTTTTTATTAGTGTAATTTATAATTTGTTACTGTCTGGATTATATACATTATTATAACAACTAATTTTAAAACTAGTAGGCCTACTTAAAACAATAAAATTAAGCTTTTTTTTTCATTCACTCAAAACCCATTTGGCCGATGTATCTTAACATTTAAGAAGTTTTTAATCTTCACGAAAAAAAATACATATAAACCTATTGTATACACAAAACCATAAAATTGGACCAGTACGTAAAACCTGAGAGTGCTTTTCCATAAAATATAAAAAAGATCAAGGTAAAATAGTAATAGTAGTAAAAGAGTAGAGCTGATTTTATTATTTTACGGTAATGAATGTAAAAAACAAAAAATAAACTACGTTATTCCCCTAAATTAAAATAGTAATAGTAAAAATAGACTAGATAGAAACGATGATACACTTCAAGTAGTTATCAATTGTTTGGATATTAAAATTTTTGGACTTTTTCATATATGATAAAGGTGCATACAGCAGACTAAAAGGTAAAAGTAAACGGGGAAGTATGCATTCAGACCACGTTTCGTATTACATTAGAAAGCTGATGGTGCAAACGAAATTAAAATAGAGTTTGCGACAGTTAAACAAATTTAATTCTGCTTCTAGTATAATTGTTTTATATGTTTTGTTTTATATTGAAAAATAAATACGTTGCCTAAAACAAAGTGCATTGCTGTAATCTTATTATATAAGGTGTATATGCTTTTTATTGGCGTATTTCTAATTAGGTAAAACTTTTTTCATGTTGATCTTATATGATAATTTATAATAATTTCAGTAAATGAAGTAAAAGATAAAAAATATTGGATGCCAATTAATCATTTGTAAGACAATTTATGCACATAATCGAAGTGAATATAGGTTCTAACTATGCCTTAATGATTTGAAGAGACTAAACTGAGAGACTGATTTGATTGTGGTCTTACTGTGTGTAGGGAAAAGTGTATTTTTTTTAAAGGTCGATCAAGTACCTAGGTTACATAATTTATGGCAATGGTCTTCACACAGACCCACAAAATCAAATGCAATTGTAAGTGCTCCGGCACCAACTAATATATCTGAATTAAAGGCTTTTTAGGGCTTGTGAATTTTTATGGTTCTTTTGTGTCAAACTTAGCAACAATCTTTATCCTTTGTACAAATACTGCTCAATGAAAATGCAATTAGTGACTAGTAAAATAATTGTGGGAATCATAAAAAAAACTAAATAATTATGAATAAACTTGATAGACCTAATTGCGTTAAATTGAAGAAGTAAATCTTTAAAAATAAGTCAGTTTACAACATACAAGTATTTTCAAAATTATATGGTTTTCTAAACTTTAAAACTCAGAAAAGTAAATATTATCTGTTCTTTGAAACATTCTCGTGTTTTGTTTGATTACATGAAACTATCACGATGTCAAAAAAATCTAACTTCGTATATGCTTGTATAAACTGGTTAGCTCATTTAAATATCGCACGTCATAATAAGGGCTGCAATATTGATTTAATTAAACTACAATATAATTAAAACTGTGTTTTTAACAATTTTATAACCAGCTGTAGATACTAAGAATCAAATATTTTTATAAATATAATTAGCTATTGCACCAGGTTCATTTAGTATACAAATTACATGCTATATCAAGCTTGTTATATTGAGGTGGTACGTATGTAGCATTGAGGCATTATTGATGTTGGTTTAACGGTTGAGTTTCTCTGAACAGTATTGAAGATATAGAGCGCTCAGTTATAACGTATTGACTATGTAATGCCTCTTTTATTATTCTGTATTTACTTTATTGTGCTTGTAGTCTATTCTCAGTTATACTAACATCTGGATTATTAAATAGAGCCAGTAGCAGAGTTTGGTAATAACCAAACTTGTATTATGCTTTTTTAACTATTATTTTAGAGTTATACATTTTGTATTGAGTACGATACTATTTATATTGTGTATTTGTTTATTAAATAGATCTTCTGGTATCAATTGTACGTTAATAAAAAACATAAATAAGCTTCGCTCATTTATGGTTATAATAATGGTAAAATCATTCTACCCTGTAAACATTTAAAACTAAACTCTTTGTTTATCGGTGATTTAGCGATGAATAAACGACGAGATTTGTACTTTAATGGCGATTGACTGCACCATTAGGTAACGATTAATGGTGTTAAAGCTATTCACTAGTAGCTCTGTGTTAATAAAATGTTTTAACACTATTAATTTAAACTTCTTTTGCTATTTATATTTACTTTTATTATTATACTGTTCAATTAATTTTTTATGGCATGAATATGTCATTGTTAAATATAAATATTTATTTTCATTAAGATTTAAATAAAATTTCCTTACTGTTGTAGAGAGTTTGGTTAACGAAGACAGTAAAATCGTTGATTTATCAGGTTGATTAGATCATACAATTTTCCAGTTTGCTTTTTAGTATTTAATTCAGTAAAATTAATAACTACATTTTAGGTAAATACAAAGTGGTATATGATTAATATTACGGGGGTAGAGATTGGCTAGTAAATAGTATCGCAGAAATCTTGCCTCTTAAAATCATAATATCTATTTTGTTTATTAATATCCATGGATATTTTCACCAACATACAATCCTAAGGGACCTGCAAAATACCGCGGTAGGTACCAATTTTTATAAAAACGTTAAATTGATTTGATCTAGCATTGTGCTTGAATAAAATAAACGCTTCTTCACATAACAATCGTATTAATAAATAGTAAATTAAGTTTTTCAAGTTATGTTAGTTTATTAGGTTTGGTCCTGAAAATAGAACGGTGAAATAATGTTCTCGCCATACACTTCACTAATCTGTCGATGATTTTCAATGGCTTTCACACTTTTAGCATTTAAAAATCTAATTACAACGCGCACTTCACAGTCGGCGGCAGTCTCAATTGGCGGCACCATTTTTAATGCTCGAAACCGGACGTAAACACGGTCGATTGTTCTCGAATTTCGGGCTAGGTATTACCAATAGATGCCCATAGAAATTTAAAAACGGTACTTACCAAGTAGTGTTTTTGTTTATAGCTCACAAACCGTAAACATTGTCCGTTTTTGATGGGACGAAAACGGAAATGTGTATTAAATCAAAGTCATTAATGCAAATTACTAAATTTATACATCCGATTTAAAATTTGTTAATGATAATTATTGAACTAGAGCGTTCACGGAAGTGTCGCTAATCGGATTATAAAGGGTCGTGCGGGAACAGCCGGTAACGACCCTCCCGGTCAGTTTGGGCTGCCTCAACTTAGGGTGGCGAGACCTATAGTGGCAATAGGGTATAGTGTGGTGAAAAATAGCGTTCGTACCACGGACCGAAATGGTTTTGCAGCTCTCGATCGTTTTAAGTTCTCGACTTCGTTTCGAACTTAAAACTATCTCGAGCCGGCAAAACCTCATTTTCGGGCCTAAGTACGAAATATACTATTAAATCTTTATTATTGTTATTTGATGTTTGTTCAAATTGTTTTCCATTTCACTATTTCCTGTCCCCAATAATTGATTTTTCTGACTCCACGGCATTGGAATAGGCAACGGGTCGAGATACTGTATAATGCACCAAGTGTAAACGGGTTTGTGAATAATTAAGACCAAAACAACCTTTGTGTCGTGTCTAGTTGAGAATCTGAGATAACAACATAAACAAACATTTTTTTACAAGAAAAATTTTACATAGAATAAAAACAACGTCTTCAAAATAAATCATCAAAGAATTACAGCAAGTCGTCAATTTTGCGATTGTTTTGACTTACGATAAGGTTGCGGTGGTCGCACGCGGTCACAAACCTGGATTATCAGTTGGGCCGATATCCCGAACAAGTCTATAAAAATTCAGAACTAATGGATTTTAAGCAAGACACCCTCTTCATTAATACAAGGTTCTTGGACTGTAATACCCATTACAACAAGCTATTTAACTTCTAAAAACATTGTAACTTGTTTAAAAAAATTATATTATGTTTTTCTTGAGTCGTGGTTTCCTGAGTCATTACGCAGTATGACAAACCTGGTGGGCTCAGGTACCTACCATCCTCGCGGGGAAGTTTCGGTTAGGGGATTAGCGAACCCTTTTGGTCGAGATAGTATGCGGGGGAGTTTCGGTGCACCGGTACTGTCGGTGATCCGGGTTTCGAACCTAAAGCTTCATTTTCAAGCTGTCGCCAGTTAAAACACACTCCAAATCCTCTTCATTACTGGGAAAAGTCGTTAAATACACAAAACATGAACACGAAATCGTTAAAAACACATAATAACATAATATAGTATGTTAGTACGTTTCATCCATACAGAAACATGTTTCATTCATAATGATAATGACCTGATGTTTGTTTGTTATACATAAAAGTCACTATTAATTAATCGAAATATCTAGGTTTATAAGATGATGTAATTAATGCTGTTTCAGTTTATACAGGTTGTTAAAAAAAGGCGAGGATATAATTTAGAAATTGATTCCATGGGTCAAAATAAAGAGAAAATCAATTCACATAACATTTTTCACATCTCAATCACATTTTTTCCAGAATCGCTCCGTTCAGATATTCGCCATTTTGTATTTTTTAAGTAATAATTTTTTATTTTGAAAATTTGTAAACCGATCTTTATGAAACTTAGTATGTGTGTTAAAGTAGAAGAGACCCATGTTAGAAAAAACTTCATCTCCATTCGACTTAAAACTTCAAAATGGCGGCCATTTTGGAGTGATTTCATATGCTAACGCTGTAAATTTATAATTTATCTATATTATTGATACGTAACTATAACAAACATTATACAAAGTTGTAATTGAAACACACGACTACCTAAAATATTGTTTTTCTTCATTCACACACCAAATTCAAGTAACTTATGCATAACACAAATAGATTTTCTGAATGTAAATTACGAAATAAAATTAATGCAGGACAATTATTACCTCCGATCTGATTCATGTTTTTATGTTTAATACTTACAACCTCTAGGCGTAAACAATCCGTTACTGAGCGTGATGTGTCTCACTTTGTGTTAGATGACATAGACGCTTTGTTCCAGGAACCTATTCAGACAGTTTTACACAATGTGTTGAGCATTGAATGTATTTTGACCGTTATAAACAAATCATTCATTTTTTTAAACGAAGTACCCTATGAATGTTGTCGAATTAAATGCGCTTAGTCTGTGTGAAGTTTAAAGCTATTGCTGCTTAATTTGTATAGTGCATATTTTTCCCCTATGACATGCACCATTCAGAATAAGCTTGAGTATAAAGTGAACTTCAAATTGTAACAAATATTTTCTTAAATTATATGAATATGAAACAATTTCAAACATTGAAAATGGTCCATTAAAGTAATAATTAAATAGTTCTCCTTACTCATCAAACTTTCTCATTACAATCTAAGAATGAAAATATATAAAAATAATCATTTAAAAACGAACGTCATACTACCACATGACAAGAGAATTAAAATTGTGTCCATCAATTAAACTTAGACTATCTCTTACGGTATAAGTAATGATTGGGAATAAAACATATTTAATTATGTATTACAATTGTACCATCGTTTTATTAATATTTCATTGTTATGTTATTTTCTTGATGTAACTGAAATGCCCTCTTGTCTTTTGTTACCTGTAACTTAAGTATGAAAAGAGTAAAAGTTTTTTGTCCACGGTTAAAAGTTGTGTGTTAAGTTGTCGTTATGAATAAAACCATACTTGACACTCTAAATCCCTCACTACATGGCTGTAAATAAAAAAATATATATATTCTTTGATATATTTAGGTGTGAAATTCAAACGTTAATCATAATGAGTAATCTTGATTCAGGAAAGGAGGTAATCTTATTTTTTCATGGAAATGCAAGTTTTGTTTACTTATAATTGCAGATCTGTTATGCATTAGTTACCTATAAAACTAATTAAAAGAGTTTATTAGGGTGAGGAAAAGAAATTGTTCAAATTAAAGAGGTATAATTTTATTTGGTTTATATCTGGTTTATATCTTTATATATTTTTAGTTTATATCTGTTATAACTTAAGCTCAGCATTTTGATAAGCTATCCTTGAGATTATTGGGACAGTTTTACTAAGTAATTGGAAAATCCTCCTTGCTTTGACACTAATGGGATAGTACGGGATGTTTTTAAAATAAAAAGTTAAGTGTTAGTAATATGTATGAATATAAATAGAGTTTAAGCTATACACAACAGTTGGTTATTCTAAAAAAAATATACTTGAGGCTTAGATTATTGGTAAAAATAGTGTCAAAACGTTCTAGCTAGATCACATGCAAAGCTTACTGCGTTTATTTTATAGTATCTTAATGGTCAAACATTGAAACTTCACTCTAGTAATTTAATCTCTTTGACCAGTACAATTTTGGTTTGTTAAAATTGGTAATAAATCAGTTTATGGAATCTAAACTATCTTGGAATTTGATTAAAATTTTATCATAACCGCTTATGTTATATACCACTTCTTCGAACTAACTTATTTTTTACTGACTAACAGAATTAATTATATTACCAATATTTTTAAAACAATTTTAACTGGATTGCGAGTAACATTACTAGGAAAAAGAAAGTTAAATAAATATGGAGGCCTACAGGTGAAGGCACATATCTAAACCCGCCCCCCCTTATTACAATTCTGAAATTAGTATAGAAAACTCAGTCATAGCACAATTATTATATAGCTACGTTGCTTTATATTAATAATATTATGCATATACCATCAAATTTCAATGCTTGGTTTGATAATATATACTTAAATGGAACACTTCGGTTTAATTTTATAAGTTAAAATTTTTTTAACTTTATGTACCTATATAAGTAAATATTATGTATTACATACTATTATAACCGTATTTAATTATTTAATACGCTTTCATTTAAAGTTTATATTGAATATAACTTTTCCCTAAAGTAATTTTCAAAAGAATGAATTCAACTAGTTGGTTGCAACAATAAAAAATAATTAATAATAAATCATTATGAAAATTTTTAAGTCAACATAAGTAAGCACTACGTACACAGAATTTTGACCCGCAAATGTAAAAGAGATCATAATTTAGGAACATATGTGCAGTTGGATCAAGTTAGACTTCGTAATGTTCCACACAACAATATTTCCGAAGTGATTTAACGGCTAACCTCTGTATTTACACAACTTGGGTTCAGAATATTTTGTGATAAATGAAATAATGAGAAATTTTGAATATAAGATAACTTCGGTTTTAAAGTTGATACAAAATTTAATATAATAGAATTAGAAGACAATTTTTAAAATAATGGGCAGTATTAAAGTAACACGAAATATGAGTTACTCAAAATAATACTTGATTACAATGTATAACTACCATTATCATTGTAATTATCTGTGTCATATTATAGTTGTTGGTATTTATCTTTTGAAATAACACAATAATTACGGTATTACGTTATATCGCATGTAACATAAATATTAAAATTTGTATAGATGTCATTTCAAACACACCAAACACATGTTTTGTTTTAATAAGTCTAGTGCTGAAATGTAGAAGGACGTCAGTAGTGTTTTCTAGTAAAAGCTG
Organism: Macrosteles quadrilineatus; assembly: GCF_028750875.1. Classification (NCBI taxonomy): domain Eukaryota; kingdom Metazoa; phylum Arthropoda; class Insecta; order Hemiptera; family Cicadellidae; genus Macrosteles; species Macrosteles quadrilineatus. Next base: position 37,247,830 of record NW_026542599.1, on the reverse strand, counting down.
AGTTTTGAAACTTAAGATGCAATCATGCATAACGAACATTGTTGATATCGCATGACACAAATAAGAAAACCTCTTCAACTATTTATCATTGATGAATATACATTAACCATCAGAATTGGATCTGAACCATAAAACTTGAAAATGTATTTAATATTCAGTTGTTTTGTTGTTGTAAGACTTATGGTTACAGTCTTTTGTTACAGCCTTCCTCCATGTCAAATCAAGAATAAACTAGTTACTGCAGAAATTATAAGTTTATTAAGGATCAAGGAATAAAAGTACTTAAACGTAGTGGTGCATTTATATGATCAATGATTTTTCATAGTCGTTATGTCAATTTTAGTGTTTTAGTATTTTTAAAAATTCATTATAACTTAGAAAATTCTGGAACTAAAAAGTTAATTAGATTTTTTTACTGCTTTTAGTTTTTGGGGTCGTATTTTAACTAGAATTTTTAGTTTTACATGTTATCTTTTCAAAACCACTTGACATCTGTAAAATTTACTACTTACGCACATTCTTAATGGTAATGAAATTATTTTGACAAGTGAATTTAGGCTACAACACGAATACTAGAAAAGACACGGTATGAATCATAAACATAAACAAATTACGTTTTTGGCCCGAAAGTAAACAAAACCATGTAAATTAATGCTATTAGTATATGCGTTTTGTTTACTTTCGAGCCAAAAACTTCATTTGTTTATGTTTATGATCCATACTGGTATTTTTATAGTATTCGTGGGCTACAGTATTTATATTTATATGAGAAATCACGTATTCTAAGTTGATTATAATACTAAATAGCATACAAAACCTTATTATACAATTTTACAGTTATTGATATGAAATAGGTTAGAACAAATCTCCTTTAAATAAATGACATGTAATCCTTCTATGAAGCACAAGTAATTTAGCGCAACTATGTAATGTTCCTATGAAGCAACTTGTTTAATCAAAGTTTGAAATTGCTCATAATTAGTCCACAGAAGCATATCATACATCGCAGCTTAAAACTTTGCCATACGTCCTAGAACTAACTGCGTGTTTCTATATTTGTTTATATGTATCTCGGTAACAACTGGGAGCTTACTCTATTTTGGTCTATGTTGAGTCTCTTTCAAAGGATCGAGGAGATTATACAACTTCTATGTTTTCTTTGTTTGTTAAAAGAGATGTATACGTTACATCACAGTAACAACACATATTTCCTGAAAAGAAAAGCCACAATATGCAAGGAACTAAATTTTAGGTGTGTTTAAAATTACAAGTACTATAAGTAAATTATTATATTTAGGTATATTGAGATAAAAATTAAATCATAAGGTTTTTATGCATCTTATTATACCATATCCACCATCCTTTAGAAAAAGTTAATAATACCTAAAATTAAGTTTCATAAGAATTCGCAAGTAATATCATTGACTATACACCTCTACCTGTAGAGGTGTATAGTCAATGGTAATATGAAAGTTGACCAGGAAAGAAAATCGGGTATTTAAACCATTACCTTTCCTATAATACTGCTTTAAAGGGGCTCTTTTTAACTAGGTTTTTTTCCAATAATAATGTTCTGTGAACGAAAAAAATACTAAGGGATGTCAAAAATCTACGTTGAACAATTGGAAAACAGGAATGTTTTCCTGTCGTGAATTGTTTTATTCTTCAAGGAGACTTTATGCAGAATGCATGCAAGATGGTTTTATCATGAGGTTTACATAAACATTAGGTATGAATAATGGATGAAACGCCGTATTATAATGGGGAAGTAAAACTTGTACACGTTTAAAGCTAAGAGATTTGTGTTTGTAGTTAAAATGAGATATATATGTTACAACATTTATTGTGATGTTTGCGTGTGTGTGAAGATATTGGAACACATTAAAAGGTCTTAAACTCACACAAATTATAAAGATAAAGTAAGACGAATATCAGGGTAGAATTAATCATCAAAGTAAACTATTTATAACTACAATTAACTTTTATGTACCACGTTTGAATACATTTTGCTAAACAAACTGTCCTACGCTAATTAAAAATAATTTTTGCTCAATGGAATCATAAAATTAACATTCAAAGGGACGTAGAATGTTATTTAGATCGTAAATTTTCTATTTAATTCTTTCTAAAATTACCTATAAACAAAGATTATATTTATTAATTGCATTTATCCATTTAAATAAACCTTTCCTTCCATCAAAATCAAAAATTGTAGTTCTAAATATTATTATAATTTATTATTAAGACATTTATTTTAGGAAAATAATTAATTTTGGTGGCCTGTTTAAAATGGTCACAAAAAAAGGGAAGTATAAGTAGCTCAATAAGTAGAGTATAGGTACATTGGTGTCCGGACGACTAAGCAAACTATTTAGAAATTAATTCCTAGTATCGCCTCTGAAACCTCCTAACCCTATTAATAAATTAAATCAATATAATTAAAATATAAATTAACAAAAATGGTCTTTTTATTCAATATCTGGGCTTCTCAATCAAAGCATTCGAAATAGCTAATTAGGGTATTAAAGATAAAGTATTAACGTATTAAAAGTACGTAAACATACGGCCAATGTACACGTTTTAAGACGATATGGACATTATCTGGGACTATAAGTGAGTTATATTATTTTATAAATCCTTACTAAAATGTTTGGGATTTTTATATCCTATAATTAGAGAGTATATCAAAGGGCAATTACTATCGATGTTGGTTATTGATCACAACTGATCAATAAATAACTAAGAGTAATTTAAAGGTTCAACAATATATGAAACAAAAAAGTTTATAAACATAATATAGATTTTGAATTTCACCTAATTTGAAAACGCTCAAATCACACCTAAAACTTCCAAAGCTATGGAGAAACGATGCAACCTAACTAACATTAAATTTACTTAAGCCACAACAGCTCAAAAGCTATTTAATGTTATTAACTCGAAAAGTAAAGTTCACTTGTCTTCTGGCAATGTAATCATTTACAAGTTTGCAAACTAAGCTCATCAAAACTGTAGCGGTTAGTTTAGCTAAGACTAACCAAGTTTTCAAAGGAACAGAATATATATTTGTATCATATTTGTGAGTAGCTTGTGCATTGCCAGATGATATTTACATAAGAAAGGAAGTAATATTTATTTTGGAGAATGAATCTGGTAATCCGACTTGAAAGTCGTCTTCCTTTTTCAACCACCTTTGCATAGCAAATCACATTTCAAATATTTAATACTGTATTTACAAAAAGACAAAAAAAAAAAAAAAAAAAAAAAAAAACTACATGGTACTAAGATGTTATGTGTCGATAAAGCTACTTGCAATCAGAACCTAACTGTAAGTTGTTGCTACAAATATGTACATTAGGTAATATAATATTTGCTTGACAAATGTGAAAACTTTGTAATTCCTTTGATGTTCTCTAACAAGATGTAGCTATATATTTATAAAGTATACGATTTAAGTAGAAGTTTATGTCTGTATCAATAAAATGATAAGTTATTACTTTAAAGTCGACCTTTTAAATGCAAACATGCATTTGCAACAGCAATCTGTATAGAGCATAGTACCAGACCATTTTATTCCATTTCAAACCTTAATGAAAGATGGATATTAAGTAAAATATACAATCACATATTTTGGGACAAACAATAGTAGGTGTAATTAGAACCATCTTTAAACAATCGTAATAAGTTTACAACCAATAACTGGATTGGTAATGAATGTTTAACTTTTTTATGTTTGGAGAAACCCTAGGTAAAAATAACAAACAAGTTAAATTACTTATTCTGGAGTATCATCTTTGAATTCACCTAAAAGAAACAGTAACAGTTATTAAGATAAAATACGCTAACGTAGTGCTGCAATGACGTTTAACGTGTAAATTAGCTTTATAATCTTCAACATTCAAGGCATTGATATATGGCAATTATATTATAAGTTTTAGATCATCTAATTCTTGGCTGTATTGTATTGGCTGTATGCAGTATTGCCTTTTTTATATGTGTGTATTTTACCTTTATGAAACATTTTTATACCTTTGCATAGTTTAACTTAAGACGCAATAACACATTGTTACACCTCAACATTTTTTGGATTGAAAAAGACACCCTAATTCTGCAGACCGATATTCTGTATCGTTTTTCTAGTTTTTTTAATTGGGAAAAAAGTCTAAAGAAAACATAAATCAACAACTCGGCTCATTTACCCTAAACTTTATCTTCCTAATCCAACTTAGCTTCAGAGGACCACAGATACAAGACTAAGATACAGTAAAATATTTTCGTTAAAATTACCACCTACCATCCTTGTATGCCTTTTCTGATATCAAAAGGGATGCTAACGGTTAGAAGTTAGGTTAGATTAGGTTAGGATTTATCACATTTGTGGCGGTTTTTAAGTAAGTGTACTACGCTTTTCCCCTGTAAATAATTTCCATCAGATCATGTTTTCCCCACACAAAAACCCTAAATCCCACCAGTTCCCTAGATTGTATAGGTTAGGTTTGGTTTACCCTAATTTATTTTAGGTGCACTATGCATTTTAGGTCTTATTTTGAGTATTTCTTTCAACATTTATTTAAAAATCCTATGTGTCTGTAATCTAAATATGAAATAACAATATGATTGTAGTGTGTAAGATTACTATTTTTAATCAAACAATCAATTACTTAAATAATAATATAATAATGCAATCTGTCACATAGTCGTCAAACCTCTATTTTACTTTTGTTTTATTTCATTTCAACGGAAATTCCATTTTGTTTGATGTGGTGCTATTTTTTACAAACTTATCTATATCAATATAATAGTAATGCGATGTACAGTTCAAGAATCTCTAATCTTCAACATAGATTTAAACAAAGATGTCCCTTTTCCTTAGTTCAATCTCAGCAACGAAATAGTATATTTCATTACTAGGACCGAAAGTGGCATTTTCCGGCGCGCGCTCAAGTTTTTGTGTGAGGCGAAGCCGAACACAGGGAACCCCAATTTCACGTGCGAGGCGAAGCCGAGTATGTGAGAGCTATTTTCACGTACGAGGCGAAGCCGAGGACGGGAATAATGAAGCAAGTGCCGGATAATAACTTTCGGTACGAGTTATGAACGATACTTTTCATCACGACGCATAAATACACAAACACAGAATAGCAGACATCAGTAGTATTACAACTAATTTATTTCTCAATTAACTTGATTAAACATAAAAATAAAATAAAATCTTCCTAAAGGAAACGTACGTTTTTTTTCGATTAATTTTTAGAACATAACAATAACAGAAAATATTCTACAGGAAACTTACGTTTTTTTCAATAAATTTAGATTAAACAGTAAAATAAAACATAAAAAACAACTTTTGACAATACATACAGCTGATTCAAATCATTAAATTAAACCGTAAAAAACACCAGCGCACGTAGTGAGTAAATGGAGAACTAATTGAGAGCGAGGGAAAGTGAATTTAGAGCGAGGGAAAATCAGCTGATCGATTTTCCCTCGCCCTAAATTAGAGCTTGGGAAACGACTACTTTCATTGATGTCAGCTGTTATCGAAAATAGTTACTTTCGTTACGGAGTGTAGAAAAAGAGCTTATATAATCTATTGTCTGTTTACTGAGAAGTAAAGTTGTGACTTTAGTATAACGTATTTAATTAGTAGAATATATGGAATGTTTGTCCTCAAGCATTAAAAGGATTTTCACTTAGCCTACTGTTTTTTTGTTTTTTTTTATGCACTATTATCGATAATTTAGAGTAAAATTCTGGCTTATCCCCTCGGGACTAACACTGTCAACATGTTGATGCTACAAAAAAATACAGACATGGACTAAATGTTCCACACAAATACCCTCATACATTTTACACCTGTAAGAATATGGATTTCACTTGAGTAGCTTTGTTTGCGAACGTATTATGACGTGTTACATTTAAGAAACGTGGGTTAGTAATTATCTCCTTGTTCTATAATACTGTTGTAAGCTAACCCACTCAACGTTTCAAGAGATCATTGAAGGTTCTAGGAATAAACCCTTTGTAAACAGGTTTTATGGTTACTTGAAATTAATTAATCTACCTAACTCAGGAGATATTAAATATTGAGCTAACACCATTAACAAGTACCTAATGACGTTAAAATTCTATGAGCCGTTTGTAGCGGTTAACATGATAACAATAGCTCAAGTCGCTGACAACAATTATTTATGGTATGTGATTCTATTTAAATTTGTTTTCAAACTGTCATTCAAGAAACAAGATAGCTGAATAAGTTATAGTGCTTGCGAGACAGTTATTAGGTCGCCGTTATGATTCTGAGATGTTTTTTTATATCAATATAGTTCAATAGGTACCAGAAAGTTTTTTTTTTATATATTTAATTTGTTAGATAATCCTGTTTAAGGAACTGAGCGTTTGTTCTCTCAATATCAAAGCAGTATAATCAATAATATATCTTCAATGAGTAGCCCAGTTACAAACCTGGCCAAGTCCAACATTTTCGAAATTGATACTATGATTGATTCGAATAGTATTTTCACGCTTAAAACCTTTACCACCAAAGCCATTGTTTAGTTACGTCAACTTACAATGGTTTAACTTAAAAAAATATTACTGATGGAAAATGAAAAATAGAAGTGAGGTGGGATAGAGTGTGATTTGGAGAACGATCAAAACTAAAAAAGTCTATCTACGTAAAACGATGTTGAAATAAATCAAAGCATGTGAACAGGCCTCGTGTTTTCACAATGGTGCTGAAAACCATAAAACAGCCTGGCTTGGCAGAGTTAAAAGTTTCATACACGACCATACTTTGCTCTCTAAAGAAAATAAACCAAGATTTTACATTGTTGATTTTTATTTTAAATCTGAATAATACCACTATTGATGTTCATTAATTGTGTAAGTAGTATAATTTAGGATTATACACTTGACATATATATGTACCACTTCTATACAACGAAGTAAAAGATTTAAATTGCAAAAGACATGTATTCAAGCTAGTTACTAATAATTAATAGAAATATAAGTAATAGAAAATCTTTTTCCGATTTAAATATTATGGCCAATTTAATTAAACAAAAATGCTATGCTAGATTTAAATGTACCATATGACAATTAATTATTTGAAACCTTCTATCTAAGTATATTATCTTGAATTCTTCATATGCATGCATACAACCAAGCATGTTTGTTTATATATATGTTCCGTTTCATCAACTTTTATGAAAACGGTTCCTTTTAATTCACTCGACACATGAAAATAAGATTATTCAATCGTTAACAATAATAGGTAAAAAAAAAACAGGTGAAAAAATCAAATATAGTTAAAAAGACTCGTTTTTGCATCCCTCTTGATAATACGTAAACAACATCTAAATAAAACATACAAACATCACATGGGTAAAGCGTTATTATAATTAATATAATGATATCAATATGCGGATTTGTTATAATGTACACTATTTTTTGCAATGTATTTACTTTACCTATGTATATAATTAAGTTGTATTCACTTACAATTTAAAACTATTACTTGCCCTTCCATTTTGCTTGTGGTAAAACTCCTAAATAGCCTTGTACACCTACAGAAAAACCACAGCAATCAAAATCACATAATTTGTAAGTTAATATCTGCAGAAGCTATTTGTATTAAGAGCACAATCCGTTAGTTGATTGTGCAAACAGATGTAAGCTACAACATGGGCTTGTTTAATGTTAATCATCGACATGTTCTTTGATGTTGTCAAGCACATAGTATTCGCAAGCATCTAATTCAGACGAGTTAGGTATAAGTTTATTTATTTATAACTAAAATAATACAACCAAAGTATATATAGCGATTTTATCAAACCAACGGCTTGTAGCTTAAATCTTTAATGACATTGATGATACATGATTAAACTAGAAGTAGGAAATCTGTTATTATAATGTGACGGGAATGAGCTTAAAAATAAATCTCCTTTTGTTAGATAAATCGAAAATTACACAACTGAGCCTTTTGTTATTCAGTACGATACAACTTATGCAAAGATGCGTATAAGTGAGGGTAGCCGTTTATTAATTATATTATCCACCTTTAAAATGTTTAGGTTGCTGAGTCATCGTTAATGAGTTCCAATATGGACTAGGTTCTATTTGTGGTTGAGTTATCAATCAAATTATTATTGATGTTATTTAACAAAATAATTTGTTTAGTTACAAACCAAAGGATTTGAACCTTTTCTCTTTATAAAACTCTTTGAAAAACACATGAAAAACTAAATGTATTTGTATTGCTTATTATTACAACACAAAATAGTTATCCATATATTAGGTTTGGTTGTCCCTATACATTAGTAAGTACATTATGGTTTTATATGTACAAATATCTTATATAAGTAGTAACTAAAGTCATTGTTGTCACATATTTAGTAAAATTAATTGAGTTAGAACGATTAAGGAGAGTTAACTGCAATTTCAAACTCTTGTTTGTTTAAAGTTCTTGGAAACTTAGTAATTCCATTGATAGCAGTATAATTAAAGTTTAATCCTGTTTTACATACAAAAGGCATCAAACACACGTATCACTGAAAAGCAGCTTTCAACTTTGTATGTGCAATTGAATGTCACAACACTCTTATTGTTTCAACATACCTCGTAACTGGCATAGAGTCATTAATTAGTACAGTACTGATTTCCTCAAAGTATATTAGCCTATACAAATCACAAAGTATCGTTGTTTTTTTTACGTTTTACATAAATAGTTTTATTTGATTCAACTTATCAACTGTAGAAACTTTTTAAAAGCGTGTAACATTTTCGTACTTGGTTTAATTGGAAAATCGACGTACCTATTATTGTGCAGAGCTAACGCAATGCATTCAATAACTTTAATGATAAACGTTTTTAACAGTAAATATATACAATAGAATGTTCATTCGTAACGCTATTCTACCGAGTAAGTTTTTTTTTTCTTATTTATAATGCATAAGTAATAAAGTCTTAGTAATACCCACTTACAATACAGAAGTTTCTTTGATATTACACAATTTTTTCACCTGTGGTAAAAAGCCATTATAGACATAATACATCTAAAGTGTGTATTACGAGTATATGTAAATTAGTATAGGCCTATAACTAAAATAAGTTTTTTTAGGAATGCATTTAAATTGACGGATTATAGTAGCCTATTGCATAAACTGATTTAGTCAAATATGGACACATTGAAAGGTAATTTCGGAAAGAAATATACTTTCAAAATGCATATTATTTTTATGTAATGCAAAGTGCTTTCAAATAGGATTTTGTTGTATGCTTCGATAGTAACACTGTAATAAGTATGGTTTTTTTCTTCATGTGTCATTAGCATCTGGTAATATTGTCTATTGTTAATTTTTGATACTAAAAATAAACAAATATTAACTTGCAATATTGGTAACATAGGATTTATCCAAGAATCTGTACCATATTATACTAACTACATTTATTATGAGATCCACACGTGAACTCGTTGTATCATAACTTGAAGTAAACTTCAAAGACATTTATTAATTAAGAACTTCCAGGTGTGCCTGACGCTCACTTTCGCTTAACAAACCAATACCAATCTTTGCTGTAAGAGTATAGACGTCCGAAATCCCGTAATTAATAAACTAACTCTTTTACCTTAACTTTGTACCTATATACATTATTTATATACATTATTGATAGAACTGTTAAAAAGGTTTCACACCATTTTATGATATCATAGATATTAGGTATACTTCTAATGTTATGTAAATAATGTGTTATGAAAAATTAATTCCATAATCATAAATAGAAAACATTATACTTAACCTTTGGTAAGTTCGTGTGTCAATCAGTAACGCCACGTACTTCGGTCCCAAGTCAGTGACGAATGAGAAATCCTCTTGCCTACATTGTAGCAAGATGTTCTAGTGTATTGCTAGAGTGCGGGGAATTGATGCCCATGTCCCGGGTTCAAATTCCGCCAATCACCAATGGATGTTATCGATGTGATAATGGCAACCCTCTAGGACAAGCCTGAAGTAATGTGTAATACAGTTCCTTGCTAGATAGCGTACTGGGGTCTGGGATCGTATCTGGGACAAAATAAAACTAAGCCCGTACACTACTTTTCACCACTTTTTACCCTTGTACTGTACCGGCTCATCTCTCGTTTTGCTGGATAATGCTCCACAAACAGGTCAGAGAACTAGAAGGACGGTAATGTATAAAATTAAAAGAGGCCATCCTAAAAATAGTTCCACTTTCTTAGAAATCCCAAGAAATATGTGTTCTAAAAAGTGTATATATGTTGTGAATTAAAAAAAAAAACATTTAAAATGTTTAATTAGTTGAATTCCTATAGAGTTGTGTATATTTTCAAACTGGTTTTGGATCGACAAACCGTTTTAGGTATGGTAATACTTGTTTGTGCAAACCCACTAGACAAGAATAGATAAACTAGACAGAAATAGCCAAGAGACTTATGTATGTACACGAATTATAATTTGGCGCTTAATTTTCACATAATCTCATAAATTGATAATTTTTTTGTTTATAGCCTACAAAAATAATTACATGTTAGACAAAATGTTGTATTTTATTAGTTTGCCCATATTTCAAATAAAATACAAAATAAAGAAATATGTGTACCAATGGTGAACAATGTGTATAATCTTTAATGAACAAATGTTTTATATGTGTTTTTGTTACAAAGTGTTTTCCAATTACATACATGGTCGAATATCCTTTAATCCTCTACTGGGACGTAAACAAAGATATTCTTCTTTCTTAGTTTAAACTCAGAAGCGAAAACAAGTTTATTATTTGCCACCTAACATTCTAAACTAAGTCCTAGCAGCTTCTACACCGAAGTATAGAAATATTTTGATTTCGATACCCTTCTGTTTAGAGTTAATATAAAATTTAATACATTTATATAGTATTAATTTTATGTACTTCTGAGCATACACTTTTCATGTATTTCATTGTTATGGTTATAAACTTGTTAGCGTATTTGCTCGTTTTTATATTTAAAACAGTTGCAAATAAAGAATTAAAGACAAAAAATAGTATGTTGCATTTACAGGTGAATATGCTTATTTAACATACAAAATAATACTTTTTAAATCGTAAAATAAATATTTATTATTTGTTTAAAGAGCTACTTTGTAAAAAAAAAAGAGAAATTACCATCTTGAACATGGATGTAGTCATTGATGGTTTTTATGACTGCTATCTTGTACTTCATATTTAAAGTATCGTAGAAATATATAGGTTTTAAAAAAGTATGTTGTTTATTTACAATATATTACTAAAAGTAGTCTAGAATTTAACTTTCTGTTCAAATGCTAAAGACGGGTGTTATTCACGTTTCGTAACGCAAACAAACTTGAATTTTATCTACTGTCTAATACAAAAAGTAGTATGAATATAAAACAAAATATACATAAAAATCTAAAAATCTACAATAATGTATTATTACATTCTATAGGGGTGTACGGTTAAGTAGCCTGATATTTATGACTTGATATCACTGATTTATTACTGATATTTAAAACATAAAAATTCAAATTGGTATTTGTAGATTACGGAATAAGCCTTAGCATTAGAAAATAGCCAGCATGATTTAAAACTACGATCGAATGCTATTGGCCTGACGAATAATGTAATAATAGTCTGTGATATTTTACAGATATGCTTTCCTAAACAACCTTACACAATAAAATAATACAAAGTTTTTTTTGTACGATTTTGTCGGGTAATTTGTGGCAGGCCCTAAATGTTATAATTAAAAATACCTACACAAGTTATTTTTCAAGTTGAGTTTTTGTTATAAAGATTAAATGGTAATTTTATATTCGTTTAGGTTTAAATTTGTGATTTTATTGGCTGCCTTGTAAGCCTTTATAGCTAGAAAGATTGGCAATGAAAAACGTCGATTAACCTAAAACAAGTCACCACAACTAAATAAATTTATAAAACAGATAAACTAGTCGATATAAAATAGCATCCCAAAATCAATTATTTTATATATATTTCGAAACGTTTTCCGACAAAGCTTTTGATAATATTGAAGATTTCCACTTTCAAGTAAGATTAATGTTTGAGCTTAAATGAATCTGTTGCAGGCACATGATATATGCCCCACTCTAAATTTTCTATGAATATGAACAAATGGTTTGTTTTTCTGGTTTTAACCAGGTAATATCGACATGGCCTAAAAGTGTAAATATTCCCTGGAACGTAAGTTGCTTTACTAAGTGACTGTTATAAAAACATATACATTAAAAGATCAGTGGTAAAGTTCTTTGTGACCATAGACGTTATAATTATTGTTTAGGTTAATGTATGACGTACAAATAAGTATTTCATTACTAGAATTTAAGCATGCTCAACTGTTAATTTGTAATAACTAATTATTTTAGGCAAAGCCAGATTAAAGTCGGGTAATTAGATTTTGTTTGTGTAATTTCGTTCTCTTAAAAACCTGTTTATATTTATCATTGCCTAGTGACAGGCTGATAGATTTTATGTTACCTAATCCTATATATTAAAACGTATTTTTAAGATAAATCAAATTTTGTGACCTTTGTAATGCACGTAGATATGTAGAAGAGAATATATTATGGTATACACACCTATAGCCTATGAGCTTGCGTATACGTATATTGATTTTTTTAAGTATATATTATATATTGTTATATATTGTATATATTATATATTATATATTGCTGATATTATATATTGTTTAACATTAATTCACATTAAAGATCTCTATGGATTATTCTTATGCCTTGTTTTTGTTATCCATGGTCATTCTGCTTTGTTATTGTTATGTCATAGTTTATAGCTGTTATTTTTGATCGATCGTGTTGATGTTATTGCTGATGAAATGTTGTTTTGTTATTATTTAATGTTTTGTATTTATATAATCTTATTATAATCTTAACTGATTGTATTTTGTAAATGGCATTGCCGTAGAAAATACAAATGAAATGAAATGAAATGGACAACATTTTATTTTCTTCATGTCGATGTTGATGTGTCAATGTTTTAAAGGCATATGAGTGATAAATAATGTGTATTTGTGTTTTATAAATGTCTCCAATACTGTAAGGACGTAGCAGCACAACACGAAGTTAAAGAAAATTAATAAGTGGTTATTTAGTTAAGACTGTTAATTCAAAATGCGTATAGTATTTAAAGCACTGTTTACAAATATTTTAGTAAAAAGTTTAATTATAATATTAGTAAGTCAACATTGTACATGCTTACATAAAAAGACGATCATGATAATATTAACACTTATAACGATCAGGAGAGGGGCTGGATGTTGGCCAAATGGCCGATGTCCTACTGTCAGACAGGTTGCCAAGTCTAACAGATATTGCTCTAAAATGGTTTCACTGTTTTACCATAAAAATAAATCCTTCCGTCTTAACCTAAGTTTAAGAGTTTCTGACGAGTAAACATCGTTTTCATTTTCACCGTAATTTATCCTAAATATAAGTGGTTCATAAACACGTAAAAGTGATTGAAATATATTTTTTCATCATCTAATTTATTATACAACAACTTTGGTTAAAATAAATGAATCCTACTTTAGTTTTTAATTTAGGTAGATGATCATGATTCGACTAATAGGTTTGATGGTTATTGGATAAACTAAAGTAAAACATGACTAAAAGTAGGTTTACATATTAAAAAATAAAATTATTAAATTAATTTTGTGAGAAATTATTAACTAACGAAAGATAATTGTAATTTTTATTTGGCTTTCACTATACAGTATATGCTATGAATTATCTAGGTATGAAAAAAGAAAGGTATAAGCATTGGTGGCATTTTGTATCCATTATTACATCCTAAAGACGCATTTTTAAGGGCTGTTTTATACTTGTGCCTATTAAATTTAAAGCTGGGGGGAAATGGTCTTAAAACGCATTTTTTATGCCAAGTTCAGCTGTCACGTTACCTTGTAAACATTTAAAAATTTTAAATGTTAAATGTATTTCAAGATGGAAATATATATCCCAAAGCAATGTAGCCTATATGTATTTTAAATGCGCTTCAGGTTATAGAAAACAATGAATTATACACAAGCATGAAGCTTTTAAATTGACATTAGTTATTTTTAAGGTCAAGTTGATGAACGATTCACAAGTTTGACCTAACTGTTTAACTTATAATAAGTCTCTAGAATTGACAGGCAAAATCGTAAATAATGCATCTCTTGTTTAGTTGAACTACTATTTCCTGTTGGTTACAAAACAACTGTTTTAGCAATAAACAGTTCCAATTATCAGCTGATACTTAATTTTCGGTTCATTAAACAACCCTTTAATCTGCTTTTACCTCTCCTGACCTTTCTTAAGTGAAATACCAAATAGCTAAAAATATAAATCACAAACTAAATCAACTGAGCTAAATAGCTTTTAAGCTTTAAAAATAAACGGTTTTCAAAATCTACAGTCTGGGTAAAAAAAAACCCTGCCCTTTACTTTGCACGTTATTTTAACGCTACACTTTAATTAAAAATACTAGTGGCTTGTAGGGGCAATAGCCCCTATATATATGTTATATATTCTAATAATTATTTTGTTTGTACAAATTATTTGTCTCACGGGTTACCGTACCCTACCTTGAATTCTCGTTTAAATTTTTTGTATATTATAATAATGTATAATAGTTATCACATACCTGCATAATTCATTTTTGTCTGCTCTGTTTAGGATAAAAATTCAAAAGGACTCTTCATGTGGTGTGATTATAACATACATTTTCTAATCATAATACAACAAAAGAACATTTCCAATAATAATCTTCATGACTATTAATTAAATATATATACATTTCTTTGAATATAGACAAATTCACTTAGAAAAACACAACACATAGAGATAATGTCATCTTCCAAATTGTAAAATACTAATTCTGTAACAAAATCTCTCTGAAAACAAAATTTTTTGTATAATATCCATTTTGGTCCATTCCTTGGTCTCTATTTGGTTTTATTACTATTTTAACGTCATCTGGCCGCTTTACCCGGCTAAAAGCAACATAAAGTTGACCATGGGTAAACACTGGTTTTTCCAAATAAATGCCAACTTTTGAGAATGTTTGGCCTTGAGCTTTATTTATAGTAATAGCAAAAGCTAATCTCAATGGGAATTGAATCCTTGTAAATTTAAAGGGCATATTAGGATCTGTAGATATTAGTTTTATTTTTGGCATGAAAAATATGTTCCCTTTGCCTACTCCAGTAATTACTTCTAACCTTACACTTTTTTCAGACATACCCAACACAACCAATCGTACTCCATTCACTAATCCAGACCCTAGGTTCATATTTCTTATGAGCATCACTATTGAACCAACTTTTAAAACTAATTTGTGTGGTGGCATTCCAGATGGTGTAATTGAATTTATAAACTCAATTGGTATGTTCAACCTCTCTGTAGGGTCTTCTGAAACTACTTCATCATTACTGTAGTATTCTTTATAGTCTCCTTCGATGATTTTTAATACTTCTTCATTTAAATTATCACATTGTTCATTTAAAGGACATACAATTATTTGATTGGAGTAGTTTTGAATATTTTCTGGATTTATTGAGTTGCCATAAACATGTTGTACAATTGCACAATCAGAGAGAACAAAGTTATCAGGAATGTCAATTGCCGGTGTTGCCCTATTGCTCTCTAAGATTCCATTACCTAAGCGTAGAAGCCAATCACAAAATGCTGTTTCATTTTCATTTGCACGCATGTTTACTTTCAAATGCACTATAGTTACATGTTTCCAAATTTTACTCCTCTGAAGACATTCTTCAATGATCTGTACCTTGTTAGATAGTGGCACCACAGGTAATACTTGCCTGAAGTCACCTCCAAAAAGTACTACTTTACCTCCCATTGGCACCTTGAAGAGATTGGAATCCTTACATTTCATAATATCTCTCAATAGACGATCTATGCAATCAACCGCAGTGGCAGGAACCATGGAAGCTTCATCTATTATTATAACCGCAGAATCTCTCAAAGTAGATGCTCTTTCAGAATTTACCTTAATCATTGAAACAGATGATTGCTGTACAGGTACGGGGAGTCCAAATAAACGATGAAGCGTTGTTCCTCCATCTAAAAGTAATGCCGCTATTCCAGTCCAGGCACCTGCCAATGCAATCTCACCTCTTCCTCGGATTATATGTAGAAGACACGAATATACAAATGTTTTACCACTTCCACCTGGAGCCTCTAAGAAAAACAGTCTTTCCATCGTATTACCTGATATCGCACTGAGAATTCTATCAACAACAGTTTTTTGTTCACAATTTAGTTTGGAGTACATTTCGGCACCTCGTACAGACTCTTCATGTACGTTGTAAAAATTAATCAAAAGGTTTGTGTTTCTTGGTACTGGTAAATTGAGGCTGGCACAATCGAATCCGTTTTCTCTAAGAATGGTGTCTATTTGTTGCAAAGCTGCATTTTCAGCCTCATCTACACTCATTTCATGGAAGTCCTCTATGAATTTGTCTTTAAAAGAAGTCCAAAGCATCAATGGTGATGTTGGCTCACAGAAACAACAAATGTATGCGAATAAATATCGTAACTGTTTTGGCATTTGACTATTTTTTAATTCCTCTAAACAACGATTCCACTCTGCATCGTCAAGAAGGAGTCCCCTTGCAACTGCAGCTTCTTTAAAAGAATCATATGCCATCCCATTTTAGAATCGTAGATCATCAAATGATGTAGCTCCCCTAACATGCAGAAGTAAAATACGTAAGTAAAATCTGTTTGGGTCATTTGGCGCTACGTTGTACAATCTGCCTATTACTTTCGATCCACATCTTTGACGACGTACCCATTTGTTTGAAACAAACCTGTAGTGCTGTGGAATATCTGCATATAAATATTCACGTGCATTGAGATCTCGATTGTTTAAATCAAACCATGCTGTCAGTGTTGTGTGTTTATCCACCGAAGTTTGAAGAGCATCCTCTTCATTTCCAGCACTGAAGTAAACATTGTGATACCCTTCTTCATGAACAGCTAAGCGAATTATTGTATGAGATTTGTTGTGTAAATAATAATAAATAAAAAAGGACAAAATCAAGTTTAATTAAAGTTCAGCCCATTTTGGCATACATACATAAACACAGACTCATTACTAGTCATTCCTCTTTTCCTAGTTGGCAATCCTGCCAGTGACGTAGCATTACCTACTCCTTTTTCCTCTTATCTCTTCTTCATGTCAATGTCAATCTACATTCCCGCCCGCTACCGCTTATCACGCACCAGTTTGTGCCTTGAACTTTCTTATACCGTGATCGGTTTTAAATTAAATAATTATCGTGTCTCGCCTCCGGGATTCTCTTTGTGTCCGTGAACGACGTTATCCACAACCCCACTACGGCAGGATGATCTTCGCTGGACCAAGGGGCCCCTGAGAATTCTACCCTCCACACTCCAGGCCGCCGACCACGCTTCGTACAGAGAAGAAAGGATCGGTCGTGAGTGATACTTCAATTTTACTATTAGATAAGACTTCATTAATTATTTGCTTTCAAGTTTCAGATGTGTCATTTTACTGCTCAATTTATTCAAACGTCATAATACAATACAGTCCACTAATTAAATTACGCAACTATAAATTCAATTCTCAAACAATCCATAACATATTTGGTCCTTCGAGCCGGATTATAAACTATTTCACTATGGATATTGTTTTTCAATCAAATTCATTTTAACTGAAACTCAGTTTTATTTTAATCATCCAAAAAGTAAAGCTATGAACATTTCAATCTCGAACAGGAATTTTCATTCAAGATAACAAGTGTCGTGAGTTTGCCGGTATTTCCAACAGGTTTGCCAATCGCTGGTGCACAAACTATCAATATCCCTACTTTTCCCACTTATCCCGTACGTTTTAGAAAAATCCCCGCTCCAATAAAAATCCCTGAAAATCCCAAAAAATCCCTGAATATCCCTTAGGATCTAAAAATATCCCTGCATCAAAAATTATCCCCATTTTCCCGTTTTTACCTTTGTTTACATTTTTAAACAATGAGGTTATATTGACATTTATTAATGAGTGAAATTTATTGAAGTGAATTTTCCTGCCATTTCATTTAACTTGTGTTAAACACTCATAAAGATTGAAATTGAAAATTGACTCTTTAAAAATTACTGAATATAACTTGAATTCTCTGTGAAACTTATATCCTCAAGATACTATTTATATTGAAGATTTTACATTTTATTTTATTTCCTGAAGAAGCATATTCTTAATTATTTTTACAATTCAAGAAGATTTAAGATTGATCTACTGCACACATTATCCTTTGTTAATCAGTGCATAATACATGCAAGTTGATAAGCTCACAGTAGAGATTGAAGATTGTTTCTACAGTATCAATATTGATTAAATTTAAATTACTCTGTACAACTGGGAGTAACTATCAATAGATTTATTTGAAGGAAAATATTAATTTTACTGTCAATTTATTTACTGCATTGAACATTACCTCAATTCAAGTACTGTGTATCCTATTTTTGAATATTATCAAGTCAATATATGAATGAATCTGATCTCTGTTCATATGCTCATTGGATATTAAGCTTAGCCTATTACTCTATTTATATTCTGACATTTATATGCATTTTCATGTGTCAGTAATAATTTCTTACTCAATTTCAATTGAACTTATGTGTTCTGAGAATTTCTTCATTGCTTAAATAGGCTAATTAATTTCTCTGTGGTATTTCTACAATTATTAGTCCTACAATTATTGGAGTTTGGGATAGTGAGAACATGCTTTACACAATCTTTTGTGGCCTACCGCTAACTTCAATTTTATGCACCTAGTGTCCATACTATTTGCCTTGTAATATTTATGCAAACAAAATGCCTCCATTGCGCTTTTGTAATTTTACCAAGCAAGCTTCTCTGATAAAACTAAGGTTGAATTCTTTTGAACAACAAGTTACTGCATTCTCAGAGAAGACGGATCCTCTACTCGAAGCGGATTTAGCAAAAATCAAAATTATTGATGAAACTGCTACAAAGAAATGTAATGATTTTGAGTCAATGGTTAGTAAATTATATAGTGCTGATAAACCAGATGAAGATATTAAGGATGCTGATGTTGTTAAACTCCAAGATGAAATCTCTGATCTTTATATTAAAATCCACAGCCTCTGTGCGATTCTTGTTCCCAAAGCGGATCCCAGACTGGACCAATCTTATTCCAGTGTCAACAGCGGTACAGTAGAATTTACAGGTGTAAAACTCCCTACTCTTAAGCTAGGTGAATTCTCTGGCCAAGCTGACAAATGGATAGCTTTTTATAGCTTATTTGAAAGCACTGTTCACAAAAACTCTAAACTCTCGGATGTCGAGAAATTTACCTACTTACTGTCTTGTCTACATGGAGAGCCATTAAATTTGATTAAATCATTGCCCATTACTGCTGCCAATTATCATATTGGTTATCAGTAACTGATTAAGCGCTACAACAATTCTAGGCTATTGATAACACTTCACATAAATAATATCATTGATTTGCCTTCTGTACATAATAGCTCTGTAAAACAAATGAGATCATTTGTGTCATCCCTACAGGAAAACATTAGTGCCTTGCGTGCCTTAAACGAGGACCTCAAAGATGAGAGCATATTTATGACTATATATCTCCTCAGGAAATTTGATAATGATTTCAGATCCAAGTTTGAACATGATAGGACTGATTCACAACAGGTACCAACCATCAAGGAACTCATTGATTTTATTGAAACCCAATGCAATCAACTAGAGGCAGCTAATCTCTCACTTGTACCTTCAAGAATCTTAACCAACGCCAGTATGCAAAGGAGTTCTTCGAGTAATCAAGTAGCATTCAAGTCTACTCGTGGATCTTACCAAAACCGCACTGCCCTACTGACTGCGCAAAATAATTGTAACTTCTGCTCTTCGTGTGATCATGTCATATACAAATGCTATAGATTTTCTAATTTAACCCCAGCAGATAGACTAAAGTTTGTACAAAGCAACTTATTGTGTAATAATTGTTTGGGTCAACATAATGTCAGAACTTGCAACTCTCTTCGATCTTGTAATATATGTCAACGTCGACATCATACTATGCTTCATTTGAATGCACAAAGCAACCATCAACCCTCTAACCAATGTCTCAACAGTTCTAAACAATATCAATCAAGGAATAATCCTCGTAAACATACCTCTGATGGATCAAAACCTAATTCTGCTGCTAGCAATGCCCCTTCTGAACCCACACAGAGCAATACCTCTGCAACTAAGGACTCTACATCAAATGCTACGGTCTTAGTAGGTTTATCTCATTGCAGTAACAATGTAGTTCTACTAGGAACAGCCCTAGTAAATGTATGCACTCCCAATGGAAATAATATTGTCGCACGCGCTGTGCTCGATAGCGCTGCTCAACAAAGTTTTCTCAGTGATTCATGTGCACGCAGATTAGGAATTTCTCGAGTAAAATCATCAAGTCACAAAATTCTAGGAATATCATCTGCTACTGTCTCCACTAAAGGACTCTGTTTTTTGAACATTACTTCAATGAGAGGCCACGTAGTTGCGAAAAATCATCCAGTTGTTGTACTCGATAACATAACTACTAACCTACCTGGTTGCCACATATCAAGAGAGGTTAAGGATCGTACATTCAACCTGGTTCTTGCTGATCCTACTTTTGATACGCCCGCTCCTGTCGACTTACTAATTGGCGCTGATCTCTTTGCCAGTACGCTAAAGGGTGATGCAATCCCTCTTGGTGACGATATGCCAACTGCACTGAATACAGTCTTTGGCTACGTATTGATCGGCAATACACCTGTCGAACCTGTAGAAGGCTTTTCATCAATTAATCTACTGACAATTACAAATACTGATCTTCACCAGTCAATTCAGAAGTTTTGGCTTCAAGAAAATGTGCCTGATGCACCATCACTTTCTCCAGATGAACTGAATTGTGAAACCCAGTTTAGAAAAGGTTATAGCAGGTGTAAAGATGGAAAATTTCAAGTACGTCTACCATTCAAGCAATCTCCTTCAGTTCTTGGGAATTCTTCTTCTTCTGCCCTTTGCATTTTCAAATCATTGGAAAATCGACTAAACCGCAACCCCGAATTAAGGAAGAAATATGTAGATTTTATGAAAGATTATGAAGAATCAGGTCACATGGTACGTTGTTCATCACCTATTGCATTGGAACAACCACATTTCTTTCTCCCTCATCATGAAGTTCTCCGAGGAGAAAAAAATTCGTGTAGTTTTTAATGCTTCTGCTGCTACCTCCTCTGGTCTGTCACTAAATCATATTCTTCACTCTGGACCAAAACTACACAACGACATTCCTGCCATCATCATGGGCTTCCGCCAACACCGCATTGTGTTTACATGTGACATTCGTCAAATGTTTAGAAATATTTGGATTCATCCAGAGGATCGTAATTTCCAATTGATTTACTGGCGATATGATGTATCACAGCCTATACAAGTATACAAGCTTACTACTGTCACATATGGCATGGCTTCTTCGCCTTTTTTGGCAAATCGGGTCGTGCAACAGCTTATCGCTGATGAAAGTTCAAACCACCCTCTAGCAGCCAATGCTCTTCGTAGTCAAATCTATGTCGATGATGCTTTACTTGGAGCAAATACCGAAGAAGAGGCTCTAGCGTTGCAGGATGATGTAATTAGGTTAATGTCTAAAGGTGGCTTTCAACTCAGAAAATGGATTTCTAACTGTCAGAACATACTAAATGCAATACCATCAGATCACCATGGCGTACCTCTACAGTTCTTTTCAGAGAAAGAATCATCATGCAATGTTTTAGGCATAAAATGGCTTCCAGAAATTGATTCATTTTCGTACACTGTTACAATTCCAAATCTACCGCTAACCAAAAGAGCAGTTCTTTCTGCTATCGCTCAACTATTTGATCCAATGGGTTGGATCACTCCACCTTTGTTTTGGGCTAAAGCTTTCATGCAAGTCTTATGGACTAAAGGATTGAAATGGGATGATCCATTACCAAGTGAATTATCTTCACAGTGGATTTCATTTCTGAGGGAGCTACCCTCGATTGCAGAGATACAAATACCTAGGCATGTAGATACTTACCAAGCAAAAAATATCCAAATTCATGGTTTTTGTGATGCTAGCGAATCAGGATATTGCGCCTCAGTGATTCTTAGAGTTGAAAAGGAGGACCACGGAGTTACAACCAATTTGTTGATAGCAAAGTCTCGTGTTGCACCGCTAAAGCGTTTATCTCTACCACGCTTGGAACTTTGTGGAGCTCATCTCCTCTCCAAACTAATCCAATATTGTGTCTCTTGTCTTAGTACATACTTAACGATCAATGAAGTGTTCGTTTGGAGTGACTCAACTATCACTTTATCATGGATACATACTCCTGCCTATCGCCTCAAAACCTTTGTCTCCAATCGTGTGGCAGAAATTCAAGAAACTTCTACCCCAATTGTGTGGTCTCACATCACCTCAGAACAGAACCCAGCTGATTGTGGATCTAGAGGACTCCTCCCTTCGCTATTGGCCAACCACCCACTTTGGTGGACAGGACCTGACTGGCTCAAGCTCTCTCAATCACTCTGGCCCACTACATCATTCAAGTTGTCATGTTCACATTCACTTCCAGATATAAAACCTGTGCAACCAACTGCACTGCAAACTACAACATTACCTCAGTTGGAACTTCTTACAAGATTTTCTTCATGGAAAAAGCTGAGACATGTAACTGCATATGTTCTACGCTTCATCAACCGCTGCCGAACTAAGATCTCCTTGAAATATTTCAAGCCAGAATCGTCTACTCTACAAGATGTTCCATTAACTACTTCTTCAAGACTTTCACTGCAAGAAATCAACAAAGCTACAGTTTACATTCTACATCTAGTACAACAAGAATCCTTCTCAAACGAAATTTCTGCTCTTCAAAAAGGCCAGACTCCTTCATTACCTCTTCAGCGTCTTTTGCCATTCCTGGACAAAGATGGTCTTCTCAGAGTTGGTGGACGACTGTCTAATGCCTATTTAAACTTCAACTCCAAGCATCCTATACTGTTGCCTAAACAGCACTTCGTCACAAATCTGATCATAGACTACTACCACATTCTCTTCCTGCATTGTGGACCTCAATCACTACAATCCCTCATCTCTCAAAGGTATTGGATTTTATCCGCAAGAAGCAAGATAAGGAACAGAATTTTCCGCTGTCTACGGTGCTACCGCATCAAACCGAAGGTCACTGCGCCCCTAATGGCTGACCTACCCGCATCCAGAGTTCTACCTTCAAGAGCCTTTGAATCTTCAGCTGTCGACTTCGCAGGTCCCTTCAACGTCAAGCTTTACCCTGTTCGCAGATTACAACACATCAAAGTCTACCTCTGCCTTTTCATTTGCATGACAACAAAGGCCATCCACCTAGAAGTTGTGACAGATTTGACAGCCGATGCTTTTTTGGCCTCATTGACTCGGTTCATTTCCCGTCGAGGACTAGTACAAATTTTGTCGGTGCTGCTCGACAACTCCGGAAAACGATAGAGATTATTCTGCAATCCCATCCTGTCAACACTTGGCTTCTTGAGAAAGAAATCACCTTTCACTTCATTCCCCCTAGGTCTCCCCATTTTGGAGGACTTTGGGAGCGTGCCGTACAAAGCGCTAAATATCACCTACGTAGAGTCATAGGTGAGCAAGTTCTTACACTTGAAGAATTCACTACTTTAACATGTAGAGTTCAAGCAATGCTAAATTCACGCCCAATTACCCCACTGTCATCAGATCCATGTGAATTAGAAGCTCTAACACCAGGTCATTTCTTGACTTTTGGACCTCCTGCTCTTTTACCTGAAACAGATCAGACAAGTACTCCTATGAACCGTCTCAAGAGATGGCAATTGGTTCAATCCGTTGCACAAAATATCTGGAAACGATGGCAACGCGATTATTTGTATACCTTACAGAATCGCCCAAAATGGACAACTCCCCAGAAGCACATCAGCCCTGGCGATCTTGTCATTCTTCAAGAAGATAATCTCCCTCCACTCCAATGGAAAATGGGCAGAGTTATTTCCTTATTCCCTGGAAAGGACAATGTTCCCAGAGTTGCCGAAGTAAAAACAGCCTCTGGAGTCTTCAAACGACCAGTCATCAAACTCTCCCTATTACCATCGGAATGAAGACATCAAGATCTACATCCTTCAATTCTCATACCCCCTGTTTTATTTAAAGTGTTTTTTGTTTGATTTTAACCAGAAAAACTCTTATTTAGTGTGCAGGGGGGGCCGGTATGTTGTGTAAATAATAATAAATAAAAAAGGACAAAATCAAGTTTAATTAAAGTTCAGCCCATTTTGGCATACATACATAAACACAGACTCATTACTAGTCATTCCTCTTTTCCTAGTTGGCAATCCTGCCAGTGACGTAGCATTACCTACTCCTTTTTCCTCTTATCTCTTCTTCATGTCAATGTCAATCTACATTCCCCCTAGGTCTCCCCATTTTGGAGGACTTTGGGAGCGTGCCGTACAAAGCGCTAAATATCACCTACGTAGAGTCGTAGGTGAGCAAGTTCTTACACTTGAAGAATTCACTACTTTAACATGTAGAGTTGAAGCAATGCTAAATTCACGCCCAATTACCCCACTGTCATCAGATCCATGTGAATTAGAAGCTCTAACACCAGGTCATTTCTTGACTTTTGGACCTCCTGCTCTTTTACCTGAAACAGATCAGACAAGTACTCCTATGAACCGTCTCAAGAGATGGCAATTGGTTCAATCCGTTGCACAAAATATCTGGAAACGATGGCAACGCGATTATTTGTATACCTTACAGAATCGCCTAAAATGGACAACTCCCCAGAAGCACATCAGCCCTGGCGATCTTGTCATTCTTCAAGAAGATAATCTCCCTCCACTCCAATGGAAAATGGGCAGAGTTATTTCCTTATTCCCTGGAAAGGACAATGTTCCCAGAGTTGCCGAAGTAAAAACAGCCTCTGGAGTCTTCAAACGACCAGTCATCAAACTCTCCCTATTACCATCGGAATGAAGACATCAAGATCTACATCCTTCAATTCTCATACCCCCTGTTTTATTTAAAGTGTTTTTTGTTTGATTTTAACCAGAAAAACTCTTATTTAGTGTGCAGGAGCACAAGTTTCTCTTTTTCTTTTTTCTTTTGAAGATGTTCTGTTGAACCTGCCGGTTCAAGGGGGGCCGGTATGTTGTGTAAATAATAATAAATAAAAAAGGACAAAATCAAGTTTAATTAAAGTTCAGCCCATTTTGGCATACATACATAAACACAGACTCATTACTAGTCATTCCTCTTTTCCTAGTTGGCAATCCTGCCAGTGACGTAGCATTACCTACTCCTTTTTCCACTTATCTCTTCTTCATGTCAATGTCAATCTACATTCCCGCCCGCTACCGCTTATCACGCACCAGTTTGTGCCTTGAACTTTCTTATACCGTGATCGGTTTTAAATTAAATAATTATCGTGTCTCGCCTCCGGGATTCTCTTTGTGTCCGTGAACGACGTTATCCACAACCCCACTACGGCAGGATGATCTTCGCTGGACCAAGGGGCCCCTGAGAATTCTACAACCACACTCCAGGCCGCCGACCACGCTTCGTACAGAGAAGAAAGGATCGGTCGTGAGTGATACTTCAATTTTACTATTAGATAAGACTTCATTAATTATTTGCTTTCAAGTTTCAGATGTGTCATTTTACTGCTCAATTTATTCAAACGTCATAATACAATACAGTCCACTAATTAAATTACGCAACTATAAATTCAATTCTCAAACAATCCATAACAAGATTGTTCATGCATTTCATTTGAGTGTAGGCGCCAAATACCCTCATGAGAACTAACATACCGCATATTGGCAAAGCGGATTGTTTCATCAAAGTTCATCATATCATTCTGTACACTATTTACAAATTCTAAGCAAGCTGAGTCATATCCTTTATATACATATTTAAATAAGTATTTTACTGATCGGACACTCGAGCAAACTTCAACGTTATGTGAGCGTTATATTTCATCAATAGATACGGATTATATGGCACAACATCTCTACTATCAACCTGGTGAACCCCCTTTTGGGCTGTGATAGCATTGTTTTGTCGACGATAAAGTGGATACCCATGGTTGTTCTCAACTGTTTCATCCAAGAACTCTTTAGGATATTTTTTTGAACATTTTCCATCCTTCATGCAAGGTGCATTGAGATTTCGCACTCCGCATGGTCCATGAATCATGTTACGAACTACAATGTCATGAAGCCTTGGAAACTCATTGGGATTAGGTATCTCTGCATAGACACATTGGTCTATTTGTGCTGGTTCACGAAATTTGGATTCTTCGTCCAGAATTATAAGCATATGGCAATGGGGTAAGCCACGTTTCTGGAATTCTATTACATACACATAAGCAATGACATTTCCAAAGACGTTGTTCTTTAGTAGATCCTTTTTCAATTCATTCAGTTTGCATCTGAATACTCTGGAAACAATATCTGGGCGATCAGCTGGAGTTTCATTGTCTTTAAGTGAAGAGAGTATTTCTGTCCAATTAGGGTTGCATGTCATTGTTATAAACAAATCTGGCTTACCGTATTTCTGCACGATAGCCATTGCATCTTGATATCGCTGAGTCATGTTACGCGGACTTCCTTCAAATGATGATGGCAAGACAACAATTTTACCCGCAGTTACATTTTCTAACTGTGCTCTGTTCAACACAAAATTTTGCAATCCACGGTAATGTTCAACTCTGAGCTGTGATTGGTGGTGTCTTACATAATTGAGTCTATCACTTTCAACTCTTGTGTACAAATCGACAATATATTGTTGAAATAATTTTTTTGCAGCATGGATATTTGAAAATCCTACCCGAACAGCAAGTCTATAGCATGCAAATTGTAGCATAGTCAGTTTTTCACGCATTCTTTGTCTTCGTTGCCCATTGTGAGTCATTTGTGGGTCCCATCCGGGTTCTCCATTTGGAAACAATAGTGGATATAGCATTGGGTCACAATGTGGGCTCAATACTGATAAAAGCTTAGGCCCGCTTTGGCGGTTATATATTACTACATGGCGATTGTGCGGGGGTTCACCTTCTTCAGAATTGAACACTCCGGCGATTTCATCTGCGGTGGGTTTGTTGAATCGCCTCAGATCCATAGAAATGTTATCTACAAACCTTAATGCGATGCTTTGATTGCCTTCATTTGTCATAATTTCGGAAGCTTTTTTATAGGATTGTGAATAAGGGTTATCTGACAATATGTCCGATAATCGTGTCACTATTTCCAATTTGAGTTCACTATTTTCAGGTCTTTGTAGTCTAATATTGTTTGCAAATGCAGTATCCAAGAAATATAATTGTCCATATGAAGGGGTTTGTTCAATTGGTAATAAGTCTGAAATATAACGGTGAATTTGCCCCTGTACCTTAAAACAATATGGTCCGTTACCTGGTACTTCTTTTTTTGTTGCCGAAAGAGATGCAAATGCCATAGCGCTATTGTACTGTCTTATATTTTTCATAAAATGGGCATTATTAAATAGTTCTTGCAGCTCATTGTTATTTTGAGGCTGTGGTAGGTGTATTAGGCCATTGTGGCAGCAAGAGTTGTAGTGTCCACTTGTCAATTCATCAATGAAGTGCAATGCACCACAATGAATGCACTCATCGTTCATTGGTCCTAAGCTGTGCAATGCAATTTCATTTAAAAGTGGTAATCTATACACAGGAATAACTTCATGTTCATCCGGATGCTCATTTATTCTTCTTCCATTTATATCGCGCCAAATCTGGCGCCTGTTGTTCTCATTTCGAGGAACAATACCTCTGCGTGGCGGCCTACCCCTGCGTGGTAGTCTTCCAACATTATACATTATTAATATATTAAAAAGTGTTAAGTTTAAAAGTGTCAAATTGTTTGTTTAAAAGATTTGATCTAGCCTAATTTTCACATTGTGTTGTTTACTACTTCACTAACATTTTTACAATAACAAAATAATACAAAGTTTAAAAGTGTCAAATTGTATGTTTAAAAGATTTGACATAGCCTAATTTTCACTTTGTGTTGTTTACTACTTCACTAACATTTTTACAATAACAAAATAATACACATTGAGGTGTGGTTATAATTCTTTCAATTTATATAATCACAGCTGTTTTTACACTAAAAGACATAAAATTGGGAATATTCTATTTCAGCTTTATTATAATAGTTTACTTATTACAGTACATATTACATACTACCTTTGACTATTAATACAACTTCTGTAGCCAATAGTCAATGATATTACCATATGCTTTAAATAAAGTTAAACCACATGTTTAAGTAAACAAAGCAGACATGACCTAGATTCCCATGCTATTTAAATGTGAATTATTTTATTCTGTAATAACCTTTTGTTGCATAATTAAGAAAAATGAACATTTTTCCCCAAAATTTCATGCCCAGACCTTTAAAATGAGACCTCTCCCAGCTTTCTACGGCCTCCAGTTCGCTCACAATTTCATTGTAAAATTTTGGGCTTACGGAATTAGATATATAGATAGTTAAACATTTGAAGTTTTAAAATGTTTCCAGAGTTGTTTTTTTTTACTAATTAACATAGACCTGTATTTTTTTATGTCTCGTACCCATCGTACAAACGTTGGATGATGTAGTATTTTCTTTCTTTATTTACTTACTTACAGGGATAAGTAGGCCTATAATCAAATAAGTCTTATATACATTTTTCCAATGTTTATAGCTTCAATAAATTGTGGTTGCGTTGCCAAACTTTCAAAATATTCTAAATGTTAATGCTCTGAGATATTGCAAAGCATGTTATTACGCTTGAGCGCTGACAATATGTGCTACTCACAGCTATAAAAAAGCCGAGCTTGGGTACAGTTTACTGCCTAATACGGAACCAAACATCTCTCGAGGGATACGTGTTGCTAATGCCACAAACTTTATGTAATGTTCTTGGTCTTTAGATATATTATGTTGGTAACAGTAATAATAATTGGCAATAATACTGGCAATGGTGATAAATGCAATGTGGAAACGAGTAAATAGTGATAAAAGTAATTATAAAATGTATAACAGTGATAACGAATTATAACTATGTGAAGTAGGCAACAGTGATAAAATTTATAAAGGGTAAAAAATATAGACTATGATTCAGCAGCAGGTAAATATATACTCGTACAATAGAATATGTTGTACGTTTTCCACTTTATACACAAAATAATGGAAGACGTATTTCATTATATGAATTATTTCTCCTTTCACATCATTCTAATAATGGACTTATGTTAAACAATAAACAGGACGCAGACTATGTTTCAAGCTTTTATATATATAAAACTCACCAGTTTCCACTATGATTTATTGGTTCACAATATATATGTAGCCTTCATCACAAACGGGATATTTTGAGACGTAATATTTATCCGAACACAGCAACAGGTAACAATGTTTCTCGCTGTTTAAACCTTTGGTATTTATGAAGCTATAAAGAAATCCTGTTTTCACCGTCAAACCAAACAAAACATTTCTAACTCTGAATCACTGATAAACTTTCAAAACAGTTTAATATTTTGCAATAAATAAATTTCCCGTACATTTTAAATTCTCTTCAAAGTATATAGTATATTGTACGGACTGCCATAGCTATGTATACAATTGGTTAAACCTAGGTAAAAAATTAGTAAAAGTAGCATTACATATATTTTAAAATACTCTTGATCCCAATTTTTGATTATAAGCTAACAAATAGGACAAACTATGCCATTACTAGGCGAATCCATTAGATAACATAATTCATATAGATGGATGGATTAATTCATAGTCATTAAACTTTATAAAAATGCTATAGATCTTGTCAATTAGTAGAGCAAGTCAAGATGTCAAAAAGATGCAAGCTACACAAGCAAGCTACAACAAAAAAAGCTCAAATGCAAGATAAATCACAGTGTTTACAAATAATAAGAACAATATAACTAAGCTAAACTAGAATTGAGAGGTTCGCATCTTGGCATCCAAGGACGTTAGGTTCTACCATTAGGTTCTACCATTAGGTTCTACCGTTAGGTTCTATGGTTCAACCTCGTAACTGTTTTCACATTACTTCAGGCTAGCCTTCCTTAAATATATAATTTTTCACAAGCATTCATCGCATTTCATTTTTACAATTCTTTGTAAAAACGTTTTTTTCTGGCACTCACATTTTCGTCTCAATACTTGTCTTTTTGTGATGTCTTCTATTTCTTTAAATCCGTTAGCCTGTGCACTATTCTTCCCTTATTTTGTACTGGCTTCGTTAAGTAGAATTTTGTATGCTTAGTACAACATAAATCCGAAGGCTGCAGTCTTGTGGATATTTTGATAAATAGAGATGCTGCTAATGGTATACACTTCATGGAGAAACAACAAACCGGAAAGATCAAATGTCACACAACACTTGTTACAAAATGGCCACTCATTAGAGAAAATGGAAGAAAGTGTAAAAATAGAAATAAGCTAATTAATAAACAAGTGAATTTTGACTTCCGTTGTACTTACAGAAACCTCTCGGAAAGTACTTCCATAAACCAATAATATATAAGGAACGCCATTGAGATTCTTTTCATTGGTCTATTGGGTCTAATGGTGTTTAGAGTATCCACTAGAAATTGATCACCACCAACCATCTTTTATATGTATTTACCATTTTGTGAGTAAACAGTATAAGTATAATATAATAATGTTATTTAACGTATTTTTGTACTTTCAGAAAAAGCACTTTATATCAAATAATATCCTCCATTTTCTCTAGACCAATAAATCTTTACAACAATTCTTTCTGGGTTTTCTAGTTAACTTAAAGCTCACTTCTAAACGAATGGTTTATGGTTTTGCTAATGAGACTGGGGTTTTGTGTACCAAGATTAATACATTCCGTAGTTGTATTATCTGAGACAAAGCCATTTAGAGGTCTAAGGCTTGGCCATAAACCAGATATGTCCCTGGGTTTATGGCTTATGTTTTATGGCTTGAGGTTATGAGCTGTGGTTTCAAGGCTGTTATATCTGAGGGTAGGGATGATGTGTTGGCATAACTGTGTCTCCTAGAGCTTGCTACAAATTAGGTTCTACCGAGAACTCGAAAATAAAAGTATACATCTATTATTTAAGACAGTATACTTTCACAAGACAATAAAAACCAAATGTGTATACTTCAATCACTTTCTTTTTAAAGGATGATAAAGGGCTACGTGTACTGTAGATAATGCATGAAGAAAAGGAATATTGACAAAATACTTAAACGTAAATCTAAGTTGAAGTTTAATGTTACTTTATAGTGAATAAAGTCAATAGAAGTATTAATAACAATTGATCAAGGTATGTTTTATTAGTATTACATATAGATTATTTTTCATACGTTGTCTAGTTTAAAATAAAAACTACTACATTGATCCTTCTCTGAAACGTAATTTAATGTAGCAAAACACGTGTTTTATTTGTAATATTTTATTAAAAACCTTTTGCAAGTTTATCACACTATCCTACTAAGGTTTGCTACAAGGAATTACAAGCATGTGTATCATAAAAATATGTTGTAAATAAACGTTATTAATTAGGACTATTAATATATTGATAACTACTTGTACAGGCCTAGCAACCCTAGAACCATATTTTCACGCATAGCCCTAAAACTTTACGTCAAGCCAACAATAACAACAACAATAAGCAGCTAGAATTCACAATTTAACAATATAGTAAACGAGTTACAAATGACAGTTTTGTCACACAACGGGTGGCAGGTAATTTGCGTCACAAAGATAACTCAGGAACCGATAGTATAAAAAATTGGCATAGGGCTCGAAAGAGCAGGCGTTATTTTTACCAATATTCTTTTGGGCCAAACCTAAGACATTAAATAGTGCTCACATTATATAAAAAGATGCAAGCAAAATCGTTTAACAGTATACCCAAAGAAAACGCATAGAAAATTAACTCACAAATCATAGCCCTGACAATGTTTCACCACATGAGCAATACGACTCCCGAAGGGAAAATGTTATAACTTTGTCATTTACATTAGTGAAATACCTAACAACTTTTATCCCTGGAGAAATAAACTCTGGTATTATAACCAGTTCAGAGACGTACATAGAAAATGCATTGCCACTACTGAAGTCCTTCTACTGTAGATTCCAGTATAACATTTCATAATATTCAATATTTAATATTCATCTATATTTTGGATTATAGCTATTTTTATGAAATAATTATATTGTATTTTGTATTGATGTATTTCTATTGACATTAATTTACGAGGTCATTTATTCTTGCTTATTTCGTTGCTTAATTGGCATTCCTTTTGTTTTCACTGAATGTATTTGAAAAAAAAAAAAAAACACAGATATAACTATAAGAATTTTGATCAGATCTGATGATTTCTTTTACATAATTTATAGTACTCGTCATTTGTGCTATATAAGATACATTGAATCTTTAAAACTTTGGCAATACATTATAATTAACTCATAGGTGTCATATACTACATATCACTTAAAAATAGATCTATATAAACTACTAATATTACCATAATTGAAAGTATAATGTTATTTCTTGGGTTATATTTTATAAAATAGAATATAGTTAAAATTATATTCGTTGTACAAGTTATACGTTGTACACGTTCTTAGATTGTGTAGTGAAAACATAAATGTCCATCATGTGATGATTGAAATGTCTTGATAAGCTTTATACATGCTGCACAAACACTTAATATATATATTCAAACCGAGCATTAAAAATAATAGAAAACCACTACCTATCCCTGTTAGTAATTTAATTTACCGCGCTTAATGTTAGCAAATCAAAACATTTGAATTTGCTTGTATTCCTATAATTTACTTCAAATATTTTCCTTCGATTTATGATTTTTTTTTTATATAGGAATAATTATTAGGTTTATTTTAAATAAGATAGCTACTATAAAATTGGCAGTTAGTTTTTTTTTTTTTTTTTTTTTTTTTTTTTTTTTTAAAGAACCATTATTAATGTATTATTTTTTGTAATTTTTCTAGAATGAACATTTAACATTATTATTATACTATAACCTAAATACTACCGAATACGTGTTGATTATATAAGGAAGATTTTAGAATTGTAGAAGAAAAATCATTAGCTAAAATTACTTTCGGGTTGATGTAGAATGCGATTCTTGCATCTCAATTACAGTGGTAAGCGCGAGATCACGTATAGAGGTAAAGTGTAAGTGGCACTATCCTGTCACAAATCTCATCGCATATTCATCATCGTTTACACAGACAGTTCAAGTTCTCTTGACATTTTGTTTGAATAATCTAACCATTTTGAGGTTCATGTCATACTAATGGTATACTCTGGAATGTATAATAAATTTACCTAAGTTACCCCCTAAAACATGCAAGTTATTGTTTCCTTTTTCACATTCGTAGATTTCTTTTTTTATTTGGCCTGGTAGTAAAAAAACAGCCTATAATATTATACAGTTAATACATGATTGTTTGATATTGATATATTTGTATACAATGTCTCGTTGCAAAAAAAAAGAAAAAGGAAATGTCGAGTTCATATGTTCCCTGAAGTACTCTAATCAAAATCTAATCTAAACTATACAATATTTTTGGACAATTTTGCAACATATCAGTTTGCCGGGAAAACAAAAAAGCAAATGTCAGGGAGCAGATGAACACTTACAACCATTTTTTTTGTCCAATTACAGCATATTACTTCTCCCTTTACCATAGTACTCGTATATGGAGAAAGTATAGTTTTCGTAAAAAAATGATTTTGAGTTTTGGGTGGATATATCCGTTACGGGTCCCCCTGGACGCAAAAAAGGGGTTTTAGAAATGATGTCTGTGTGTGTGTGGATGTGTACAAAACCACAAACTATGCCTGTGGTCAGATTTTTATAAAATTTCCTACTAATCCTTGCAAGAACGATGAGGTGACCGTCGTCACAAAACTGGTCGTCATCTGACAAAAGCAAAGGATATAGAAGAGTTAATAGGTAATTTAATACTCAAAAGAAATGTTCGACTGATACGAAAAATTAAAAGTACACTGTTCTGAATTGCACTATCCATTGTAGTGGTTCAGCCAATCCTTTTAAGTGGTTTCCACAAAAGCGGTTGAAGACAATTAACCTGAGGTCAATATTGACCTCTTTCTTAATCAACGTGAAGGTCTAAATTAATTCCATTGTATTGCCTTTTTCTGTTCAAAGGCGATTGTCAATCTACCACTGGCAATATAGATTCTCTATAGGGGTATAACATACAAAAGTAAAATCCAATTAATTTATTTGCTTATAAAGTAAAAAAAAAAAAACTGCTACGATATTTTGAACTATAAGGCATCAATAAAATATACATAACAACGCGAGACGAATTATATTTATTTTTACTTTTAGAGACGAAATATATGATTCGGACTAAAAATACAGCTTGAAGAATATCATAGTAAACATGCATCCCAAATATAGATACTAAAATACAGCAAGAAATGGATAATAAATGCACTAAATACATGGTAACATAAATAGAATATTATTTAAAGTTAAATATTTTCGTACTATTATAAAGTATATTATGAATAGAGATAGTATTATCTTAAGAACCATTTAAAATACTACTTATTCAATAATATATGAGTATACTCAAAAGGGTATGGTTCAATAGATTTTAAACATATTTTAAAATGTAGCAGTCACTTTGAAAAATCATTTAACAATTGAGACATTATTTTATTTTTTCTTAATATTTAAGATAATCCATAGGCTCGTAAAGCAAGAATCCGTCTACATCAATAACTCTTTTTTTTGGTGGATTGAAAAAACACACCTTTTGTAAAAAGATTAAAAAGTGTCAAAAGAAAATATGATCTTCACAAATACATTGTTTCTATATATTTTATAGTATTTGTGATAAATGGCATTTTATCATTATCTTTATGATTAATATTTTTCACGAAATTGGGCAACTTTAAGAATTTATAAAGTAAGAAACAAAGAGGATACATTAAAAATTATTTATAAACATAAACTATAGATCACATAGCTTTCTAAAGAGAGTGGCTATAATTACCAGCTCGAATTGAACTACTGTTTGGCACAAATGTACGTTTTAAACAATTTTATTTTATTTCACAGCAATGCAATGAAATTGGCAGTTCTGCCTTTATCTCACCTGGGGTCTTTTTTATGTTATTACTACACAAATATACTTTTGCAACCTTAAATACCAATTGATGACTTTTTATGTGATTTCTCTTCCTATGGTTGTGAAAAATGAAAATTTCAATTTAAATATTATTACGATAGAACTACTTTAAAATTAAAATAATTAACTTAACTGGTTTCAAACGTTACAGCATACACAAAAATTACAGGGTGATTTATTAATTTGAGTCACCTATATTTTTCTGTTCGTTCTTTTACATAATCAATCTTTATATCTCATACACTCTATTTACCATTGTAATTCTGTATAACAATGCGTGTTCCATTCAAATAGTCTTTCTTTAAAATATAAAAAAAATATTTAGGTGAGTTATACCATAGATTAAAGGAGAAGGTAATTAAGTGTATTTTCAATTTCCAAGATTGTTTATAATTACTCAAAGTATGTGTTTATTTCCAACTAAGTATTCATTTTGTCAGCTAACAATGTCCAATCGATTAATATATAATCAAGTAAAATATTTAAATGCTTGTATAACATTTAAATTTAACGTGAAGCTGAATGAAAGATTTAGTAACAAATCCTGCTGTAGAAATCGTAAATATAACAAAGCAATACAAGTAACGAACTGCTGGGTCGCCACACTCGGTGTGAGAGTCATAAAACTGGAACGACGATGAGGGTTTTACTGCCGAACCGCAATACATACGAAGCAGTTTAAAGGTTGCAGTTACTTGTTGTCATTTTCAAACCGAATATTTAAACAGGTTATATTTAAAACACATGCAACTTGTGAATTTCACCCTTTGACAAACTAGCGCTTAATGGTAAAATGATTTAACTATCTTAACCATTTTGGACTCTGGATCAAGTTTTAAGCGAATCTTATATAATAGGGGATAAGGCTATAGGACTAATTGGCTAATAGGGCATAAGGAACCTTAGATTTATGGTAAGACCTGGAACAGTAGTATTACATGAAACTAGAACCAATGAATTATCCAAAAATGTTTCCCAAATAGCCAATGGTATTACATTTGTTTTATTTATGTTATGAGGTCATGCAGAAAAGGTAAGTCAGAATTATTTTGCAATAGTTTTTTAATATATTTTTGTTTTAACGGTGATGAAAAGGTATTGGAGTAAGTGTTTCAGTTAAGTTGTTTGGTTAGTAGTTAGTACAGTTTTTTATAGTCTCCTCTTAAACAAGGTTTCTTACAATTTCACAATCCATCCATGTACTAAGCCATAAAACTCCATGTACTAGTTTTAAGTTATATTATTGTATGGCACCATTGTAATTTCATAATGAAATAACAAATAAAGAATATTTTGAATTGATTTAATTTAGTTAACGGTTTAAGAATGTAGGCTATACATGAAGTTTTCAAACAAACATTTTAGTCAGAGATAAAGATGGCACTACATTTAACTGCCTAAAAAGCATAGACAAGGCTGATTTACGCAAAAGTTTATGCGTTAAGATAATTTATAGTTTCTTATCACGATTACATTTTACTTACCTTTTAACTATACTTTATAATGTGATCTATACCTTCTATGCTTTCTAACTATAAGGTAATGCATGTCAGAAATCCTATAAACTCAATTTATCTTTGTGCTTTTGTTTCCTTACAGAATGCATAGGAATTACAACAGAGAACTGAAAGGTTTGGTATATTAGTTTCTTTGTGAATCCCAAAACATTGTACAATTAATTTTAATTTAATTTTACTTGAGGGAGCTTTGTTAAATTTATTTACCTTCTAATTAATAAATACATTTCTAGAAATAGGATAAATAACATGACTATTCAATCGTTACAGGATGCTACAAACTTCTTTTAAGATTATGATTACTTACTAATAATGATTTAATTAAAGAGTGGCAAAAATAGTTTAGAGTTAAGATAAACATCTCATGATGCCAAGAAAAAAACTATTATCGTTTGAAAAATAAATTTTCATCTTAGTTCGGCTTCTACATCAGTACAGTAAATATAATTTTAAGAGCGATGTACGTTGTGCTACTGTGATGGCAATGTCAAGGTTTTTAACCAAACATGAAAAGCTACTCAGAGTCCTAATTATAATGCTAAAGTTCTGACTCTTAGAGTGGTGAGAATGGCCCTTTCCTGGAGTGCCCAACACTGTTCAAAATAATATGAAAATATGGTTATAGCCTTGTAAAAGATGTATGTAAAGCAACAATCCAGAAAAACTGTGTTTAGAAAAATACCAGTAGAATCTTTAATATTATATTTTACTGGCAAATTATTCAATCAATTGTGTGTTTTTTGGTCATATGGAAGGATATACAATGTTTTAGCGATGGTAAAAGGGTGTAAAATGCATCCAAAAAATGATTTTCGTAGAAGTTTTTTATTATTTACAGCCTTAGTAAAGAAAATTTATGTTGATTCGTATCATAAAATAAATCTAATTTTTTACTTGATCCGTGTACTTTATGTTTATAACACGAATTTGCATGTAAAAGTCTTTATGCACGTTCTCTAAATATTAATGAACAAAGTAAAATTTCCTGAAGTTGCACCTACAATGTACTAAAGTATTAACTAATAATCAACATTCAATATAATGGGAAATATCCCCGTAAAAATAAGCCTTTACAACTAAACGATAAAGTCGATCTGTTAGATTTTGTTAAACGTAACTATTACTTTTATCGTTGTGATTTAAAGTTTTACTTATTTAACTTTGACAATGGAGCTATAATGGTGGCGTTTATAGTGACGGGAACTTTACATGTCCTAAAATTGGTTTAGCGTACTAGGGCTCACGTAAAAACTATTCTTCAATAACTTAACTATTAAACCTTTTATTGTATAAATTTGAATTATATTTTATATTCGTAAATAACATTATTAATTTGCTTCTTTAGTCAAAGAGGAAACACATCGCTTGATTTTAGATGTATAAAAGATACAACATCCAATATATACAATAGGGGTACTGAACGGTTTGAAAAAGAAAATGCACCTTTATTTGAAAGTGTTTCTATTGCTGTGATACGTTATTGTAAATTCTAGAAAATGTTAAACTCCTTTGTCAGTATGGTTACACTATTAATACAAAAGTTAATAGCAACGATATTAATTTATAAAATCATGAGAAGGGATCGTGAATCTTAATTGTAGCGGATACCATCAATGTCATGTTGATGTAATCGCGGGCCTTTAATCAGAGTGATGAAGCGTAATATTTTATTTAGAGTGTTTGTAATCGTTGCATTTTTAATTCTGACAGAAATTCAATGTCTTGTCAATTTACCATGCAATCTAGAATTTTCTTTAGAAAGCATTATTATTGTATATTCTAATGAAAATTGTTTTAAGATCCAGAATCGATCTGTTTGGAACCAAACCAGCAGATTTATTCAATTCTTGGTTTTAATCCTCGGCTACTCCAACAGATATATACTATAAATAGTATAACATTGTTATTTAAGAGTTGTGGGCGGATTATTTTTTTCACCTTTTACTTTGTTTTCAAAACATTTTTTCGATCTAGCACCACATACATTTACTTAGTCTTGCCTACTGTAACTCTTTACTCTTATTTACTACCTGCAATGATAGGAGTGTCGGCTTTCAAACATTGCATACTCTTCAGTTCTCATAAGGTAAAGTTGCTAAGTAGTTTTATCATGCAAGAACTATTACATTATCATTGGGAAGTAATATTACTTCTTACTTCCTAATTTTAGAGGTAATCAATTAACATCAATTTAATTTTTCCTAAACACCTTTTCTAATTATTGATAAAAATAATAAAAATAACAAGTACATATTTTCGAGAAGTTAAAAATGTAGCCTATGATATCAAACAAAACACTGCCAAATCAAGAGGAGCAGTTCAACAAGTATTTATATTCCAAAGAAAACTTACTGAAATCACTGTGCAACTATTAAGGCTACAATAAAAGACAATTTAAAGCAACAAGCTATATTTTTTATATATTTTATATGGAAATTAAAATCTCATAATTTATTTTATTTAATGTATTCCGTTTTAAATTGTTTGTTTTCTTCATGGGATTTATGATATATTCATTTTGTTTATAGTTACTCGCATCCAAGAATATGTACTATTGTTAAGCCAAGTGGGTATTTCTGCTCAATATTTCATATTTTAATTTGTATAAAGGGTAAAGCAATGAGAGGCTTCCAGAAGAATGGAGAACCAATCGATTGACGACGGGACTCAGAAATGTTTTTGAAGGTTGTTTTGAAACCAAGATTTAGAGACATACTCTGGCCAGCTCGATTTCCAGATTATTCTCTCTATTATGTTTTCCTATACTAGCTAACTTAATGTTCAAGGTTTAAGTCAACCCAGGGTTTTGTTGAAATTGTTAAATTACCCAGACATTTCTATTGATATTTAAAGAAATACTGGAATGAGTACTCTATGGTTATTTTAAGTGACTATAGATGGATTAAGTAGCTTATGGACGTCCCTTGAAGTAGGCTTTTGTAATGTAATGTATTTCTATGTATCGTGTATAGCGGAGTCGGAGAAAAGTTGTCTGTGAGTCCGTGTGTTCGCACCTTAAACTCAAGAACCGTTGCACTTATAGCGTTCAAATTTTGCAGAAATAGTTATGACACCAGTGTAAAGACACCATTAAAATTCTAGACGATTCCGCTCAGTAGTAATTATTAAATCATTAAAAAACATTTTTAAATTCGTCCCATAAGAATAACATTAGGAGCTACCTTCTTCTTCTTTTTATTTGTTTACGTTTTGCAACCAAATTGATACAAAAATGTGAAAAATCACTTTCAACTAACAATGGATGAATATCACATTTGTTTTGATGTGCTGTACATACACAGAAGGTTAACTGTATTGAATTGTTTTCTCTTATTACATTTTGATGTTCCCGTTGCCTTACTCTGTACTCGTATGCATATTTAAATATAGGCTACCTCGAACTATGTATAAAAACTACATATTTTACTGTTACTTTGTATTGTCATTGAATGTCATTTATATTTTTTATGTAACACAGTGGTTCAGTGGTTCAGTTGGTTTACGTAGAGTTTCCTGTAATGTATGACAACTGTTTTTTGAATTCTAACA
Source organism: Macrosteles quadrilineatus (assembly GCF_028750875.1). Classification (NCBI taxonomy): domain Eukaryota; kingdom Metazoa; phylum Arthropoda; class Insecta; order Hemiptera; family Cicadellidae; genus Macrosteles; species Macrosteles quadrilineatus. Next base: position 37,207,444 of record NW_026542599.1, on the reverse strand, counting down.
AAACCTAATTTATAGGCTGAAATTTATTGAAACCATTTTTATAATACGAATGTTATTATGAGATATCTATATATATAATACGTGAAGCCGTTTTTTGTTAACTCAACTCCTCCCATATTTGTGGACCAATTTCAACGTTTAATGTGTCAAAAGATTCGTCTCAATATTTAGTTTTGCAATAAGGTTTTACATTTTTTAAATCCCTACTTTTAAGGGCGTGAGACCCTCTCAAAGGTCGGGTTTTCCCCATAAGAAATACACAGAACAAATTTAAAAACAAAAAAACAGCTGTTTATAAAAAGAAACTCATTAGCTTTCTGGGAGTAAATATTAATGTTTGTAATTTTCAGTAGGTTAAGACCAAGTTAAACAGTTAATCAGTTTTGTTGTAAAAACAGAAAATGTCTCAAGTTCAAAGAAGAAATATTGAAAACAGGAGGAGGAGACAATTAATAATAATAAGATATCTAATGCGTATGAGGAGAGTAGAAAAAGAGAAGCCTGGTCTAACAGATACCCATCCAGATACAAATTCCCTTGGTGAGATGAATAGTAGTTGACAGTTATGCTATGCAACTTACTTTGGAAGTGAAAAAATATACGAAGCACATAGTGTTTTCACGGTGGTAAAGTAAACTTGCCTAATCACAGATCAAATGAATGCATGCAAGAAATGTTTACTTCTGACACTGACAGATCGAGATATTTCAAAACATTTAGTACAAACTATATTAATGCCTTGACTGATAAGTTCAAGTAGGTAGTAAGATTATACCAATTTTTTGCGGACCTTATGTTTCTATTGTAAACTTTTGTATTACTCGGTCTACTTCAATTGAGAAAACGCAAATGGATTGTTTACTTCTAGGTTATGTTGCCCGTATCTCGGACAAACTTATACAACGTTTTTGGACTGAATTCACCAACACAATCCAGACATTTCAAGTCAAAAATAAGAAGTTTCAAAAACTCATTTGCTATTGAAAGTTTTAGTGGCAATATTAGACCAAACATAAGTGAAGGAATTAGTGATTATGTATTTAACGACCGAGTAGTTATGGTCAAGTTTATTTTTATGATTGAAGAGAGGCAAATAATATACGCTTTTCAAAAAGAGAAAATGAAAATTTATATCCAAATGTTGTAGCTACAAGAGTTAACCAACCTATTTCGACAAATGAATCCATACTTTCAAAACTTTGGGACATGTATAAAGAGAAAATCAACTGAACAACATGAGAACGTTCTGATGAAGGCATATCACTGTGGCTGACAGACAACACGTTAAAATACGTTAACCAACTTTCAATGGTGTTGCTGCTTTAGCCTATTCAAAGCAGATTATGACTGTCCAGTTGGTAACCCAGAGTTTGTGGGTTTGTTGATATCACCCAACCTTTTAGGATTCTCTATAGGGAGAAAATTTGTTTGATTAGAGGGAAGTCTCAAATAAAATAAATCAAATGACCCAAACTTAAATTACTTAACACAGGCTATCAGTAAGGCAACAGTTTTCTTCAATTTTCAATGCTTGAAAAACTTTGTTGTAACAAGTTAACTCGAATTGAAGCAGATGGTTTAGCATTCATTAGAAGTTATCAATTAAAACTGAGAGCAGAAATAATGCAGGTGAACCTTTTACGACACAAATAGATATATTTAAAATTAGTTTCTAACAAGTCTAACAAGTTTTAAACAACTCTAAGATGTAACTAGGAATAACGTTTTCAACGGAGCTATGTTTCACACAATGCGGCTCATTGAGCCGCACGGGTTCACTAGTATTTAATATATTAACAGTGTACGAACCATTTCATAGGTAAGGCTTTTTTAAGAATAGTTTACTCAGTGTGAGCTTATTATATTAAATCAAAAACATTATTTAATAACATATCAAGGTATTTACCATTGAATTCACTTCTGGAAAGTTAGGGTTTTATGTTCGAAAACATTTAAATTAATTATATTCTTACTGATATTTTTAAATTCAACCAGGAATTTCTTTGGTACAAAATATTTCAATAAATGGTTGAATATTCTAATGTACATTTCTTATGTGTCCTTTAATAGTTTAAGCTTAATTTTATAAAATCGTATCAACAGACAATAAAAACCTATTTGTCTTTTACAAAAACGCTTTTCGTAATACGTTGTATTTACCCCAGTAAATTATTACCGAGAATTCTGTTTCAGTCCTGTGAAAAGTTAAATAATATTCAAGAAAGCTTTTAGTCTATAAGTTAACTGAGAATGACGTAGACGAGTTATTAAGAACTAAAGTTGGTTAAACGCAGCCATTTCAGTTATCGATGAAATTAAAAGTTTAACAGTGGAAGTAGAACTACTTTATCGTAGCCGGTGTAGCTTTTATTGAGTCATAAACTTGCAATATCTTTAGAGTGGGTTTGCATACAAAGACTCTAGTGATTAGCTTGGTTAAGCTATGTTGATAGTAAATGACTACTGTATATGGGTTTGATAGTTAATGAGTACTGTATATCATTAGTTTTAGTATCTTCAATTGTTAACGTATTAAAATACTGCAATTTACGTGTATGTACAATTTGACATGAATATACAAATGACGCAATGAAACTGAAAATAAAAGTGTCATAAAGTGATATCAAATTATTTGAGTGAGTAAGAGTAACTGTATATAGAGTTAACGGATTAACGAATAAAGAAGCCTGTATCAATTAACTGACACATGCTTTCTCTCATTAGCTTGCCAAAAACCCTTATCGTGTGTAAGTGGTGGGAGGAACTATGCTATGTCATGTGTAAAATCATAAAGACTGCAATAACCTTTAAACTGTAATGTTTACATTTTTGGGGTTATAAAAAATGTAGTTTAGAGTAACAAGGACCATAGTATAAGCTACTAAATGTTACCAAAACCGCTCAATCTGTTTTAGTGAAAATTCCTGTTTATTCAATTTTTATTTAAAATGGGTTTTATTGGTAGACGATTGAATAAAAAAATATGTATATATAATTTTTTTTGTATAAACCCATATACCAAGCGTTATGAAAATCTTACCATAGGTGTAGCCTACTCTGTAGCTCTGTACACATCCACGAACACACACAGCACGTCGAAACCCACTTTTTGGGATTATTGGAACCTAAAACTAATTTTCATCCATCATTCGTACTCAAAAATATTGACGAAAATAATATACTTTCTAAACATAATACGCATATTGTATAGGGAGAAAGTAATAATAACATATTAAAACAATGGGTAATTTGTCTTTGTTTCAACCAATTAACTAAAATGAATTTAAAATTGCTTAGTCTTTTATTTTGTATTAATACCAAGATAAGTTTAAAACCATGGGGTAGTTTTTTTATTATCACTTATTACTAAACCATATTATTGTAGCGGCGAGGACAAAACTATATTTAAACGTAACAACGAAGACCTAGCGTAGTATGAAGTAGGGATTCCTTGACTAGCTTTGTTACTTACAAAGACAGCTAGTTTTTAAACTGGTGCTAGTAATTAAAACCCCTTTGAATAAATAAATATGGCTAGGTCTAGTTCTAAATTACCTAAAGCTACATACTATTACGAATAAACAAGTAACGTCTTGATTAAAAGGTGTTTCCGTTTACAGATGTTGGCAGAAATAAGAGAAATTTGTCGAAAGTTTTCTATTAATAATCCTTATTTTGTATAATATTACCAAGCTAAATAAACTGTCTTATGGCTTAAAAAATAAAATTAACACAATATATGTAGAACATGAATTCCTAAGAAAAATTGTATGGATACTGTTTAGTGTAGAGATCGTAAATATAACAAAGCAATACAAGTAACGAACTGCTGGGTCGCCACACTCGGTGTCAGAGTCATAAAACTGGAACGACGCTGAGGGTTTTACTGCCAAACCGCAATACATACGAAGCAGTATAGGGTTTCTCTTATTTAGGTATTTTTTTGTTTCGAAATTTAATACATATGACTCTTATAAAAGTTTGCATAAGTTCAATGTGGTTTTCTTCCTACAATTGATATTTGCTCCAAACCTTTATAAATAATCATTTTGGATATTATTCTTAACTAGGCGAGAGGTTTTAGTTTCAGTATTAATTCCGAAAATAATTTCTTTGTACTAACAGTAGGCCTATAATCCCCAGTGTATGTAGCTGTTGTTAGGGAACAACAACTAATCTCAAGATAAGACCACTGCAATTCCTCAGGGATTTGGTTAGATTAAACAATAAAGCAAATAAACACTTAAATCTGAAGATTGTTGGTTCGATTCCGCACTAGCTGAACCAAGCCTATAATCAATTTGTTATTTGTGTAAATTACGAACGCTATCAATAATAGCACATAGTTGTAAGACCAGAGTTTGTACCGCTCTAAATTATAACATTATCAAATAAACTTAAAACTTTCAAAATAAATAACGATATGTGGGGGGTAAACTTCGATATGGTGGACTGTATAAAAAATGAGGGATGTGAGATATATTATGTTAAGATCAGCTTTAGAGACACACTGTGAGCACAAAATAATAAACTTTTAAATAGGAAGAAATGTGATTTGGTACCTTCCTTTTTACTGAAGTGATGTCTAGTAGACCGTTGACGCACTTGATGTTTGCTGGCCAGCTTTCGCGTACGCGACCGGTAGTTGCACCAAGAACAGTTTGAATACAGTTTTTAACTATTCAGTTCACTTTTTTGTTAGGTGTGTCACAAATAAATACATAAGATAAACATACGATAATATATAAGTTCAATTTATATGCCACAAATAGAGTAGGGGAATATTATAATACAAAACTAGGGAAAATGGCGAGAACATGATGCCGGGTTGAAGAGTACATGAGGAATGAGGGAAATTGCCAGACATCACGTGACAGGGCAAGGGTCAGAACAAAATATGAATGAAGTCTGGATTCACCTGGTTGCGTAGATGCTTGAATACGGAACATGCCGCCCGCCTTGAACCATACATGGTTCAACAGAGATTCATAAATTGATTCATTGACTCATAAATGGGCACAAGTAATACAATGTAGATATATATACACAATAGATAATGATGACACACCTAATTATAAGATATGATATATATGACAATTATAAATATAAACATGAAATAGGACATTAAATAGAAATATTTTGTGATTAGGGGAGCGGGTACACCTTGGTAGCAGGGCGACAGAAGATTCCTCTCGAAGTCTTGATGGAGACAACTCGAACGATGCCATCTGCTCCAGGTGATGTCTTCACAATGCGACCAAGAGGCCAGAGAAGTGGTGGTGTTTTTGGGTCATGGATAATGACTAAATCGCCTACTTCAAGATTCTTGTTTGGCTTTATCCACTTTTTCCTTTGTTGAAGCTGGTGCAAATACTCTTGGTGCCACCTTCTCCAGAAGCGCTGATGTAGAGCCTGAACTGTTTGCCAATGCTTTAGTCGATTGTCAGGAATATCGGATACATTTACTTCAGGTACTGCGACAAGAGATGTCCCGATGAGAAAATGACCTGGGGTGAGTGCTGTGATGTCAGATGGATCTGCTGATAGAGCTGTTAGTGGACGAGAGTTCAATACTGCTTCCACCTGCGTGACAAGGGTTATCAGCTCCATTAGTGTTAGAATTTGATCTCCAATTACTCTCTTGAGATGGTACTTTGAGCTCTTTATGGCACTCTCCCAAAGGCCTCCTTGGTGAGGCGCGGCTGGTGGTTGGAAATGAAAATTAATTGAATGATCGAGGGCGAAGTTAGTGAGAGCATCTTGAGTATTCCTTTCATCAATGAAATTCTGGAAGGTCTTATTCAGTTGCTTGGAGGCACCGACATAGTTCGTTCCACAATCAGAGTATAGGTGAGCACAAAGTCCACGACGAGAAACAAATCTTTTAAGAGCAGCAATGAATGAGTCCACTGAGAGATCAGTTACAACTTCCAAGTGCACCGCTTTTGTGGTAAAGCAAACAAATAGGCAGAGGTATGACTTAAGCTTTTGAGAATTCCTAGTGGTGTGTACTTTCACTTCAAAGTGACCGCTATAATCCATGCCAGTATGATAGAATGGTCTTACAGGCCGTAGTCGAGTTTCGGGTAAGTCTCCCATAAGTGGAGGTTGATTTGTAGGTTTCAACTTAAAACAACTTTGACATTTAAAGATTACAGATCTGATTACACTACGAGCAGATAATATCCATACTTCTTGAGTGAGGATCGATTGCAGCAACTGAGGGCCTGCGTGTAAATATTTGAGATGATAGTGCATGACCAACAGTTTTACAACATTATGAGATTTAGGTAACAGGATTGGGTATTTGGCATCTTGAGTAAGGTTCGAATGTTTCAACCTACCGCCTACTCTTACCAAACCGTTATCGTCAATGTAAGGTGATAACCGAGCCAGTCTTAAGCTGCACTGAGTGCCCTTTTTCAGAGCTGTGATGTCATCCTTGAAAGATGAAATTTGAATGAGTTTGAAGAGATTCATTTTAGCAGAAGAGATCTCTTTATAACTAAGTTGTCCAGCTAGTCGGGCGTTGCCACGAAGATAATGGATGAATCGTAGAACATAAGCAGTGACATTTACAAGTTTTCTAAAGCATGAGAATTTTTCAAGTAAATCAAATCTGTCATTTTCTAACTTTTCAACGTTAACTAGGACATTCAAGGGATTTGGTTTGACTTCAAGAGTGTCTTGATCAGTGATTAAACTGAATTCGGGCTTTGGCCAAAGATCTGATGACAAGTATAACCATTCAGGTCCCTTCCACCACAATTGGTGGCTTAAGAGTTGAGATGGGGAGAGTCCTCGGGTTGCACAATCTGCTGGGTTGTCTAGGGACTTGACGTAATGCCATGATTCAGGAGAGATTAATTCTTGTAGTTCTGAGACACGGTTGGCCACATAGACTTTTAAGCGATAGGGGTGAGTGCGTATCCATGTAAGAACAATGGTAGAGTCACACCAAGCATACATCGAGTCAATCTAAATGTGGGACGAAAGAAGATTTGAACAGTATTGCAGGAGCTTTCCAAGTAGGTGAGCACCACACAGTTCGAGACGAGGCAGAGATACTCTTTTTAGTGGGGCGACTTTAGATTTGGCCATTATCAGATTAATTTTAACATCATTCGATAAGTTGATCACACGGAGGTAGACTACTGCAGCATATCCTTTCTCCGAAGCATCACTGAAACCATGAAGTTCTGCAAGCTTATGAGTTGAGGTAAAGATGTAACGTGGGATCCTTAGGTTTTGGATCACGGGTAGTTCTTCTAAAAAGGAAATCCATTTTGTTCTTATCTCATCTTGAATTGGATCATCCCATTTTAGACCTGTGGTCCAAAGATATTGAATGAGTGTTTTAGCCCAAAATATTACAGGTAAGAAATCCTGGGAGATCATAGAGTTTAGCGATTGTTGAGAGAATCATTCTCTTGGTTAGCAAGTGGCCTACTTCAACATTCTTTACTTTGTATGAGAGCATGTCTGTCTCTGGGGTCCATCTTAAACCCAATACACTGTAGAAGGCCTCACTACCATCAGTCAACTCCACTGGTGATTCTTTGTGTTCGACTGGAATCTGATCCAAGAGTTGGGGTGCATTACTGATCCACTTACGGAGTTCAAAACCGCCTTTAGACACAGCAATGTTTTCAGTTCATTTTGAGCTGACATAGCTTTATCAAGATCTTCAGCTCCAGCTATAATATCATCATAGAAGATAGACTTGGTCAAGATATCAGAAGCTTGTGGGTATGGTTGACCTTCGTCCAAAACTAGCTGGTGCAAGGTTTTGATTGCAATAAAAGGGGAACAATTAAGCCCATATGTAACTGTATTAAGTTTGTACGTTTGGAGTGGATCATCTGGACTAGCGCGCCAGTATATCATTTGATAACTTTTGTCCTTATCAGAAACCAAGATCTGACGATACATTTGACGTATGTCACAGGTGAATACAATTTTATGACATCTAAAATACAGTAAAACATCACTGATATCATTTTGAAGTTTGGGGCCAGGCATGAGAATGTCGTTCAATGATATGCCATTAGTAGTTTTAGCGCTGCCGTCAAAAAGAACACGTATTTTTGAATTCGGGGGATTCTCCTTGAAGACACCGTGGTGAGGCAAATAATAGTATTCAGAGGTGGGAGGTTCTTTACAAATAGTCATATGACCTGATTCAATGTAGTCATCCATAAATTCAGAATAGAGCCTTTGTAACTCGGGTTGATTAGAGAATTTCCTTTCCATCGAGCTAAGTCTCAATTGTGCTTTGTTACAAGATTCACCAAGAGGGGAATGATTTGGTTTCTTGGGCAGCTCGATTATGTACGAACTGAGTCATCACGTCTATGGGTGTTTTCAAAATGTTGTAAACAGAGGGTATCTTCCTCAGTCTGAGCCTTGATCCGTATTGGGGGTTCTTCTAGCGTCCAGAATTTTTGAAGTGAATTATGAAGATCCAAATCATGAGTTGTCAAGAGTGAGATGGGAAATGTGTTTGATGAGTTTCCTGCTACAGAGGCTACAGGAGCGAGGCCCATCACAACAAAACCAAAAATGGTTCCAAGAGCTTGAGGTAAATTTTGTCCTAATCTATGCTGTTCGCCTGTGAGGGTTAGGGCAAATAAGTCTGCGCCGATAAGTAAATCTATCTCTCCAGGCTGATCGAAACAGGGATCGGCTAGGATAAAATGTTTCAAAGATTCCTTAACCTGGTGTGAAACTGTTATCTGAGGCAGGGGTGATGTGATACTACTCAAAACCATACAAGGATGGTTTTTAGCCAAAGGATTTCCATTGATCGCAGACATGTTGACATGTACGATACCTCTAGAATTAATAACTGCACCAGAGATTCCTTTTATTTCATCATGGAGTCGAGTACGTGGGGCGTTGATGAGTTGAATAGCTTTCTCTGATATAAGGGTAAGTTGGGCAGCGGAGTCGAGCACAGCACGGAGTACAGTATGTTGACCATGTTGTGAAGAGACATGAACTAAACATGTACCAAGAAGGATTGTGGTTTTAGTTGGATTGAGTTGACTAGACAATCCTACAAAAGCGTTAAAGTTTGTAGAAGCAGTAGGATTAATAATTGTTGCATTCTTTGAAGATGAATTAGGTGTGTAGGTCTTATTTTGAGGAGACAGCTTAGTTTGATAGCTTGACTGTGACTGAAGTGAACTACGTGTGGGCTCATGCAATAGAGTATGGTGATGTTTGGAGCAAATCTGACACACTTTACTTGAGGGGCAGTTGATTGTGTTATGAAGATAACCGAGGCAGTTTGTACAAATCCTATTCTTGCGAATAAACTCAGATCTTTCACTCACACTTCTAGCTAGGAAAGCTTGACACTTGTATATGTTGTGATCTGCAGCTTGACAAAATCTACAAGAGTTGGTTGTGGCGACAAGAGCAGTTTTTGTATGGTTGGTGAAATGTGGCTTACTTTCACGCGTAAACTTATTAGGCCTAGTTATGTTTGTAGGACACTTTAGGCCAGTGGAATACTTTGAGGTAGATGGTGAACTGAGACAAATACTAGCACCTTCTAAACGTTTGAATTCCATTTCAAGAAAGGTCATTAAATCATTAACAAGAGGGATCTCGTTGTTTAAGGCGCGAGAGTCTTCAAAAGATTTTCTAATATCAGCTGGGATCTTCTTTAAAAGTGTTAAGACTAACAGGGTGTTTTCAGTTGTAATGTCATGATTTAAGTTTTTCAAGGCTTGAGTATTTTCCTTATATACAGTGAGAAATGATTGTAATCTCTTAAGCGAACCACTAGTAATGGGCGACAAATCCAGAATTTTTGTAACAAGCTGAGTGACAATACGTCTCTTGTTTTCATAGCGATCCTTGAGAAGTCGAAGGGCTACCACATAGTTTTCAGGAGTAATATTAAGACTCTTAACCAAGTCTAAGGGCTCACCACTCAGGGCACTAAGCAAATACTGAAACTTATTCACTGGGGAGACAGAATTATTCGCATTGACAGAGGCTTCAAAAATATTATAGAAACTAACCCACTCTTCATAGTTACCACTAAATTTAGGCAACTCAAATTTAGGCAGGCGCAGAGAAGCTGGAGGTGGAGTAGGTGTTACAACAGGTTCAACTGGCAAAAGAACTTTAATGTCACTTATAAGGGCTACATACAAGTCAGAAAGTTCATCATGCATTGAAAATGATTCCTCCTCATCACAATCAGAAGCAGGGTCATCAGTCACAACTCTATTAAATAAAGTTTTAAAGTCAGTAAATAGATCTCTGACCTCCTCATTATAATTGTGTAAACGCTGTATATTAGCAGGAGTCAATTCTTGACCTTCAGTTCGAGGAAGTTGGTTTGACAAATATTTATTTATTTTCTGAAACCTGTTTTTAACAAGTTTTGCTTTTCTTTGTAGGGTAGTGAATCTCATTTTATTTTATTTTATTTCCAACGGCAGCAGCCAATTTACAAAGATAAACATGATGGTTGAATACAACAAAATAGGTAAGCAAAATTTGATGATAAATATAAGTTAACAAAGATATAACAGGTTATAAATATCCAAAGCGTAACAACAACAAAAAAATAAGATTAACAAACAACAATAAATACTCTAACATAGCAACAACAGAAAATAAAGATTAACAAACAACAATAAATTAATCAGCAACCATGATTGATTGTGATTGATTGATGATTGATTGTGTCATCATGAACAAACAAATTAAATAACACACAACAAGAATAGATGAGTTTTCATAAAATAGCCCAAAATCTTAAATTAATAATGATCTCATAAATCTAGGCCTACTGAAGTGCATAAATCAATTTGCAATTCAACTTCAATAGTAAAGTCAATTATCAATTTGTTATTATCACCAATAATCTCTGTTGACAATAATATTTACAATAATGAATAAAGAGAGCATAGCAATAACAATAATTACCAGTTTTCTCCAGTTCAGGATCCTTTTCAATTAGTATTTGATTAAATAAATAATGTCTTCATTTTTCAACAACATAAACAAACTTGCAGGTTATTTTGATATGTTTCAATTCAATATCGGGTTATATTTAAACAAACAGCTGATGTAGATAAACAGAGTTTTGATGAGTTGAGTTTTCAGTTTAATGGCAGACAGGTGATTGGTTCATCCTAAGTTCCACCGTTTCACTAATCTTGCAGGTTATTGGTTGCCATGTAGCGCAGAGCGATCTGTTGACGAAGTTGAGAACTACCAACTACCAAGGTGTATCGCAAAGGACAGAACGTTGTTGCAAAATGGCGGACAATGGGATAGAATATTTCAGGGAAATAACTACTAACTAACTTTGCAGTTTTATTTATAAACCCAAATAATAAGACTGAATTGATTGTGAGACCTTATTATTTAAAAGGATTTTATGGATGAGATGTGAATAAATATTCAATCCTGAAAAATGTTCTAAGCTTGATTTATTTCAAGACAAACTAGGTAGGCCTAACTTGACGTGATTTAGGTGGCAGTGACAAAATTGAACATGAAAATAATTGTCTGGTATGAAACAGGAATGGACATTAAAATTGTTCGTAATAATGTTTTACAAGACAAAATATTACCAGTTAGGGATGTGACACTGATCATAAACATTCATTTGAGAAATAAATTATTGTACTGTATCAATTATATTTTAATTGGCAAATGTAGTCCGGGTCGACAGGACCAGCGAATGGGGGGTAAACTTCGATATGGTGGACTGTATAAAAAATGAGGGATGTGAGATATATTATGTTAAGATCAGCTTTAGAGACACACTGTGAGCACAAAATAATAAACTTTTAAATAGGAAGAAATGTGATTTGGTACCTTCCTTTTTACTGAAGTGATGTCTAGTAGACCGTTGACGCACTTGATGTTTGCTGGCCAGCTTTCGCGTACGCGACCGGTAGTTGCACCAAGAACAGTTTGAATACAGTTTTTAACTATTCAGTTCACTTTTTTGTTAGGTGTGTCACAAATAAATACATAAGATAAACATACGATAATATATAAGTTCAATTTATATGCCACAAATAGAGTAGGGGAATATTATAATACAAAACTAGGGAAAATGGCGAGAACATGATGCCGGGTTGAAGAGTACATGAGGAATGAGGGAAATTGCCAGACATCACGTGACAGGGCAAGGGTCAGAACAAAATATGAATGAAGTCTGGATTCACCTGGTTGCGTAGATGCTTGAATACGGAACAATATGTTTGAGTGTTTTGTTATAATCTAAATCTTAGTTCTATCATGTTACTTTGGTAAACCAAAATGTGTGATAACTTGTTAATAACTTGATAAAATACAATCTTTTAAATCATCTGTATTTTATAATTTTTTTAAAGTTAGTTTCCGGCCGTCTAGTTAGGTCATGTTTTGTTAAGAGTGCTTCTGTGCCAACTTAAAAAATGTTTTTAGGGTAATGGCTACTATAGGCATTTCTTCGGAAAACTGTCAACAAATAGCAAAATATTATTATTTTACAATGAATTATTTAATTGCTCAAACAATTCACTATAAATAACTAGGAAACACTCATTCGCACTCTCAACGAAAAGATTCGTAACCCAAAATGTTCTCCTTTATGAACCAAATCTGCAGGGAATGAAGCAATTAACCTGTTTTAGATGGTTTGGACGGCTGGCTTAATCACTTAAAAGTTGATAGTTTTATCGTCCAAAATATTAAGTGAATAAAAAAAATAATGAAAATTTAAAATGTTTGACTAGACTGTGTATATAAATGAATACCGAGACAGTTAGTAGATTTACGATCCTTAAAATGTAAAACAAAATACATCACAGATAAAAGTATTGAATATTGTTAACTTACAGTTTTTTTTTTTTTTTTTTTTTTTAGTTTCATTTACGTGGCAAAGTAATATGATGTGTGTTTATGTGATACATTTAAATAAATATTTAACCAATTGTGTCGCATTATAACTGCTAAACAATGCATTAATAAAAACTTTTGGAATAATAATAACGACACAATATATGGCAAACAATATATTATATCGTAGACATTTAAATCTGTTAAAAATCATAAACAATCTGTTTGTATGTTCATTTGCAGCAAACCAAATAACACTTTGTGTATATTGTTACTAATGTTTAATTTATGCATGAAAGTAAATTCCCCTATGTTGTAAACATTTTTATATAAAAAGTTACTAAAGCACAAAGTATCTTAGTAATTAGATAAGAGGTAATTCCTTGAAAATTTTGATTATGTAATAAGCATTCCTCATGAAGTATACTAAGATTTATGGCGTATAATTGTTTTCTACATAATTTAAAAACTAGAACTGAACAGTGACAACACAAAAGAATGGTGGCCAATCACAGCTTTCCGTGTCATTTATGTTACGTGATTGTATGATTCTGTTGTATTTCACTTGAGTCATAACTCAAATTGATAAACGAGTTTGCTGTTAACTCAGGGAAGATTAATTGCAGACTGCTTTTCTAAAAGAAAAATTGGTTCATCTTTTTCAATTTCAAATTGTTTATTTGCTATCAATATTCTAAAGGTAACGAATGTATGGTTAAATTAAAATATGTAAATTGGTGTTAACCAACTAGCTCTTTAACAGTAACAAGAACAAACTTGGTTGTTATTATTCAAACATTGGCCAAATTAATTACCATAAAATACTAATGCAATATCTAGATAAGGGTCTTAAATGGTTCAAGTAATTAACATTGTCATTCTCATCACCAATATCAATAGAAACAGTTTAAATAGTCAGTAAAATTGGAAAATAGTGTATTAGCAGAATATATGAACACTACACGGATAAGTATACAAAGTAAATCGTCGATTTAGTTTTTAATCAAACGAATTGTCTCCCTCAATCCCAAATTTCAAATTCAAATTCGTTTATTCAGCTAAAATTAACAAAAAATTTCTTGCATTAGCTAAGTCAGAAAAAAAAATACAACTCAAGGCTTACAAATAATATTTGCAAATCCCTGAGGAAGTATAGTCGTTTCAGCTTGAGAGATTGGTTGTTGTTCCCCTGACACTAACAGCTACAAATACAATGGGGGTTACATTCTGTTTGTACAATTCAATGGTTTTCGGAAATAGTTATAATTCAAAAGTCTCTTGAGTGATTATGTAATGGATATTAAAACCAAATGTATTCGATTTGTACCTTTTGCTGAGTTAAATCTCACATTTTCCTCTTTAGGTTTGATGACTCTTTATAGGCTTTGGTCTTGTGCTTGGAACTTATCCAGCAAATCAAGGGGTGAGCTGGAACAGTGCAAGGGTAGAGTGTAACGATAGAAAAATATCACAAGTACCAGGATGCGAACCCACGACATCACTGCTACAGACCTTGGACATCGCACAACTGCACACGACTGTACAAGTTGTTTGAATTGAAAAAGTAAGACATGAAAACTTTACAAAGCATGCGATATCGATACATTAAAGATTGCCAAAAGAGTACAAACATTAAACATATGACTTATTTCTAATATACATATTAGTGTATTGAATATTATCTTTAAGAAAATGCATTCAATTAGAAAGGCAGAAAGGGGAGCATGTGTTGTTGAAATCGCTTTATACAGTCAACCACATACATTTGGCTAAATTAAAACTACTTGTTTTAAATATAATTTAGTATGTCTTGATTTTTATCAAATAATAAATTAGAGTTTCTAAGAAATTCAGTATGGTTTTTCGGTATTATTAAACAATATTTATTTTGTGAAAAACTAATTAATCAGATATGATAACCAACAATTTTATCTTTGGACTACGATTGTTTATAGTTTATCTAAAGAAAACAGTTCACTCCCAAGCAGCATTCTTTGTAGGAAATATATGTTTTTATAAAAAATAAAAATACCTTAACTTGAGAAAGTTTTAAACTGTTTTGTATGTAGTGCGGTTGGACAGCAAAACCCCTCATCTTTGTTTATTACTCTTGACACTAAATGTAGGAACCAGAAGGTTTTTTTTGTATGGCTTTTTTAGTTTTCGCCATACTTATTTCAGTTACAAACCGAAAGGTATTCTGTATTTTTCACTCAATTCCATGACGATTTATTTTTTTGTCTTTGTCAGGGTTTATGAATTGTACATTGTTTTGAAATATATCTACCAAATGTTCTGAAAACTTGTGAAACATTTAGTTATGACAAGTTTATCTGTTCCACTACGAGAAAGGTTTTTGATCATTTTAAACTACCTCGCTGCCCTTAACAAATTCAATGCTTTTTACAGCTATTGATTTTTAAGATACGTGGTTTTTAATGAATTATAAAATCACATTGGCCATTACCTCTGTAGTTTTAAACCTTTTGAAACACGCTGATAGAACTGTGAATAGTTAAAAAGTAAAGCCATGAGTAGTTGTAATTAGTATGATATCTAATTTTATAGGTACTAGGTAGGTCTGCATTATCGATTTGGTATATTGCTCTATTTTGACGTCTAAAAGTGGTGACCATCTTCTTTCATGAATATTATATATTTCTTAATACCATAACAGGTGTAATGAAAAAATATATCAAAAACACACAAATAATATTATATTGATAGATAATGGTTATGGCTCAATTAAATAGCAATGTCAAACTCAAATTGTGAGAATTGAGACAACATTCAATTCAAACATTTCTCTCATTAAAGTGGCATTAATTACAGTTCTGTTTTCAGAAATATCACAAAGCATTATGTTGTAAAAGTAGGAGAAATAAATTAAAATTTCTGTCGGTAGTTCTTGGTTGGCACACTTTCCAGCTTTTTAATAAATTTGGCTGTTTTCAAAACAATTTCTAAATGTAGTTTTTGTAAGAAAACATTTTCATCTACGAACAGAAATTTAGCAACAAAAAAAATTAAATTCACAGTTAACAATATTTTACTCAAGCTGGAAAAAGGACAACTAAATTAACTTTTCTTTCAGAAAGGTTTACATTTCCACACAAGCAACACCGGGTCCAGGATTGACTCAGCTCTTGACTTGCAACGTGAGTCTCTGAGATTGAAAGTGTTTCTTTTGACTGAGGTATGTTTGTGAAACGAGGAAATATTCTACGCGAAAACCTACACTTACAATTCTCTTATAAAATATTAAATTTAAAACTGTAAATGTTATTAGGGTTTTGATCGGATGTAATATTTCCAGTAACCATTTACAATTAATTGGTCATTGGTCATTTGTAAATATTTATTAGTCTGCTTTAAATTTGTCAATTCCTAAAAAGTTATAGGAAGTAAGTCTTATGAACATTTAATTTTTTACAATTTACATATCTTTCATTATTAACTAATAACAAAAAACACAAATCAAAGTGGTCTAAAGAGGTTTACTAGCAACTCATTTGCTGTATTATTTTGACTATCCCCTTTTTCTTTACTTGGGGTTTAGATATGTAGTAACCTAAGGTCATATGTTTTGCTGTTTATTAAAGCTTTCACTTGTTTATTGAACCTTACTTGTAGTTGTTTCCGACTTTCAGTGTCATATTCAGAAAGGAAATTGAGGTTATTTTTGCTGTGTTTTATACATGAACGATATCACGATAACAATTTATTCTAATTAGTACTACCAGTCAAATTCAGGCTCAACCAGAGACTGATAGGATGGGAATTACGAACCTGCTGTCTGGAAATTACTATTACTTGGCAAACTTGCCCAAACGTTTCCTATAGGTTCCAGCATAATCTAAATTGAAATGAGCGTTGACTTACATGACCCAATGTATAATTTAATATTAAACATATATTGATTTCAAATAATTATATAAAGACGAAGAAATTATGTAGAAGAAGATTTATGTAAATAACTATGTGCGCGTTATATAAAGAATTCCTTTTACATATTTAGAGGACCCTTAATATTAAATATGTGTATTGATTACTTGCCATCTTATATTGTATTTGTTCCAATGAATAGTAATGATTTTACAAGAAAATAAAAATAGAAAGTAGTAAGAAACGAATGCCATAAGGATAGAAGCAAACCCCTCAGGATGTTGGACTAAAGGACCTCTGTAAATATAAAACTTTCACTTCCCACGGGACCTGACCTTTGAGCTTCAGGAAATAAATACAAATTGTGTGGTTCAACTGTTCATAAGTTCAGAGTTTACACGTTTTTAATTATAATTTTTTTGCCTATTCAATAGGCTTGTACGATTAGTTATTTGGTTGATAAGTTAAATAAATAGGTTAAAAGGTTAAATTGTTAGGTATACAGGAAACAAATAACCAAGCAATTTTAAAATAGTAAATTGAATATCTAAAATCAATATTCACTAGTTAAGATTATTTTTTGTCCATCGTAAGAAGATTAGGATGATCTAATATGCATTATTTGTAGCCTTATATGTTTGAACTATGAGCGAAACATAGAAAAAACGGTGACCTACAAACAATTTTTTTAGGCACTAGGATCGAATTATTGAATACAATTAAATAAAACACCAGTAAATCCAACAATTAATTTTGTTTATCGCAAATGAAGGATCACATTACGTTGTTTTTATTGTCAATTGTATCGTCTATTTACAACTATTTTGTATCGTATAGTTGATACTTTAATCGTTAAAAAAAACAAAGTTAAACCCAAACATCTGCTGTGAAAATGACAGATCATATTCTGAGCACGACTTTGTCTTGTCAAGGGGTGGACAAGCTTATCTTCATGTCTCGGATGAAAGTGTCTCTTTCAGGCAAGATTTTATGCTTATTTACATAAGTCAGTTGTGTTTGTCAGTTCTATTTATAAAATACATTTTCGTACATGGGTTCACACAACAGAAAGTCGAGCATTTTGGAAAAATCAGGGCTATTTCATTTTAGGTGACATAATGTAGAAACTCTATATTTATTTAAAATATGCTGTTACATTATATAACGAATGATATAAAGTTTTATGGAAATGGTGGATAAAAAAGACACAATTATTTCATTGCATATGTAATAAATTGAAAATAATTCTATTAAAAAGTTTATTATGTAATTGAAATTTTAAGAAAATGATACTTACAATAAAATTAAGTTGTGATGTATTGTTAGTATGATAAAATTCTATATAAATACTAAATAATGCAATCTTTGTTCTAAACCTAGACTGGAAATTGAGTAATAAATCCACGTGTCACTGAGAGGAAATTATGAAACTTTTGAATCAAATGTAACGTTTTAGAAACTGTCCCGTTTGAATGCCAGTGCAAATGTTTGGTTTTATTTCAGTCTTCCTAGGTTGTAAAAAAACAACATCCAATGAAAGTCATAGCTATGGATTCAAAACATAATAAATTATTTATATTGAATCTTTCACACCATACAGTCTGAGTATAAACTATTTTGGGAGGAAGAAATCTAAGAATAATATGTTTTATCAATTTACGAGAAGTTTTTATTCAGAATAACATATCCCTGATTTAGGAAACCTGAGGAGATTAATTCCCAATGTCTTAATTAATATTTATACTTTTAATCCTAAACACACATTAGTCCCATTTTGCTCAATGAGTAGTGAGTACTTTTCAGCTACAGGAAATACGAATTTCGTTGTCATGACTTAAAAACCTCCATATGGCAAATATTTTATTGACTTTTTTGTAATGTGAAGTTAAAATAAATAAAAAAAGTATTTAATAACTAAACATCTTACAATAATATATTTAAATTATTTGCTTAAACATTGTATTAATTAAAACATGTCTACAATTATGCGAAGGTTACCAAAGCATTTATAGGATAAACACCTATTTAATTACAAAACAAAATTAAAGAAATCAGCTGTATTAAAGATAGATTTTGTATTAAGACTATACATGGCATTTTATTAAATATAAAAAACATCGTTCTATAGCCTCATTATAAGTACTAATTAAGCATTTGATTAATAATGTTAAAAGATGAAAATTTATTTAGTTTTCATGTTCATATTTCAGACGATCAACAGTTTTAATTAACAACTCCGTAGCTATCAAGCCAGCCGTCTGAACCACCTGATACAGGTTAATTACTTCTTTTCAGAGTTGTTCCTTTAGAGCTTATTGGGCGATGAATCTTATACGGAAGGAATTTTACTTGATCTGACAATCGTGGTAAAAAAACTAATTTATTATTTCCTATAAAAACGGGTTAAAATAAAATATAACGAATGTCTGAAAATATTCAAAATGTACAGGGTGTCCCGGAACTCTCTATCAATATTTCAGGACATTGCTCCTGGGTAAGAAACATAACTAAATATCATATTTAAACTGTCTGGAAGTCCATAGTTACTCTCACTGCCACCATTTTGTTTTTTCAGTTATTAATTTTTTTCTAAAGAATGGTTAAACATACAAAATGAAAACTTTGCACAAACATTTATGACAACTAGTTTGTCATATATAAAGAAAATATTTTATTATAGCTTCAAGTGAAGGGAGTTCTATTATAAAGAGTTGTAGTTATCCTTATTGTAAACAGACAATGTTAAATCTGCAAGAATGTAATTACTGCGGGAGAAGAAAAACTGAAATATTGCTTAATATGAAATTTATGTAACTAAAAAAAGTAATAATATAGTATTTTTACAGTTTTTACTTTGTTGCTTAAGTTTTAACGAACATTTCTCTGTTGTTTCTATCACGTTATAGAATTTTTTTTCGTTTATGAAAATGAGAAAATAGTTAGTATTTTAAAAGGTTTTTATTAGCTCGCTTTCTTGTCCGGTACTAATTTTGCAATCAATTTTCAACTAACTTCGCGATGAGCTAGACACTTGAAACTTGTAACATAGCTCACAAATGGATGAAAATGCGATATTATATAATTTTATTTTTATATTTCCCTTGGGCTACGCCCCATGTGCTTGTTTTTATTAGCTCCCTTTCTTACGAATTTTTATATAGATTTTAAACCAACTTCCGGTTGAGCTAGAGACTTGAAACTTAAAACATAGCTCACAATGCAATACGATATCATTTTATTTTCATTTTTCCCTTGGGTTAAGCCCCACTGGCTTCCAAATTTTCCATGTTTACATTTTGGAAGAATGTAAATATATCAAATGAAGTCAGCTGTAAATACTTAAATTTGGCAGTTCTAAGAGCAGAGGTTAAGCGGTACAGGTTCTGCTCTCGAGATATTCTAGATATAAAACGAAGTGACTATTTGCAAGTCAAAAATGACGTCACAATCCGTTTCCGTTCCAGTATTGCAAAATAATGCAAAGGGAACAGTTACTTCTAGAAGCCATTTTGAATAACTTAAATTTCGGTGAAGATGGAGGTTTCTTTAAATTTTTGTTATTTTGAAGTGTTAAGAATTAATTAAAAAAAATTTTAAAGAATTGTATATTTAATTAGGTATTGAACGTTCTAGAACAGTCGATGGACCACAGAAGCCATTTCTGATATCAAAAGGAGTGTTTTAAATGTTACATATAGTTTGGTTAGGTTAAGTTAGTTAAGAACAATTTAATTTTAGAATTTGATTAGCAAACGGGATTTTAAAATTTTACAGCAAGTTTGGTTAGTTTATGTTAGTTTAGAACAGACTCATTTCATAATCAATTAATATTGGATAAACTTCACGTTCTATCCACAACATTAGTTACGAGCAGATAACGTGAAGTTTATTCAATCCAATTCGGCTATTGAGGTTAAGAGGTACTAACGTTACTTATACTAGGTTTTCTTTGTGTGCATCCTGTTCCCAAACAGTTATCAAAGTAACTGGATTATGAACGTAATGTGGCGTCATTTGGAACAGACGTGCGCGGAAGCGGCACACGTCTGACGTGCGAATAGCCTCTGCCTATATAAAACAAGCATTTCAAAGTAAAGATAAAACATCTGATTACAGATCATCTTAATCGCACTTAAAAGTTTAAAATAATTTATAAATATGTGGAGAGAATAAATATTTGTAAAATTTAAAACGAAAAACGTGGGGTGCATGCAATATATTATAGACTAGATCAATAGGTGAAGTTAATTGTTAATTAGCATGCACCCCACGTTTTTCGATTTAAATCTTACAAGTATTTATTCTCTTTACATATTTATAAATTATTTTCTACTTTTTAGTGGGATTTAAAAAAGGTGGCATTTAAAAAACAAGTATTTTTATTTATAATTATTTACAGATATTTTCGATAAAAAATATATGTTGGTAAAATAGACAACAAATAAATCTGCATTAAATCACGAAATTAAATGGTCTTTTAAAATAGACCTTGTTTAAACGCATTGCTTGTGTGCACTGTATCAAATAACTAAATCCAAAAGTACAAACATCATAGGGATATCTTGAATTTTCAAATAAACCAACGACCTAAATTTAGATTATTTATGATATACGTAGGCCTACGTTCATATCACGTTAGACAACAATTTGTGCATTTCACAAACAGGCATGAAATTCACACATTTCTTAGTAATTAAATTGTATATATTTTGTTGTAGCTCTTGACGAGTACACAGGTTATAATAGTTTTTACAAAAAAAAAACGGGTAAAGTCATTTAAGAAAATGGCTCAACAAACTGGCCTAGAAGGAGCTTGGGGTCAAAAAGTAACCTTAAACAATCTTTCGAGAAATGTTTGGTGACTTCCCTCCAACGATCGTTTTATTAATTAATTCAGGTTAATTCAAGTCCAGGCATTGTGCGACGTAAATTTAAAACACAATTTGGTGATTAACCGAATTTAAACCCAGTACATCGGGATCTAAAACACGGTGTGCTCTATTATTATACCATCAGCTAGCTCTACTAACTGTACAGATCAATACAGCCAACAGGGATTGTCATGGAACGTGTAAAACCCAATTGTTAAATGGTGTTTGCCGTTTATGCTCAAAAATAAATAAACGTGAACCCTAGTGATTGCCGGGTTGATTTAAATGGACATAGTGCCACTAAGCCACCTACCAGCTAATACAAAAAATTGTTTGGAGTTTAAAGTTCTTAAGTTTAAGAGCCTAAATTTACCAATGATCCTTCATTGGTGGTATTGTAGTTATATATGAACCCCAGTAATTGTTGTATTGGTTTATCAAGACGTTGCACCACTAAGTCACCGGCTCACCAAATATTAACTTAAAATCATTTGAAATTAAAGGCTAACGAATATCTAACAGAAATTTATAATCTTCTAAGAAATGTATATAGAAACACAATACATTACGTAAAATAATAAGATGTAATAAGTAGGACTTAGCGGATATATTATCAGTGGTCGGTTAACAAAGACCCGCCGTCATAGAAACAAGAAAGAAGAAATGGCTTGGTGAAAGGAATAAGGCCAGGCAGTTAGAAAGGTGTGGGTTGTATTTATATGGGTCTTGGGAACCTTCTACCTTAGGGACCTTCCGTTATTTTGCAAGGCATTGATCCTCAAGTGTTATAGGTTAACAAACGGTAGTAGAATTGCACTTACGACCGCTTTAAAACAAATTATTTCCATTTAATCTATTTTTTTCAGACATTTTTTTATACCAAACATTATTTTACAGAGACAAATGTTGTATAGTCGATAGAACAGAAGAAAGTATGGTTGATCACACTATCTTTGCGAGCACTAATTTCTATGTGTTTTTGTTTATAAAAAAATAAATTCTACAGGGAGAAGCACACATTTTATTTGGAGGGACAACAAAAAGATCCTTGACGCTTTAAGGGGCGGGCCCTTATTTTCTTTAATTTGAAACTATATTGTAACACAAGATGAAATTTACCCATGGCTTATTTTTGAAAGCAATTAGCATTAATATTAACAGCAGTCAATGTAACTTTACCATCTTATATTTTAACGGAAAGTAAATAAGAGAAACGTCTTATAACACTTAAAACATATATTTACGCTTATACTGTTACTCACAAGACGGTAAATATACAAAAAAGATGGTAAGTGGTGATCGATTTCGATTGGACACTCCAATCATCATCAGACCCAATAGGCGAATGACAAGAATCTTAATGGCGTCCCTACGTATACCCTATTGGCTACCGGAAGCCAAATTATAAAATCCTAAATTATATTTTAAAGCACAATTAATGAAAATAGGAATTGTATTTTTTAATAAAGCAGTTTCTAAGCAAAATACGTTATTTTATGATTTTTTTAAATAAATCGTCAAAAGGTTTGGTCCAAAAATGTCATTCATGCTCCTGCTTGACATTTTTCCAATACAAAGTTACTAACATAAATTCCACAAATGTGGAAAGTTTGAAGATGTTTAAGAACTAAGGCAAGACAGTTATGAAGGTGGAGTTTGTATTTACGATGTCCCTGAGTGACCAGGACACTAACATGTAACATGTATGATACAATCTGGACTGCTTCACAGCCGTAAAACTGAGGGTGTTACTGTGCTTGTGTTAGTTCAACTGACTTTAGCATGGTGCCATGCTTTCCGTAATATATATCTTTTGAAAAAACCTCTTAATGTAATGTAAACAAACTATTTTTGAGGAAATTGAGCAACCGTTTTACATACAATCTTTACTTTGATTTCATCAGATTAATAGTTCTTTAAGCCATCCTAAAATAATCAGTAATTATGCTTTTTAGACTAACTTGCAAACTACTTATATGAGTTATGTAAATTTTACGCTTTAAATATGTGTTTTGCTATTTATTTATTTTGAGGTAAAATGGCGAAACAATAATGACCAAAAAAGGTAAATGTAAAAAGTAAATTTCTTGGTTAGATATTATTTCTCAGTTATTAACTTAATGGATACCACAATATTGCCGATGAACATGATAAAACACGATAAACCAACGCTAAATAATTACTAAAATACTATTACCAAGAAAACAAAAAAACATATTAATAAACAAATTAATAAAATAATAATTTTAATTTTCTATTTCCATTGAACAAGTATATATTATTGAAGGTAAGCTATATAACCAAAAAACTAAAGTTATCTAAACGCAGTCCTCTTACTACGTTTCCACTAGTAAATATGGGATTTCTACTTCCTTCAATGATATAATGGTTTTATAAAGTTTTACGATACATGCAACGTCCCACTTTCGAATATAGAATACAGGAAAATGTAAGAGTTGGTACCTAAATAGATAAGGAAAAGCGTAATATTTACTATTTAATCCATTAGATTAAATTTATGTTTTCAAACGCAAGGGGAATTAAAAACAGAACCGAAACGTTTGAAATGATACTCAAAAGAGACAGTTTGAAAACGCAATACTTCACTCAAAACTTTCATAATTTCCTCTAAGTGACACGTGAATTTATTACACAATATTCCGTCAGGATTTTGACTAAATCAAATCTAAATTAATTATTTTCTTCACTTGAATCTAGAAACAACAAACTAACATTTTTTCACCTTCTTTTAGCGGGTAAAAAAACTTAAAACGCTAAAACTTATTTGGAATTTACATAAAAATTTGTCTAACTCCTGATTACAGGACCAGCATATTTAGGTTTATATCTACTATAACCTACTAACTAACGATAAGTTACCAAATTAATAGCGACCTCTAGATGTCACTTTTGTATAACACCAGGAGTCTTATATTTATTGATATTTTCTAATATTTAAAAAAAATTACACCAATTTATTGAATGGGTACGTGCAAACAAACAAAAACAAGTTTTCATTAGTTGATTGCTTAAACGAGAATGTCGTTTCAGATACGATTTATTCCCTCGATAGGGAGAAAAATGATTCCATTTAATAAATAAATATGTATTTCTTCTTTTAATTCGTGTAGCTAAAACATTAAATCTTATTTTGAACAACCAATGTTAATATGCCACCAAGTTTGTCTGTAAAGTATGTTTTGAAAATACAAGGCAATATACAACTTATTTCCTTCTTTTTCGAACAATAATCATATGACTAGATGTCAACTTTGTATGTATTTTTTAAGTTGTCATTCAAAAGCAACATTGGAATAGTTATTTGTGCAACTAGTGAGAAAAGTGAGCAATTGACTCACTCGAGAGAAATCCTTACTCACGAGCCGTGGGCGAGTGAGGAATGTTTTCTCGAGTGAGGCAATTGTACGAGTACTTTGAACTCGAGTTGCACATTATACTTTTCCTACAGTTACCATAAAACAAATAAATTGGTGAAGAAACATAACCTATTTTTACACAGAAGTGAACTTTTAATATAACATTTAATGTGAAGTGACTAATACAACAGTACAACAGCTGACCAGCTGATTTACAGCCAGTGCTGCCAACGTATTTCGCGCGCATACGATGTTGCCTGCATGTTACGCGCTCACTATTTCGTGCCTTCACGTTGCAAATCTGGAGTGAGACAAAGTAATTAGAGTGAGACAATGTTAACATTGTCTCACTGATGAGCGAATTGGCCACTTTGCTTTCTCAAATCAGGGAGAGAACATGAACATTGTTAGGTAACTGTAGGAAAAGGTATACTACGCTTCCTACCTTATTTTCTATAGCTAAATATACAATTATCAAATAGCCACATGAAGTTTTGTGATGCTTTCATCAAAGAATCGTCTTATTATTATTAAGTTTTAGGTATCTAATTTAAAGAAAACATTATAGAGAATATGCTTCGTCAGAAGGACAGCTCAACAAAATAGTTTGAAATTTCCTAAATGTTATTATTTTAGTAATTAATTTTAAAACACTTCTGATAAAAAAAGTTATTGCATCGTTAGGGATAAACTCTTTATATTATAAAACTCATCTTCTTGTGCTGGACGGATGAGATAAAAAGAAGAAGATTATATTTAATTAAATAAGTATAGATTATAGTACAATATTTAATTAAGAGAGGACTACAATAGTAATATAGTACCCCTGTCGCAGGTTTGATTTTCCTAGGTTTGATGCTACAGGGAGGTTAATAAAGTGTGTTTAGTAAAATGTATACTAGCTTAATATAACATGAATACATTTGCCCAGTTAGATCAAAATATATCCATAAACACGCAAACTATAAAAGTGAACTTAATCAACATAATAGCATGGTTATTATAAATTAATCGTTTTCTCCGTAAATGATACCCGTACAGAAAAAGTCAAATTAAAAAAAAACTTGAATAATGTAGAAAGAAATTTAAATTTTTTTGTGGGTTCAATTTTTATCCCATTAAAGCTATATATATATATATATATATATATATATTTTAAATGATGTTTTTGCCTTTAGGAACATTAAAAAAAAGTATACAGTATCTGTCCTGGGTCCAAGTCTTACCATAAGCCCTAGGGGTAATATAAGAAATTTGCTAAAAAGCGCAAGCCTATTTTAACCCAGTTTATAAATAAAGGCCGTAATCTAAGAGGAATATCCGAAGAGATAATGTATATATGTGTATATAAATAATGTTTATACATTTTGTATGAACATTTTATTCATATAAAATGTGTATATGTATGTGGCACTTTCGTATTATACTCTTAGACAACGCGCTGCGGCGGTTGCGTTAAGTTGGGTTACCATAATTAGTTTATGACTTATCTGGTATCGTTCGATTCATAACGAAACTAGGAAAGTCCTGAAATCATATTTAGGAAAACACATCTGAAGCAGCGCGCTGTAAAATAAGTGGCCTCCGTATAATACGAAAGTACCGTTATTAGTTTGAACGACTGTTATTTAGCTAAATAAAAGTGTATTATTACACATATCAACGCAAATAAAATTGGCGGGTAAAGGTAAGGTTTTTAAATAAGCCCGCTGGTATCAATCAATCAATTGCCTATTCTCTTTGAGTTGACTTTAGGAACAGAATTATGTTATAAAGTGCGTTGTATATACATCTATAAATTTATGAAATCTACTTTAAATACACTACGTATTTTGCACTTTAGGAGAATGCAGACAAAAAGCCAAAGCAATATGAGGTCTAATTATAAATACAGGGTGTCACAAAAAAGTGTGATGGGCTATACAGGACCTAATTCTACATGCAAAAATAAGTCAAAAATGAAGAATAAAATTTTTTTGGTTTTCGGCTTAGTTTAGCCGTAATCCGCCATTTTGTTTTTTGGGGAAAATATTTATTATTTCAAAATCCCTTTGATATATTTTTACGAAACTTGGCAAAATTGTTTACACTATAGTAAGTAACATTTATAAAAAAAATTATTATTTTAACTTTCCAAATTTAAAAATGGCGGCCGTTTGAATTTTTTAATGCCAAATTTCATGAAAACCGGTACCTAAATCAAAATTTTGTTAGACACAAAAGTTTTAGTATTTATTATGACAAATCCAACAAAACAAAAATGAATAAAATCGGTTCATAAATAAAGAAGCTGTGTTTATTTTAGTAATTTAGACTGAAATTATTAATACTAAAATGTATTAAAATGTAATGTAATAATTTATATAACGTGTTAAGTAATTTCAGTCTAAATTACTAAAATAAACACAGCTTCTTTATTTATGAACCGATTTTATTCATTTTTGTTTTGTTGGATTTGTCATAATAAATACTAAAACTTTTGTGTCTAACAAAATTTTGATTTAGGTACCGGTTTTCATGAAATTTGGCATTAAAAAATTCAAACGGCCGCCATTTTTAAATTTGGAAAGTTAAAATAATAATTTTTTTTATAAATGTTACATACTATAGTGTAAACAATTTTGCCAAGTTTCGTAAAAATATCTCAAAGGGATTTTGAAATAATAAATATTTTCCCCAAAAAACAAAATGGCGGATTACGGCTAAACTAAGCCGAAATCCAAAAAATTTATTCTTCATTTTTGACTTATTTTTGCATGTAGAATTAGGTCCTGTATAGCCCATCACACTTTTTTGTGACACCCTGTATAACTGACAAGTGCTACCACGTTATGTAAAACAAAGCAGCAAATCTTCCCTGAAAGAGACATTTTCATCTGAGATAAGCTTCTCCTTCCCTTGACAGAGTCGTGCTTCGAATATAATCCGTTATCTCCACAGCTGATGTTTATATTTAGCAATAGCGGGCTACAAAAGAAAAAAAAATTTACAGCTTTTGTAATTTTCTTTTTTTATAATAGTCTAGATATTCTTTACTAAGGTTAGTTTATTGTTGATTACGGCAAGTAGTTGAGAAAAATGTTAATAAGCAAAATATAAGGATATAGTATAGTCTGTTGTGGGTTCAGAATCAGGCCCCAGTCCCACCTGAGTTAGGATGTGTAGTGCTTAGTACTTAGATGTAAGTTACTTAGTAGAAAGCCATCGATAGAAAATCTTTCATAATGTTTTGTGTAGTTAACACAGTGAACAGAACAAATAATCATTCGTAAAAAACCTGGAATAGTCAATCAAAATGTCGGTTTGAAATATTCAAGTGTAAATGTCGTACTGAATGCACAGTAAGAACAATTTGTATTTATTTCAGAGCTCAGCGATCACGATCTTTACAAGGTAAAAGTTTTAAATACGGAGGTCCTTGAGCGCAACACTATCAGTGGATTTATTCTATTCTTACGAAATTCGTTTCTTGCTTTTTACTTATTTTTTATTTCTAAACTAAATACTCGTATATTATAGTGGAACAAAAATAACAGAGTAAGAGGACAACGTAAATAAAAACTTTGGAACGTAAAGTTTGTAAAGGTGTAAAGATGAAAAGTAAATACAAAAACTAGTAAGATAATCTACAATATTAAAATGTGACAGGGTTTTTGAATTTCACGATTCTGAACCAACCACTCGACGTATTTTCATGATTTTTGTTTTGAAAGAAAGATTTCCTCCCGAAAGCGGAGTGAAAGCGAAGTTCTAGTTGGATACGATATTTTTTAAATATGGAATACATCTGACGTGTGCAAGGAAATATTTTAGTAAAAATAACAGTCAATTGGAAATTTACTTATAGTCTGCAGCCACTTATAGTTGGTTGCGGCTGGAACATTTTTAACTACATAGATGTGGTACATGTATGTATGTTTTGTGATTGCCACTAGCACCCAAGAACATGCTTATCCTCTTCCTAAATCCCAGACTAGTAGGACAGCTATGATTGAGACTCTTGAATATATTAGATCATACACTGTGCTAGTTCTGTCCCCTCCTTTCATAACCAGTTTTTACGCCTGCCTAACAATTCGCGGGTTTTTATCTGACCTCGCTTTTTGCCGCGATAATGCATATGTTGAAAAGTAAGTGGCTGAAACATTCGTTGTCCTTCTTCCCCGAGTGACAAATGTTGTGGGTTTTTACAAAAACCGTTACGGCGTTGAACAAATGAGATCAAGACGGTGGATATCTCTAGTTATTCATAAGCAAAATTTAAATGCCAACATGTGCATAGTTAAGAAAACATCATGTACTTGACGTTGCATAAATTTCGCAAAGAGTGAAAAAAAAACTTTATATTGAGTAACTTGTTATCGAGGTTATTGGGGTATGATGGAACTTGCCTCTTGGCCCTCGGTCGACCTGGAGACAGGACAATGGTTCTAGTCCCAGATGGTGGGTTAAGAGGCAGGTTCCATCATACAGACTATATTTGCAAGAACGCCAATCGATATATAACTACAGTAGTGTATACATCGATGGAACGGCCAGCACCCAACCAATGTACTATAATGAAACCTAATAAGCCATTTCCTCCTTTACATTTTTCAAGATAATACTAATTAATTACTTATCTCAGATAGATTCAGTTCTTAAGTATTCTAGCTAATGAGTTTTAACTCCAAGTTTGTTTGTTATTTATTGGATAAAATGTCTGCGAACTCGTACAATGAAGATTGTGCCTCTCTGTGTGTAGGTGAGTAGGCATATGTAGTTTCTCTTGTAGCGTATTTCAGGGACTTCTTTACAGGTTGTTAGTTTCCTTAGTGGAAGAGTTTTAGTTCCTCAAGCCAGTAAGTAGGCATCTGTAGTTTCTCTTGTAGCGTATTTCAGGGACTTCTTTACAGGTTGTTAGTTTCCTTAGTGGAACAGTCCTAGTTCCTCATGCCAGTAAGTAGGCATCTGTAGTTTCTCTTGTAGCGTATTTCAGGGACTTCTTTACAGGTTGTTAGTTTCCTTAGTGGAACAGTCCTAGTTCCTCATGCCAGTAAGTAGGCATCTGTAGTTTCTCTTGTAGCGTATTTCAGGGACTTCTTTACAGGTTGTTAGTTTCCTTAGTGGAACAGTCCTAGTTCCTCATGCCAGTAAGTAGGCATCTGTAGTTTCTCTTGTAGCGTATTTCAGGGACTTCTTTACAGGTTGTTAGTTTCATTAGTGGAAGCGTCCTATTTCCTCAAGCCAGTGTCTTAGTGGGAATAGCCTTAGAAGATCGCAGCCAAACAATAATGCCAATTCCAGAGGAGCAGCCTGTAGATACTCATCTGATGTGAGCACGCTTGATGCTTGAGACCATAGCTTACATCACAATCTTCGAGATGATCCAGTGTCTTCGCCCACAAAGTCCCTGGGAGTTGGTGGAATTGGTTGATCTTCTCAAAAAAGGCTGGAAAAATCGTATAATTATTAGTACTGTGTACACTTACAATCAACATAAGACATGTTGCATATTTAATGTGTACTGTAGTGTTAATAAATGAAACTATCAAGGTCCCTATCTTGACGGTCCCGATGCTGGATACCTGGCCACTGACAAATGCACAACTTCCTTATTTGTAGCAGCAAGTTCTCGGGTGGAAGCTGTCAAAATTGCCAGCGACCAGAGTCGAAAAATATGATACCTATCTGGATAACTGGCAAACGAACATTTTTCTACGACGCAGGAACTGTATGCTCAGATGTCAGTTATCCATTTTGATGACGGCGTGAAATAGTGTTGAGATTTTAAAGTAGTTTATAAATGAAAGAAACACATAATGTACTCATCTTTTGGTTGTAGATCTCTCCTATGTGAAGTCCCAGAAGAGTTTGGGGATCCTCAAGACCAACGACGGGGTTCAAAGAAGACCTCTTTTTATCCTTGGAATCGTTCTAGTCCTCTTAAGTTGCATCCAATAATCCTCCTAAAAATATAGAATTGTTATAATAATTTTATATCTGAACTTCCATATTTATATTTATTGTAGTATAATACTCAATTGAGATACATGGATGAGGTTTCAGGATATTACGATCTAGAGGAAATCTGGTAAAAAAGGTATTGTTCTCCCTTGTTTCTACAAGAACGACGAAGCGTAAACAAATTGTTATCAGCATTAGCTTTACAACCTAAATTGATATAACTTACCGAGCAGGGTGGGTATTGCTTTGTTATTCAGAATGTGAGTCCACGGGCTTTGGAATGATCCATTACTTCAACATCTTGGCCAAACCTTTCTTGATTTTGTCGTTCGTATCTATTCGTGTTTATTTTTCTTTTCATCTGCAATTTTGCTTTTTTCCCAGTAAAGATTTTAGTTCTGATATAAATTTTTGTTAGTTTCTATGGATACGAAAATAAATTTCCATTTAAAATTCAATGAACTCTCCTTTCGTTGTGTTAATTCCTTTCAAATCTACTACAGTACTAATGTACTATTTTCATCGATTTTCGACGCTAATGAATGATGTTTTGATCATAGTTCAATCGTTCTTTAGACAATATAGCTCATAAGAAAACAGACCCACCGACGTTATTTTCTGGATTAAGAACCAATGTAATATTCTTAGAATATTTTAATAGAATTGCATCTCTTCCTGAATAGCAAAAAGAGGTTATTAATATTTTTCCTGTAGTCATCCGACAAAGTGGGATTCCTTGCACATATCATTGCACAGAAAGCCTTACTTTGGCACATAGTTTTTACTTTGGCGCACACCAGTATTTCAACCAAACAACACAAATAAAATAAATAAATAAACAATACAAAAACAACACAAACAAAAACAGCGTGCTTTTATGAAGCACGTAATCCGTGTACGCTTGAAAATAAGTTGACAACACTAGATTTATTCTATTTCTCTATGTTATTACCTTGGATGGTAACTCTCTCCGGTGTGAAGTCCCAGAAGAGTTTGGAGATCTTCGAGGCCATCGACGGGGTTCAGAGTACTGTAGATACAGAGTTCCTCTTCGTTTTATCCTTAGACTCGTTCTAGTCCTCTTCAGTTGTATCCAATAAGCCTCCTAAAAATATTGAATTGTTACAATCATTTTATTTCTGAACTTCCATATTTAACTGTAGTCTAAAATTAAATTAAGACATGTGGATTAGTTTTTCGGATACATTTCAACCTAGATAGAACAAACATGTAGGTTTTCTTCTGAACAAAAGAAGAAGAAAGAAGAAGAACAAAAGGTTTTCTTCTTCCTTGGTTCCGCAAGAACAACAAAGAGTTAACAAATGATTAGCCTACACAGACAATTTCAACACAACAATTTAGCTACGCGCGCACTACGGTGGCACGGCACGGACGGGCGGTACGGCACGGTCGGCATTTTAAAGGGGGTGCGCGCACTAGGGCGGCACGGCACGGACGGACGGGACGGGACATCCGCACATCCGCACATCCGCAATTTAGGACAGTTGACAGTCTGCGAGCTAAAAATTGTGAGTAAAGATGGATGTATATAAAGTGGTGATAGTAGGTTATATTTTAGCATTAGTATATAGTATATATATTCGTGAGTTAGCAGAGGAGTAGGAGACAAGAAGGTGCAAGCAAAGATTTTAGATAGACCACATAAACAGGAAAATACTAAGTTTTGGAGAGTTCCACACCTTGTTTCCTGATCTTGTAGAAGGATTATGTGTAAAACTTACCTGATTGTTTCATAATAGATCATATTTCTGCCCATATATTGGCACGCCGGACGTTATTAAAATATTCCGGATGTCGCATGTTGTACAGTTTCGGGTATTTCTCAACGAGAAAAATCTACTTACTAACATCTATGTTTACAACACACGATAACACTGCTACTTTGACAGAGATCAGTTGAGAATGGCGGATGTCCCGTGCCGCCCGCCCGGTCGGTGTGCAGTGCTCCCGGTCGGTACGGGCGGTACGGGCGTCACGGCAGCTCGGAAATGTCCTGGAGTTCTGTCTCCCGGACTTTTTAACAAACGGCGGAAGCTGCCGAACGTCCGTTGCCGGCCGTACCGCCGTAGTGGGCGCACTCATATGACATTCAATGTTATTAACTTTTAAAAATTACCGTGCCGCCCGCCCGTCCGTGCCGTGCCGCCGTAGTGCGCGCGCAGCTAACAGACAACTAACAGACAATTTATATAGCTTACCGAGCAGGGTGGC
The DNA here is from genome assembly GCF_028750875.1 of Macrosteles quadrilineatus. Classification (NCBI taxonomy): domain Eukaryota; kingdom Metazoa; phylum Arthropoda; class Insecta; order Hemiptera; family Cicadellidae; genus Macrosteles; species Macrosteles quadrilineatus. Next base: position 37,174,272 of record NW_026542599.1, on the reverse strand, counting down.
TATTGCTTTGTTGGAGGTAGTGAGTCCGCATGCTTTGGAATGATTCTTTAGTTGACAATCTTATTCACACCTCTCTCTTTTTTCTTTCTCTCTTATTTGTACTTCTTTTCCAATTCATCGACAGCAATTTTTATTTGTTCGTCATGCAAAATATTACTTTTGATATGTTTTAGTTTCTATGGATACGAAAATAAATGTCTAGTTGCGATTTCTAATGAACGCTCGATTCGTTGGGGTCTATCGTTTTCAATCTACTACTTTTGCTATTGTACTCTTTTCCTAGCTTTTTAATGTAAATAATACAAGAAACCCACCAAACTTATCAGGGTTTAGAAAGGATTAAATATCATGTAATCCAGTAAATTCTATCCTTGTACATTCGTATAATAAATAACACAACACAACACATTTAAATTAAATACAAATTTACTTAACTTAGTGTTACATTTCAGTGTTTTTTCCACAGAAAATGTAATCTAAGTCTAAATAAAATGATTATGACTACTTGTGTGACACCACTTCTTACTTAGCAAAACATTGTATACTTATTAGGTAAATGCATCTGCTGTTACTCTATTATAACTATGATTTATTTCTATTTATCACGCCTAACTAAATCATGTCCAAAACACAGTTTGTAATTATTACTCTATTAGTTTGATACTACCAAAACACGTTTTTTTATTGTCAGAAGTACACCACCAACATGTGTCCTTATAAATTGTATTTAGTTGTCTAGCGGATGTGTGCACTACAATGATTCAATCAGGTAAAAAAGATTAATTTATTTTCAGAGAAAGAAACACGAGTGTCATCGGCTGGAATAAAACAACGCTACAATTAATGCTTCGAGATTCACTACTCTCAAAAGTATCTTTCTTTCAATACAACAATCAAGAAAATCCGTTGAGTAGTTGATTCAGAATCGTGAAATTTTAGCTTAGTGGTTGTTGGGGAATACCAAAAGTAAACAAAAAATTATTTAAATTTAATAAAAGCAAAAGAAATTCTTAAAATAATTTTCCCTGGCAGAATAGTGGCTTCACAGTCGCTTCACCAGCTACATATTTTGCAAGCTCGTATTAACAATCATGGTTAATACAATACGCATAAATACATAGACTTAAATTGCCACCTAATATTCCTTGTAGGGCATGGGGGACATGTTTTCTGCACCCTACCTCCATGCCAGATGGGAATATAAAGTATTATTTCTAAACACCGTGCATGTGTGTAAGAATGTATTTTATTGTAAATTTGCTTGCGTTGAAAGAGTTCATTCGTCTCACAAAACAATTCAGCCAAAAGAAATACATTCAATCTCCACGTCTCACGTCACAGTCCAAGAGCTAAATCAACAACAGTGTCCAAACATTTCACCTTGCGTGTGTGAGAATTGGAACTTTTCTGTTATACAGCAGAAAAGGTTTAGTTTAGGTTTCTTAGTTGGAAAATGATCATATTAAAAAGTAAATGGGAACATACTATTGATCCAACATTTTACTTTATTTAGTTGTACAATTTGTGTTCAGACGAGAAAATTATGCGTTTAGTTACTTGCCTAGTATTAAACACTTTCATTTGTTCTAGGACGCTAGGAATGAGCCCAGGATTGTTTTCCACATTGTATAAACATTGTGTCATGCTATAAGTCATTAAGCAAAACCAAATTTAAAGAGACAATAGATAATTACTGATTGACAAGGCTTTTTACTTAATTGAAGATTTTTACAGAACTTCAATTTAGAACTTTTTCTTTATTTTATCATATTAAGTGTTTAATTTTAAGTTAAGTTTAAATGTTAAATATATTATGTATGGATATAATTTTGACAATGCCCCTATTCTAAATGTTATGACATGTATGGAATGTTTTGTGCAAATAAAGTACATCTATGTCTATGAGGATCTTTTTCGACGAAAATTGTTTGGTATGTTCCATTGTTTTTGTCCAAAGTTAGCGAAGGCTATTCTTGTTGTTTATTTCGTGTTGCTAACTAAAACACAAGGGAAATACGTGAATATGAAATTGGTGTTGTAAGCAAAACTGTTCATTACATGTTTACAAGGGTCATTTCTAAATGTTGATATATTATCATTGAACGCTTACCCTGACACTAAAGTTAAATTGATTAATCACATAAAGTTATAGATTTTTAAAATGTAATGTGCGCAAAATAAATCAACTACCTGTTAATTTTAAAATCTACAAAGAGTGTAGCCGTTTTCATTGTTTCTCTTTGTTAAAACATATTTTTATTAAATCTTAGTTGAAGATAAGTTATTTATATTATGTTATCTATAAATATTTTCGGCGAAATAACTTGTTGTGTACTTTCTGTATGTAAACTTAAATAAGGTGGAAGACGTTTTCCAAAGAAAATGTAAATATATCATAAAATATATTTAAAATAAAACGTTACTATAATCTTGCTGTTTGAAAGTAAAATTGAATAGTAAAATAGTTTGCCAACTGCATATTACATTACCGGAACTAGATTTTTCTCCGTCACTAAAAACATTGTGCTCAAAGTAATTGCTAAAGAATTTATCATACTGCTTGTTGATCTTTCTCTCTATTCCACCATTATTAGCTTTGGAATATATAACTGCATAAAAACCGATTTTGTTGAGATATAGAATTGTATTTATAAGCAATTTAAGAGAAACATGTGAAAAGGAAACAGTAATTGTATTTTACTGTAATAATTAAATTTTAATTCTGCATTTGTAACAGCTTATGAGCTTCTACACACTACATTGATTGTATTGGCATGATCAACAGGTCTATTATTTACTGAACAGTCAATACAGGAGATCATCAATGTCTCCAGTGACAACTGATTTCAATTACAATAGACCCCAATCTTGTCTCAATGTTTGTAGATCCATTGAATGTGCAAATCAATTGCTAGAATATTCATATTATGCAGTATAGTATTAAGTAGGTTTTTCAATATTGTAATAGGGCCAGGATATATGGTTTTTAACAAATCGATTTACTACATTTACTATTTACTAAATTTACTAAAATAAAACGCTTTTACTGATCTATATCCTTTTAATACATCGAAACGAGGATTGTGAACAAAATAACTTACATTAGAGAGGAAACTGGCCACGTTATCGAAAATTTGGAGTTAATAATTACTTCAGTTGAAATATGAAATATCACACAGGCTAATGGTAGGGTCGGTCCGGTTCATACAAGTATAGTTAAATTTTGCGTTACATTTGAAACACGTTTAACCCACTAATGGTATCCTCCAAATATAAATGCATCCACAAGTTAAATACATTACCCAAATAGTCTTATTGTTTAATATTCAGGATTTATTTCTCTTGATTTTTATTCAAGTAGTTTTTCCCTCCTACCAAGTATTACTGAGAATGAAAGCTCTGAAATAGTTAATTATATTACTAAGGTCGTACTCCAACTTAACACCCTGTATTAATTTAAATTTTTAATAATTAGTAGCCAATTTGCTATATTTTACATTCGTGTGTTAATGTCATCAAGGTAAATTCCTAAGTAAAACTTGTAATTTTTTATCCGTTTCCATGTAAAATATCCTTTTTGAGTCTATTTTGGTAATCGTAAGTAAAACAACTGAATATTTCACATAACTCCAATTTTGCTTTAACAATATTTACCAACTTGTCTTGAATGGTTTGTATTTCATGTTTAATTCAGTATAACCTTTCAAGATGAACATGCAACTGGGAAGACAAGAACCAAAAACTAAATGAAGTTTGTGTGAAAATTGTAATAAAATGTTACTTGTATCTTTGTTACTATCTTATTTTAGCTGTTTTTTTTTGTTGCCAAAATTGAAAGCCAATGAACACTGGTAGCAGAAATAATGTATATAAGCCATTTCTCATGTAAGACCCAAATACGCCTGAGCACCAAATCTGCAGAATAAGCGAATTTATACTGGTTGAATATTTACTTAAATGTTCAGATTTATTTCTATTTAAGTGACATTGATGTTAATGACTTCGTGGCTACAGGGAAGACAATAAAGTGGTTTTTTAATTTTTATTTTAATAGCTTAGTGTGAAAAAAGTATGAATACAAATGACTTTAATACAACTAGGCTATATCCATAAACAAGCAAATAAACAAATTTTATTTATTCTCCATGGGAATAACGAAGGAATTTTAAATTTGCCATTATTTCCGAAGCCGTACAGGCGCACAAAAACGCTTGTGCTTACACTTGCCATACAATGCCATGGACTAGATTATTTGTTTTTAGCTCTCCGTAATAGCTTGGAAAGAAATAGAGTATTCTATGTTTTGGTGGTAAACATGATAAACTCCAATTCCTGTCCTATACTTACGAAAACATCATTACCTGTTGATTTATATGTGAATATCAAGCTGTTGACCAATATTTTCTGAGATCAAATATCAGCAAGGCATTCACTATCGCACTATCTGGAACACCAACTTTGAAGGAATTTTAATAATTAAAATTTAGAACTCCACTTGAATTACTCAATCTGGTAAATTATGGGTTATACAAAATCCGGGTAAAATTAACTACTGTGGTCCAAAATTGGTTCAAAGATTTAAAATCAACACTGTCTACATAGTTTAACAGGGATATACTTTTTAACTCGTTGAATAATTTTATACTACCAATAATAGGCAGAGGTACGGTATATTACCATTGGATTTAGTAGTGGATATGCATTCCTAAGGCATGACATATTTTATCATAACACTTTAAGCGATTTGATAAATAGAGTTTTTTGTAATATCATTAAAATTGGAATGTGAGAAAATTGTCCAAAAATATCTACATTGATCTAGATATATCTAATTGAAATAAACACTTGTTATGTAATCACAATAGCAATTCTAGAACACTTTATTGTGAATTGAACTGTAGTGGCTGCATACCGTACTAAATTTCAAGGGTTAATATTGCCCCGGATCAATTATTTGTCAAATAAACTATGCAGTCCAGCCTAACAATCGTGTTTGAGTGGTGGAATTTGGCGGAAACATTGTATGATGTTGTATCACATGGTAAATACAGTTGATACTTCAAGGAAATCTGATTGACCTAGAATAGATTTTAAATTCAAATTTTGTTTAAAAGTGTTTGTATTTCCTTAATAAGATGAGTTAGTTTGATTATTTATATTAGGATCTGTATATCTCAAAAGGATGTATTTCCAATTCATATTATAAAATCTGGTTATTGTCGTCAAAAGTCTAATTGCGACTCAGATGCAATTAATTGCGAGATTCGTTTCTGTAGGAATACACACATTAAATTATGTACAACCGTAAATCTATTAAATAGATTAAGATATTCATCAGCTAAAATAAATACTAAATACTAAAGTATTATTACCTTAAAAACACACCAAAAATATTTAACCACGGAAACTTGAATTTGTACGAGGGATTATACGAGTAAAAATAGTTTATTTCGAACCTAGGGCCAAAATTTAGGTTTTGCCGGCTCGACATAATTTTTAAGTTTGAGACGAAGTCGAGAACTTTAAACGATTGAGAGCTGCAAAACCATTTCGGTCCGTAGCATGAACGCTATTTTTCACCACACTAAACCCTAAACACTTTTACCACTATTAAGCACAATAATAATGCACACTTAAATTCAAAACAACTACAACTTTGAGGTTATGTGAAGAATTAATTTGACGAATCAGCTAAAATAATAATATATACCTGCTAGACAGCGGTGAAAATAAATCAAGGCTATTGCAATACTATGGGTACTGATTGTGTATTTAATATGCAGATGATTTTCGGCCCTAGGGATGTAAAAACCTGCTCGGTCCCCAAATGATGTTGAAAGCTGGCATAGACAGCAATATGTAGCTTTCGGCCTCCAATAAACGTTCATAAAACGGCAAAAAAACATCATAGTGTGGTTAAAACTAATGTTTGTCTAATAACTAGTACAATTGGTTTTAAAATTAGTAAAAAATATGTTTTTCTTTTCTTCTGACGTTTGCAATGATTGCCAATAATCAATTAAAACTTAAACACATTACCATGCACGTCTATTACTCACATAAACATATTTCAAATGAATTTTCTTCTACATTCTGCTGGTTACATTAATTAAGGCGCCATCAAAATATGCCATCATAAGCAGTAAGCTGTAACTTCAAAGCAACAATACACATCAAAGATCAATGGATGCATCAAGATATGGAGACTGTGTTGATGAAGTGTGTGTTGTAATTCCAACTGTTTTTTCTAAAAAAAAAATCCCAGACCACCTTAAGTTTACGTTAAGTACTCTACTCAAAAGGGTTAAATTATTGGAAAGGGTAGCCGAAAAAGACCGGACGTTTTTAAAATAAGCATATGTCAGGCAACAACTGTGGTATTAACTAAACATTTTTGGAATATTACCAATCAAGAAATGCACTAGTTAGTTGGCTATACTTGGCAGATGATAAAGTATGAAAAATATGGCAGCCATAAAAAATATGACATACGATATTGTGCCGTCCAGTGTATTCCATGGCTTTTGAAAATTTTGAAAATTGAAAAATTCCATCATTTACAAAATTTAGTGACCCCATTTTCTCCTTGAAACAAGTGTAATCACTTATATGCTAATTATTTAAAGAATATTCAGTTACCGTTAGTCACTTAGATTCATAGAAGTGGAGGATTAATTCTCATTTCCTATGGCACCTCACTTTTAACTCTAAAGTGTAGCTTAACACTTTAGTGTATGCATAGGGTCTTCTCGCTAGTGTCTAATTAGCCAAGAATGGTCAAGTATAGAGGTCCCACAACTAATCTGGGCCAAGGTAGTCGTATGGTAGCAAGTTAATTAATTGCTGAACAGCTGACTTGTGTCGGAGGGTGCAAAACGTGTGAAGTAACCGTTTTGAGGTTAATCAAACCTGAAATAATTAGAATAAATTACTTACGTCAAATAGCTCAATACTGAATGAGCTCAATTAATGTTCTGACTGAAAATTCACCATCCAGTATTGAGGTATTTGACGTAAGTAATTTATTCATACAATAATATCTACAGCTACTACGCTGTACTATGAATAAAAAAAACCTTAAATTACCTCGTGTCAAAAAAATGTGTTATACATCTTTAGTCAAGTTTTAACTATTTTTTTAAATTAAGTTTTAACCATTTCAACTTTAAGTGTACGTGTAATAATTGCATGTAAAAACAGTCAAAAGGAATGTACACCCTAAAAATATATTATTTGTTTTGTTGTGTAATATTTGTGGGGTCACAACGCCTGACAGTCCCCGAACCGTGAAATTAAAGTTGTATTCAGGTGTATTTTTTCACGCTACTAAACATCCCATTTGATGGATATTCTCTAAAACGTTTAATACTTCATGGTATTATTTCATTTTTACCGTTAATAAATAGATAATATGGAATACGAGTTACAGAACTCCAAAGCGATCTGATATTTTTTATCCTTTCACTAATTATATAACATAAAGCAAAACGTTTAATCTTTGGATAAAAACTTGTTTGTAAGGATGTGATTGAGATTGGCAAACACATGGGGAGTCTGCACGTGAAAGTAATAAAGGTATATCACCATGGTATCCTTGGTCATACATTCACTATGGCTCTAGGACTTCCTTCTTCCCCTGGGAATCGTTTAACTCTTCCCGGAGTTATATGTCTGAGTATGAACCTTACGTTAAAGCTCTTTACTGAACTTATGTCGTAAGTATACCGTCTTCCAACTTGTGTTTGAGGATTTGAACTTTTTGTGTGTTTCAATATCAGGAAATTGGTTCCAGAAAATTACGAATGTAAATAGTCATTATTGCCGACCAGATTTAGACAGAGCATAACCGAAGCTTACGTTATACTTTAACATTCCTAAGACTATTTATACCTATAAATGGGTCGGCAATGAAGTGTGTCGGTATCTAGTGTGTAGGTGGCTCAGTCAGTAGCGTTACGGACTTCGGGCCCAAGGCAGCGATGTCGAGGGTTCGGATCCTGGTCACTGCCGCAAACATTTTATCAGTACAGTTCACCTTCGTACTGTACCGGCTCACCCCTTGCTTTGCTGTATACGATCCACGCACGGGCAGTTAGTCTATGTGGACGGGCGTGCAAGGTTAAAAATGTCAAAAATCTTGTTTCATCGTTAAACAGCGTCTCACAGTACTTGTAATTTGGGTTACGTTGAAAATAAAACAGCCTGTATAATGAAACACAACACTTATGGTACGTAGTGATGTGAAATGAGGAAATCTACACGAGTTGAAAAAATTCAAATTTAAGAATTTAAAAGGACTAATTAGTTAAAAAAAAACCTAGTTGTAGCTCAACTTAAAGTTATCTTACACTTTCCTCTATCGTTTTTTGGAGAACCAACTTTTTTAAGGCAATCTATGAAACAGAATTCATTCAATCAAATAGCCACCATTTAAATTTGTTCCACAGTTACAGGACCGAGCTGTCTATTAGTTAAAATAATATATCCGTATTAATTTGAAGCTACAAACAAAGTAATTCACATGTCAGGATACAAACAATGTTTGCTCCGCTTATCACCAGCATCATCCCTGAAAGGGATATGTTATAACTTTGTCATTTACATTAGAAAAATCATATCTATTTTCCCCCTGGTGAAATGCACTTTAAATTCACGGCTTGTACAAACATTCACATAATTATAACACAATTACAACACATAATTATAAGCTTTAAATTTAAAAAAAATACATTTTGACTCGTGGGTTTTTGTTTTTACCTGTAAGCTGGTACTATTAGTACTAAAAATATATAGCTTATCCGTACCAACCAGGAGTATACGTACCTGGCTACTTCAATGTAGTGTTTATTATTAAAACGCCGAAAGGAATCCACTAAGCTTTGCTCAAGGTATTTTGCAATTTGAGAAACAATTTATCTTAACTGGAGCTACACTGCATTCCTTGGACTAAACCACTAACTTGAACAACATAATTTTATGACAAAACAAATATCTATGCGAAAAAAATACAATTAATTTACATTTTCCATTTTCCATTTTGTTGTATCTACGATTTTTACCAGTGACAGGGTTGATTCCAGTCATGCTCAAAAGTTACTTTTAAGGCCGTAAAAAAAAAAAAAAATAGAAGGGTAAAACAAAAAGATTGTTGTGATATTTTCAATAAGAAACGGCCATTCACCGGTGCACTCAGCCTATGTTTTATATTATAAAATAATTAAGCACCACCAAGTAATGTTCGGTCCCTTGGAACATATACCGTATCATGTATGTAGTGTCCTTGAACATGATAACTCAATTTTGATTAAATTTGGCAATACCGTGTACATGGACTGGATACTCTCGAGTGAGTTCGTGAACCAGCAAGATCGGGTTAGGTGAACAGGGTGTTATGGGTTTTTAAAATTGATCAACAATGTGTTTTTTTTATTTATTTTTACCTTAAAAACATAGCAGTGACAAACTTTTGTACAACCATCATGTAGAGCTTAGAAAATGAATAATTTTGTACACTTAAGTGTTGGGCTATTGTAAGATTACGGAGAAAATTTTAAAAAAATAACTGCACACTTTAATAATTAAGAATAAAAAGTAAACTGTTGTAGTTTGCTTGTTTATGGATATATTTTCATCTAATTTACATATTTATTTAGAAAATACTAAATGCTAGTTGCTTAATAATGTAACATGTACATTCTAATATTAATTACAAATAGGGACAGATGTTCCTTCATTAAAAGTCATGGTAGCCAGTAAATTGAAATATACATAACTTAACCATTGACATTTTACAAAAAACCTCCCTTCCCTGTGTCAGTAAACCTATGAAAATATTTCAGTTAAAACACAATCAGAAAACTCACTTAGTAGTAGGTATGCTATGATAGGGATATTGTTTATGTTTCTTCTATTTATATTTTTAACGATGATCTCCTACATAATTTGGTTTAGATATTGGACTGTTTTGCGACAGGTCCCGTAAAAGTACGAAGGACCAATTACTCATTATTTTAATTTGTTCGATAAAAATTACCAGGAATATGACAGAACTTGATTGATCTTTTACTAAAGTAATTCTGTTTATATCAATTCAATCAATATTTTTATTTTGTTAATTTATATTCTGACCCTGAAGTCAATACATGTAAGTGTTTCTATTTATAGCAAACTAACTGAGAAGTATAAATTGTAAGAACCCTAAAACTATTTGTAATAATGCAGTTGAGGACAAGAATAATATTTTTGGTATTGCTTGTACCTGAAAATAAAACCGTAGGATTTAGTTAATAAAGCATAATGAAAACCGTTCAGGGAATTACAATATAATGGTATACGGGTATAATTACGTGTAAAAGTTTTAATGATCGTAAGTATAGTAAAGTAATATCTCCCTGAACGGTAGTAACGACTGAAATAACTGCTCACAAGAGGGGAAGATTATGAGTTTATTTTTCCCTTGTGGTCTTACGGCTATTGCTTTATGAGAATGTGTTTTATGTGGAAAACTCCTCTTTAATTACTGTATTTTTCTAATAAGTACAAAAGGTTGGATTTGTTTACTCAGAAAACTAAATTTGTTTAATGCCTTTAAGTTTACAAACCTTTAAAACGTACCCTAATTGGTTTGTATTGGCTAACAACAAATACCAAAGTTCTATTCTTATTAGATTAAAAAATTATTATTATTACATTATCATTATATTATAAGATTCTTTCTTTATTGTCATCTAGGGACTGAATGGGTTTCTTTAGCAGAGGTGCGGACCGCTTTGATTTCTCTAGCAGAGAATGACGCTGCTTGCATTTCTCGGATTTCAATGGCAGGGAAGCTGGATGCTTGGATTTTTCTAGCAGTGAATTACATTTCTCAGATTTCAATGGCAGGGAAGCTGGATGCTTGGATTTTTCTAGCAGAGAATTACATTTCTCGGATTTCAATGGCAGGGAAGCTGGATGCTTGGATTTTTCTAGCAGTGAATTACATTTCTCAGATTTCAATGGCAGGGAAGCTGGATGCTTGGATTTTTCTAGCAGAGAATTACATTTCTCGGATTTCAATGGCAGGGAAGCTGGATGCTTGGATTTTTCTAGCAGTGAATTACATTTCTCAGATTTCAATGGCAGGGAAGCTGGATGCTTGGATTTTTCTAGCAGTGAATTACATTTCTCAGATTTCAATGGCAGGGAAGCTGGATGCTTGGATTTTCCTAGCAGAAAAGCTGTCCTTCTCCGTATCTTTCTCCTTCTTCTTAAATTGTAGAAGAATTATTGGATTATCGGATTTCTATAGTGGAGGAGTGGAATGCTAGTTTTTATTCAGCCGAGGAGTGGCCTGCTTGGATACAATATTTTATATGATATTGATTAAAGTTGTTACTTGTAGAGTCAAATAGACTTGTATTCTATGGATAAAATTTATTAATAAACTCTTCTTCTAGGCGTACACATATATATATAGTATTCAATCAACCCTATTTTTTTATTAAAATATAATCTTTTTTTCAAAAACAAAAATGATTAATTACAAAATGTGTTAGCAGATGTTTAAAAAGCAATACAAAACAAAGATGGTCGTGTTAGTCTAACACTTGAAAATTGAAAAAAAACCAACTGTAAATGTTCACATGCCTATATAAACCTTGATTTTACCAACAAAACGTATAAATTAAAAGTCCCCTGTGACAACACAAACCGCCATTGTAAGGGGATTTTCCGGAAATCCGTCTGACAAAGAACAAGATTGCTTTCTTTAACAATAACATGGTTGTCACGTCTAACTTATGTATTTCCCCCTATACAGTTGGTTATGTCAAAAACCTATTTACACTTAGTTATAAATCTTAGTTATTTAAAATGTGTTGTCATAACTACAACTTAACTACAACTACTACAACTCTCCCGCTCCACTACTAGTCAATGAGATGTAATAACATACGCCATGCAACACTACTTGATATATTCACACTCATGTTGTTTTATTCATTTTTCATCAAGCCGGTAAATATGTATGTATACAGAAGACCTGTCAATGGCTGATTTCGATATACTGTATTAACTTTCGAGTTGATTGATGTACAAACTATTAGTAAAATATCTATATATTTTTTTATACGAGTAAAAGCTCAGCAAAGTTCACTAGCATTGATAATCCTATCGAGAAAGTTGTAAGTAGTTCTACAAAATCCGGCATTTCATAGAATGTTCATAAAATGCTACAAAACCTTTCAACGTTCCCTTAACAGCTGTAAACAAATTTTATACTTGACTGTGAATTATGAATATAATTTTAGCGAATTTCCCTATAGGGAAGTAGCTATTACCGTAGGTGGCACGGTAAGACATAGACCCGGGACCGATTTACTTTTTCATTTTGATGTCCCCAGAGGCCAAAAACACCATTCGTTCAAATTTTTATATATGTATATATATATATATATATATATATATACGTCCGTGAACGCGATAACTTGAGTAATTTTTGTCCAATTTTAATGAAATTTGGTTTAAAGGTGTAAAGCGGAATAAACTTGAATGAGTTCATGAACCAGCACAATCGGACCATGGGAACGGGGCTTTACAGGGGGTTTTATGGGGTAAAAATTGGTTTTTCTCACTTTTGACCCTCAAAACACAAAATTTCCCAATTTCTCTTTAGACCTTTTTAAAGAGCTTAAAAAAACAAATAATTTAGTATACAAAAGTATTTTTGTTCGATTGTTAGTAACGGAGAAAATAAAAAAAAATTGTAAATTTAAAATTTCCATGTTATTATTATGGAGAATATTGTCAAATGTTGTAGTTTGCTTGTTTATGGATATATTTTGATCAAATTTGGCAAATTTATTTATTTTGTACTAAGCTATAAATATTTTACTCAAAAACACACTTTATTAGTTTCCTTGTAGCAGCAAACCTAGGTACTCGTTAAACCTAATGTTATTAAAATATATTTAACTGAAAATCAATTCAGACAAATTGAAATTCGCTTAGTCGGCAGGTTTGCTGCGGCGGGGGTATTATATAATTGGGTAATTAAAGTATGAGTTGGCTGTTTTGATGGATAAACACTTACAAACCCTTACTGTGTTAATCTCATGATCTATCCTAATAATTTTTTCTGGTATTCCATGACAGTCAACGTTATTTTTTTGTCACATTCACGTGTACAATGGTTTGTCCCATTCTTCATACTTTTACGCTGTGTAGTTTGATGTATGAAACAAATGTGTAAGACAAGACAAATCTTTGGTGGAAGGAATTACAAGAATACATGAACTGTAGAGAGGCTGAAATTTCGGAAACGTTATCATACTTAATTGAAAATGTTAATTCTCTATATAGTAGATACTACTGTCTGTTTAATTATAACGGTTTGTAAAGATCATTTTAATATATTTTTTTATGTTTTGGTATTTAAGCAAAACAATTGCTAGCGACTGAGTATTTGTTTTTAATTCTCACTTAAAATCAAATGCTGATAAACATCTAGTTATTTAAATCGTAATCAGCAAACCAAAATGGGTTGAAAATTGTTTAAGGACTTAATTATATTCCTTTTTTTATTTTTTTTTTTTTACTTAGTAATATTGATGAAAATGTGTTGACTTCTTTTGAATAATTATTCAACCATCTTTAAGTATTGTTTTCTTCCCAATAGTATGTAGTATTCTAATTGATATGGTTTCATTGAGTAAATGCTTTATTTGAAGACTAGTGATTGTGGAAAAATATTGAAATGATCAAATTACATGGGAACATTATTCTTTATCCACTAACGAAGAGAAGGGCCCAAAGATAATTAATGGGCTAATTTAATCAGGCTCTCACTTGCAGGGTCAGATTTTAATTAAGACATTCGCTTCGAAAATACATTTTCCTAACAATATTCTATTATTCATTTGTTTAATTTACATGGCTAATTATTATTTACGTTTAAGGCTCTATAGATATCAATATTATAACAGTGTTTGTATTTCTGTTTTACTCGCTGCTATTCAAAAAATCTGCAAACTAATTCTAAAAGAGTTAATATGAATAATATGACACATTGCTACTATTTAGCTCAGCAACATTTATTTCATAAAAAATATACTTACATAATTATGTGCATTCCTTTGAATAAAAAGAAGAATTCTACATTCAACACCTAGATTTCAAGGATGTATTTTAACAATCTTAAAGCAGAGATCATTTTTTTTTATTGATTGCAGATCTGACTTCTTAAGAAACTTGGATTTTTTATTAATTTCAGTTAAAAGTACAGTTTTGGTGTTGAATAGCTTTACACTATGAGATGTTGTCGTAACTGGAATTTACAATGTCTAAACATATTTTGTTGGTGTTAATTGAAGCAGAATCGCCATATTTCAATATTTTGTATGGTTCGTCTCCAAGCGATTTAATTTTGCAGGTGGAATATAACTTTGTTCTGATAAAAATATATAGTTTTTTTATAAAAAATGCCAATGGTATTCAATTACATTTGCATTAGTTTAAGGTTTATACATTACGTATATAAAATCTTAATCTGGTGGGTTTATGATTAGAGTGGTTAAATGCTAAATAATTTTGTGTAATTTATTCTAAAAGATTTTAAAATACGTTCACAGCAGCAAACCTGCATACCAAGTGAATTTTCATTGCCTGATTAAATTTTCACCAAACGTTCCCTGAAAAAGGGTAAATTAATTATCTTTTTTAATACATTAGTTTAGCAAGTACGTAATTAGGATTTCCGCTACAATGAAGGCAATTGAGTTATTTATGTGAAATATTAATATTTTAGCATGAAATAATAATTTTTCCCAATTTGATTAAAATATGTTTATGAACAGAAAAACTTTTGATTATTTGTTTTACATTAAAAAAAAACATAGTTCATATTTTTATTTATAATGTCCTCCTTAACCATTATGCGCAAAACGACACTTAGGTTTACTCAATTATTTGTTTGCTTAAGCTGTTAAAAACGGTTTAGAAAGAAATTCCGAGATCTTATGATTTAAGGGTTAAAATGGAAAAACAAAATGTTATCCCTTAAAATCCTCCATAAACACCATCGAGCTAAATATGTACAATACAACTAACTGTATTATATTTATAGCAATTTTGTATTACATTTACTTCGATGAAAACAGCAGTTCCCATAGTCCGATCATGCTGGTTTGCGAACTCTTAAACAATCATAGGTTTACAAATGTTTAGGAAATTTAATCAGAATCAAATAGTCTTGCCATGAGACCTATGCTAATAGATAATTCCTTCAATTGGAATTTCTTTGTTAAATTAAGTTTAACTATATCACTTGTAATACAATAAATATCTGAATAATGGCTTTAATCTTTTCTTCAATCACTTCTCATACAAGAGTACTCCAGGTATCAATGTTTCAGAGTAAATTTCTAAACACATGAAGTATTCAAACCATTTTAATCAATAGATTAGTCGCTGTTAGAGTCAAGGGAACAGCAACCAATCTATCAGGGTAAAGCTGTTATTCTCAGGGGTGAAAAAAGATAGTATATAGTACCCTAAAATGACGAAACGTTGTCACTGTATTACACTACAAGCAATATGATACTTCAATTATAATTCCATACTTAAAATAATTCTACATGGATACTTAAACTAGTTAACATATAAATTTAAAGGTACATTTTTACCTTGATATGAAGTCCAACTACTGTAGTTGTATATGGAAAAACATTATGATAGACAATAGACAATATTATTTATTCATCCAAGTAGTAGAATTAAATAGTACAACAATATTTGTTATTCTAGTGATACATTAATATTGGTTAATTAAAGAGGGAGGTTAAGAAATCCATCGAGTAATACAGAGTTGGTTAGGGGCAGGCACTAACCTCTTGCATACGTATGAATTAATCACTACGACTTTGATTAGTTAGAGTTAGTAGTCTTCCTGTACTTCACCTAGCCTGACTAATTACATAACGCATGCCTGTATGTACTGAGACATTTGTCTTGCTTTAATAAGGTATATAGCAAGGTTTACCTTCGAAACTGTGCTCAAAAGCATTTTTGTCTTGTTTACAGGTGCCCTCAAAACGTGTTTCAATATCAAATCAAATCAAAATATCTTTATTCGTAATCTGTACATTGAATAGTGTAAAAATGAATAGCCTATATTACATTTAAAATATTTGTAACATAAACTTAAAAATATAATCAAGCAAAATTAATAATACAAATTCCTAAAATATCGAACAGAACTTATGTCACAGACAATGGTTTTAAACATCAGCACTAAACAGGCTAAATTAAATTAGATTAACTAACCAGCACCTCTATAAAAAATTTCTAGTGAGTAAATAGCCCTTCAGCCAAGAAACTTTTTAATGTACGTCTCAATTAATTTAAATTGTTGTTATTTTTAATATAACTTGGTACGTATTTCAACAATTTTGATCCATTATATGATGTTTCCTTTTCAAAACATTTTAATCTATGCTGATCAGTCTGGATTTCATTCCCACTTCTTGTATTGTAAGAGTGCGTTTGATTGTTTAAAGTTACTTTTTCAGGATTGGATTTTACGAAGAAAATTGAATCATAAATGTACTACTGCCCATAAACTGTTAAAACTTTTAGGCCTTTAAAGTGTTCTTCGACAGATTCATCTTTTTGCAATTTCAACATCTTTCTGATAGCTTTTTTATGTTTCTTAAAATCATATCTAATGAAGTTTTGTTCGCATATATTGTTGCATATTGTTTGGGTTCCGAATTCGTATTTATGAAGACATTTTTATGGGGGAATGTTTAGGGTGAAGATGTCTGTGTTTCATGAGCTGCTATGTACACGTCTATGGAATACATTATAACAGTTAAATATTTCAAAATAAGCAGGAAAAATATTTAAACAACTTATTTATATCATAATAAGGACTTTACATTAACAATGCTGGTGTGGATATCAAACCAGAGATAATGTAACGCACAAATAATCCAAACAAAGTCTACATATCTCGTTGTAGCTATTGACGCCAATTACGTTGCCCTAGGTGTATGTTTAGTGCTTATATTAGCAGCTTTGATTTGACTGTGGTAGTGTAATCATAAGGTTTACAATATGCTACTTAATTTTTATTTTTTATTACACGAGTGATAAAAACTATTTATTTAATGCTAATAAATAAATATGGAACGGTGTTTTAAACAGTAATACAACAATTTTATCAACCTGAAACAATAACAACAATTTGAATAATTTCATTTTAGTAAACCTAGACTCTGTTGGACTTAGGCTAGGCTTGGTCTACTTTAATGCTTTGTTTGTTTCAGACTCTCACGTGTAACTATTTAAATTATTAAACTATTTAAATACCACATAGTCACGTAGAAATTATTGGTCCCCCACAAACTCTTGCTTGGAGTAAGAAAAAACTTTACTGTAAGCATAGGTTGATATACATATTACATTATTCTTTATTAGTAGAATGCAATGAGCCAAGTTTTCTCAAATTTTGGCATTTTGGAAATGACAATTCGGTGTAATAATTATTGCAAATTCAATATCTGTAGATTTCAATGCCCATTGGCTTTGTAAAAAGTCTTGTTAATCTATCTTTATTTTTAAAAAATCCGTACCGGACTTTTTTGCCAACCTGCATGTAACACATACAACTGGTGCTCTTAATATCATTAAAATATAACTATCACATTGCCAATGTATATTTCTGCAGTTAGAGAGTATAAGAATATACAATAATATACCAAGCTGAATACCAAGCTAACAAATAAAACAATTTATTATGCAGCGGGTTATTGAAACCTTAGTGAGAAAGTCCGTTTAAAATGCAGGACACGTTTTTATGAGCGTCTATTATCTTTTTAAATCCCAAAACGACTCGTGAATATCATATTTATGAAGCAATGAAGAGCATTTATATTGCTGAGACTAAGTTTTGTTCTTAAACTTGAATTAGGAGCTATATGATCAGTTAGGAAATTATTCGAAAAAGTTTTATTGTACTTATGAGTTTCTTCACCGTGAACAAAGAAGGCTGCATATTATCTTAATTTATACATAATTTGCCTCCAGGATTGATTTAATGACTTAAAATGAGGTTACTAACCTGTCGTCAATCAGTCCTATATATTGTCGTTGATGACTAGTTTCGGGGCTAAAACTCCATTTTCAAATCTTCTCTTTCAGTCGTCATATGTCAAACATATCTTCTTGCACAAGCCGTCGTCAAAGTTATTTCACACATAAACATAACACATACGAAAACGTTTATAATACAATACAAAGGCATGTACATTCGCGTGTGGCCGGCCAAGGACAAAACCCGAAACTAGTCATCAACGACAATATATAGGACTGATTGACGACAGGTTAGTAACCTCATTTTAAGTCATTATCTTAATGTTAAGATACGAATTAACATAGGTCATTAAACATCAGGTTAATAACTGATGCTTGTCTTTGTACGACTATGAATTTTATTTACCCATATTAACCGTTTTTAATTTATAGCCTAAGTGTTTAAGACAGAAGAGAAACAATAAATGGTCTTAGCACAGTTTCATGTTGGTAGCCTACACTGTTCAGTTTGGTACAAGGAATGCCATGTTTAGAGGGTAAGACAAATGGTTTGCTGAAATTACAAGAATACCTGAACTGAATATTACTGTATGGAGCTGACATATTGGAAACGAGTGAGTACGTTAGTACACAGCAAAATATGCAAGAAAGTGTTCACAAATTTGGAGAAACGTCTTGATAAACGTTGGTATGGGTGACTTACGAAAGCCTATACCATGTTGATAGATAGAAACTTCCAATGATCATCATGATCGGATAGTTATTGTATTTTCATTTTAATCACAATGTCAATGTTTAGTTGTTCTGTCGTATTATGACTAAATATCCATGATTTAAACTAAATATCACAAATAAGTGTACAAAAGATGAATTTGTGGAAACAGAATTTCTTCATTGTAAAACAAGATTTTTCCATCATACGCCAGGAACTGCGATCAGCCAAATTTCTTATTACACGAGGCATTTTTAAGGTTAATTATCATCTTCCGTAAACGTATACTATGTTGCTAAATCGAAAATTCCATTGATCGTTTTGTTTTATTTACATTTTTACTTTCGAAAACTCCTCTGTCAAATATATAGTCTAATCTAAAGTCAATACTAAAACGTAGCGCCGTCATAGTATGAATGTGCATGAGTTAACCTACATAATACAAATAATTGAATAAGAGGATAAATTTGTAGGAAAGGTGGGAACGAATGCAAGGAGATGACACACTAAACCCCTGACTATCTCTTAAGTGTTATGGACCAACTAATTTTTCAAGGAAATAAGTAGGAAAGCTCTATTTCAATTTGTGATCCTTAATTTAAAATTAGTTCACACTTACGTCTATTTGTAAAAATAATATGTTATTATTGAACATTAAATTAACTTACGTATTGTATTACTAGTAAAAAGGAAGTTGCTGATAAAGTATCTCAAAAGGCAGGATATGACTCCCGGATGGTATATGATTATAACTTTGTCATTCACATTACCAAAATGCATAACTAGTTGTATCCACGAGGGATTATACTTTGATGTTACGGCTTCACCACACATTCATATTATAACTCATAACGTTGTGCTTTACTTTAGCTTTCAAATAAATACACTATCCTAAATCTCCTCTATAGAAAAAAACTGTAAAAAAGTCCTCAGGCAAATCTGCCATACCAAATGTGTTATATTTCCCGATTTACCACAACGATTTTGAAAATGGTGATTCCTTTTTTTCTGTAGTAGAAATTCACACAAAGCCAACTACAGGTTGAAGTCTTTTTCATTAAAATAATAACTACATGTGTTTTTATTTTATATCTATGATTGCTACACGTGCACAGTACCTTTAACTGTAGGAGAAATATTATGTCATTCCCTCTGTTGTCCGTCACGTTACGGATCTAATATCATATTTTATTAAGGTTTGCTCAGACAATCTAGTAAATTTTTTAACTGTTGTTTGAATTCGCACGTATTATTGGGCCTATGCGATAATTTTTGTTCGCTGGAACATGATTATTAATTTGTGCTGAATTAATTTATCACTAGTGTACATGTTGCTCGAATTCGAGCAATTGCAAAGTAATACCGGAATTATTTCAAAACGAATAACAGTCATATTTACAATGTGTTTAAAAGAGTCAACTCAAAGATTACCGGTGTGTAACTCAGATCATGTTTATCTTCGTTATTGATAAACCTAAAGCAATCCGGCCGGGATTCTCCGTCTTAAAATGCCTCGTTGTACAGGCAACACAGGTCATTGATAGAGGGCCAATTGAGAACGAAAAGTCGTTTTGGGGTAGTGTTAAAGGACGCATTTGTAACCTAATAGTTGAGTTTGTCCAGGGTCATGTGCTGACTGTGATTAAGCCTATTACCATAGATTAAAAGAAGTACTCCTTTTATCAATCATATCAATATCAAGTATTGATATAAGTATATTGATATAAGTACTCCTTTTATCTATGCTATTACGCAGCACACTGTTCTAGCTGCGGTCGTTATCACGATTACGCCTCCTGTCTATGCTTCGTTGTCGTCGCGTCGGAGGCATTAAAAAAACAGCAAATAAACAAATTATAGCTACACAAAACAACGATGAATGCACAAATTTAAATTACAATCATGCTAACACGACCCGTCGTAGCGACACAAAACAACGATAAATATACACACAAATTTAAGATACAACCATGCTAATTCGATCAGTCTTTGGGGTTATGTTTACACAAACTCAAATAGTAAATAAATGTACTCAATGCGTTTCATTGAATTGAAAAATAAATAACAGCAATTAAATTATACAGCTGATCAAAATGTAAACAATTATGTTCTTCATAAGGATAACATGGGAACGTTCAAAGCCACTGGGGCAGAGCCCAAGGGATTTTTTCAAAAATGTAAGGCCAGTTTGCAAATCTACGCGCCACGCTCTTTCCAATGAGACGTCAATGGATAAAATCGGTTAAGAAATGGTGGAGGAGTTCAACCGACAAAGTTTCATGTAGCGTATTAATTATATAGATAATAACATTATATATTTAAATATGCAAGGTAGAAACTACAAATTCTTCGCAAACCTGTTTTACCTTAAAGTTGATTGGTAACTAACTTTGGTTGACGTGGTTGACTCACATCACAAATCGTGATCAAGCGTAGCATTTAATTTGGTTAACCTATTTTGGACTTCTTAAAACGTTAGAAAACAGTCTTAAGATTAGTAAGTATTTTCACACCGTAACTAAAACTACTTAAAAAATTATTAATGTTTACTTAAGTGATGATTGTTAGTAATATTTTTCGATTTATAGATGTTTGTTGATACAGATTACTATTTAAGTGGAATTCAATAATATAATTTTCCAATATCTTCTGAAATTTAGTCTTATTTTTTAAAGTTAAACAAATTTTTTTATCTTTTATTTTATTTTGTTTTATAAAATACAGTTGCTAGCTAAAAACTAATAGCCAACTTAGGGTACGTTAACTGTCAAATGTACCTCTACAGATGTTTCAAGTAAGTGATTGAACATGGCAGCCAATACATCAGACTGCCTCTTGAACGTGTTTCTCTGCACTCTCAAGTTTCCCACCTTAGGACGAACGTGATGTTGTCTTTGTTCTACGAAGATTGACTTGGCCGATTATCACCTGAATATAATGTATAAAATGGTTATGTTTTATTTCATAATAAATAAAAATGCTAAAAGTGATGAGATCGTGGTTATAGGAGAATTATTTAGGTGATTTGTAATTTTCACAAAACATGTACACTGTAGTGTATATTTATTTGTATTTTCATGTTGACAATGATCCACTGGGGAGAAGACCACGAGGGAGACGGAAGAATTGCTGGACGAATGAAGTACAGAAAGATATGACCAGGATGAAAGTCAATGAAGATACCGCAAGAGACAGGGCGACATGGAGGCAGTGCGTTGCAACGAACTATACTACGTGCGTTGGAGAGGCCAAGGACCACTTCGGGTACAAACGGTCATGGAAGTAAGACTAAGAGTAAGTAATACATGTTGTTAAATAGAATTTGGGAAAATGATATTTTTTTTTTTTATCTAGTATTATGAATTCTTGAAGGAACTTATTTTTATGGAAACTTTTTATTTAAGTTTTCACAGATTTATTTCAAAGCATTCTTTCAAAAAGTTCGATAATTCCCGGGAATAAAACCTTGTATATGAATAAACGGTTGAAGCCCAGCTTACCAATAAGTCACTATCGATTATCGTTGTTATGATACTGTTACTTTAACGACTACAATTTTCATGAAGTAGCAATACAGTAAAACCCCTGGACATAGAAAAATATATCTGTATTGGAAATATCTCCTGATTAAAATTCATTTAAAATAATTTACATGCAACAATCAATGCTCAGTTTTATAGTAAAAATATTAGCAAAACGCACTTAAATTTGAAGCTCAATGGTAAATATAGAAGGAAAGGTATTAGAAGCTCTAGGGTGTATCAATAAACATTTATCATTGTCCAATTACCAAAAGTTTGATTAAAAAGTGATTAAACCTAAATTATATACACAAACGTCATATTAATCGGAAATTTAAAATCCATCAATTCTGCAGCTATATCATGATTTCAAATTGAAATAGTTAACATTTACAAAACTTGAATTAAGTGAATATTATGACGTGAATAACAACAGCTAATAATTGACCAATAAAAAAAGTTCTGATTCTACCATCAGATTAATGTATTTTAAGCAGACTGATTTGAAACTTATTTTTACCTATAGGATCTAACTTTTTTTATCCAGTCAGATTGTAAGTTTAATGTACTGGTACTAATAAATATGTCACAAGTATGTAAATACTACGAGTACAAATAGCTCGTTACTTTAAGGTAGAGTTAAGTATTTTAACACTGAAAGGAATCCACTAATCTTACTTAGCTCAAGGTATTTTGCAATTCCAGGATGAATTTATCTTAACTTGAGGAACACTGCATTCCTTGGACTAAACTACTAACTTGAACAACAATGTGCGGTCTTTTACATAGTGTTATGACGGAAAATGTGTTGATCTTATGGTAAAAAGTTGTTGTTTTGATTACATTTTCTTGCGATTATTCATAAAACATACTGGTATATTATAAATACCGAAGCAGTTTACGATAATTATTTTTAAGTAGTAATATTCTTCTAATTCTAATATTCTTCTTTATAAGTAGAATTATTAGTTCTAAAAAGGTGAGTGAACATCTATTTACATTGACTTGATTCTGTGTAGTAATTACCATAAATAATTCACAATATGACTCATTGAGAATTTTTGCCAATAAATGTAATTTCTTTTTACTTACGTTTAAACATTTTAAATTTATTTATAATGATAGCGTTAAAATAAATTTGTACTGTATGCATTTATTCAACTATAATAATAATAAGCTATTATACCGACTATAATCTGCGATAATGTTCCGCGACTTATGCTGAGTTTCAAGTTCAAAAATAGTCATTAAATCAGTAATGAATAAAAGGTTGAAAATGTTAAACTGTGAGAACGTGTTTCTGTAACACGTACCCCCACCAGTTCCAGATCAATTGACCTGATTGCAAACCTGACTTAAAGATTTGGGACGAGTAAACGTATCTATTTGCAGAGGATGAAAAAGGTTGTCAGCTACAGCAGATTCTGTAAAAATTATAACCAAACATTTGAAAGATTTTATATTATTTAAACAAGCTACTTATACCTGATTTTTGGGAATCAAGTAAAACTACGGTAGTCTCTATCTTTAAGCTGCGTTATTTTACTGTATATCCTTAACTTATTTGTTTATAGTTTACGCAATGATCGCGTAAAGATAGTTTCGTTAAGACTATTTACACCAGTTGAGTACACTACTTTACCTACGACCATTTTAAATTACTATCAATCACTACTCATAACATCT
>NW_026542599.1:36954381-37150181 GCF_028750875.1 Macrosteles quadrilineatus | reverse complement strand
ATATCCCTATCATAGCATACCTACTACTAAGGGAGTTTTCTGATTGTGTTTTAACCGAAATGTTTTCATAGGTTTACTGCCACAGGGAAGGGTTTTTTTTTTTTTTTGTAAAATGTTAATGGTTAAGTTATGTAGGTATATTTCAACTTACTGGCTACCATGACTGTTAATGAAAAAAAAAAAAACATACGTCCCTATTTGTAATTATTATTAGAAACTGCATGTTACATTATTAAATAACTAGCAGTTAGTATTTTCTAAATAAATATGTAAATTTTATCAAAATATATCCATAAACAAGCAAACTACAACAGTTTACTTTTTATTCTTAATAATTCAGGTTTACAGTTTTTTTTTTATTTTCACTGTAACATATAATCCTTCAATAAAGTTTGTCGCTGCTATGTGTGATAGGGTTAAAATAAAAAATAAAAAAAAACACATTGTTGATCAATTTTAAAAACCCATAACACCCTGTTCCCCTAACCCGTCTTGCTGGTTCACGAACTCACTCGAGTGTATCAAGTCCATGTACACGTTAGTGCCAAATTTCATCAAAATCGAGTTATCATGTTCAAGGACACTACATACATGATATATGTTCCAAGGGACCGAACATTACTTGGTGGTGCTTAATTATTTTATAATATAAAACATAAGCTGAGTGCACCGGTGAATGACCGTTTCTTATTGAAAATATCATAGCAAGCTTTTTGTTTTACCCTTCTATTATTTTTTTCTTCTTAGGGTCTTAAAAGTAACTTTTGAGCATTATTGCAATCCACCCTGAGACTGGTAAAAATCGGTGTTAAACAAAATGGAAAATGGAAAATTAAAATTAATTGTATTTTTTCGCATAGATATTTGTTTTGTCATAAAATTATGTTCAAGTTAGTGGTTTAGTCCAAGGAATGCAATGTAGCTCCAGTTAAGATCAATTGTTTTTCAAATTGCAAAATACCTTGAGCAAAGCTTAGTGGATTCCTTTCGGCGTTTTAATAATAAACACTACATTGAAGTATCCAAGTATGTATAGTCCTGGTTGATAAAGATGAGCTATACAGTATATTTACTAGTACTCATAGTACCAGCTTACAGGTAAAAAAAACCCATGGGTCAAAATGTTTTTTTTTTTATTTAAAGCTTATAATTATGTGTTTTAATTGTTTTATAATGATGTGAATGTTTGGACAAGCGAAAAAGTTATGATTTTGCTAATGTAAATGACAAAGTTATAACATATCCTTTCCAGGAATGAAGCTGGTGATAAGCGGAGCAACATTGTTTGTATCCTGACATGTGAATTACTTTGTTTGTAGCTTCATATTAATACGGATATATTATTTTGACTAATAGACAGTTCGGTCCTGTAAGTTTGGAACAAATTTAAATTATGGCTAGTTATTTCACTAAATTCTGTCCCAAAGATTGCCTTAAAAAGTTGGTTCTCCAAAACACCATAGAGAAAAGTGTAAGATAACTTTAAGTTGAGCTACATCAAGGGTTTTTTAACTAATTAGTCCTTTTATATTCTTAACTTTGAATTTTTTTTAACTCGTGTAGATTTCCTCATTCCACATCACTACAATGTTCCATAAGTATTGTATTTTTATTATACAGGATGTTTTATTTTTAACATAACCCAAGTACTGTGTGACACTGTTTAACGACGAAACAAGATTTTTGACCTTTTTAACCTTGCACGCCCGTCCACATAGACTAACTGCCCGTGCGTGGATCGTATACAGCAAAGCAAGGGGTGAGCCGGTTCAGTACGAAGGTGAACTGTACTGATAAAATGTTTGCGGCAGTGACAAGGATCCGAACCCTCGACATCGCTGCCTTGGGCCCGAAGTCCGTAACGCTACTGACTGAGCCACCGACTCATTTCATTGCCGACCATTTTATAGGTATAAATAGTCTTAGGAATGTTAAAGCATAACGTAAGCTTTGGTTATGCTCTGTCTAAATCTGGTAGGCAATAATTACCTACTAACATTCTGTAATTTTCTGGAACCAATTTCCTGATATTTAAATACACAAAAAGTTCAAATCCTCAAACACAAGTTGGAAGACGGTATACTTACGACATAAGTTCGGTAAAGAGCTTTAACGTAAGGTTCATACTCAGACATATAACTGCGGGAAGAGTTAAACGATTCTCAGGGGAAGAAGGGAGTCCTAGAGCCATAGTGAATGCATGACCAAGGATTCCATGGTGATATACCTTTATTACTTTCACGTGCAGACTCCCCATGTGTTTGTCAATCTCAATCACATCCTCACAAACAAGTTTTTATCCAAGCATTAAGCGTTTTGCTTTATGTTATATAATTAGTGAAAGGATAAAAAATAGTATATCGCTTTGGAGTTTTGTAACTCGTATTCAATATTGTCTATTTATTAACGGTAAAAATGAAATAATACAATGAAGTAATGAACCTTTTAGAGAATGTCCATTAAATGGGATTTTTAGCAGCGTGAAAAATACACCTGAATACAACTTTAATTTCACGGTTCAGGGACTGTCAGGCGTTGTGACCCCACGAATATTACCCAAAACAAACACAAAATATACATTTTAAAATGTTCATTCCTTTTCACTGTTTTTACATGCAATTATTATACATACGCAGTTGAAATGGTTAAAACTTTATTGTTAAAAATAGTTAAAACTTGACTAAAAATGTATTAAGCATTTTTTGACACGAGGCAATTTAATGTTTTTTTTTTAATTCATTGTTAAGCCCCTGAGCTGTAGATATTATTGTATGAATAAATTACTTACGTCTAATACCTCAATACTGGATGGTGAATTTTAAGTCAGAACATTTATTGAGCTCATCCAGTATTGAGCTATTTGATGTAAGTGGTTTATTCTAACTATTTAAGGTTTGATTAACCTGAAAACGGTTACTACTCAATACACGTTTTGCACTCTCCGACACAAGTCAGCTGTTCAGCAATTAATTAACTTGTGCGACCAGACTACCTTGGCCCAGATTAGTTGTGGGACCTCTATACTTGACCATTCTTGGCTAATTAGACACTAGCGAGAAGACCCTATGCATACACTAAGCTACATCATAGAGTTAAAAGTGAGGTGCCATAGGAAATTAGCATTAATCCTCCACTTCTATGAATCAAAGTGACCAACGGTAACTGAATATTCTTTAAATAACTAGCATATAAGTGATTACTCTTGTTTCAAGAAAAAAATTGGGTCACAAATTTTTTTTTAGTTTATACCATTTTTAAAGCCATGAAACAGTGGACGGTATAACACCGTATGTTTGCTTTTGATCCGTTAGACCAAACTGTGAAACTATCACGGCAATGCAGCAACTTTTCGAGTTAACTTTTAACTCAGACACCATGATATCATTCCCATTATGAAAAAAATCTCAGGCGGGGTTATCAATCCTCGAATCACAAAGGATCTTAAGGCCACAATTATCAGGATGTGGCAACAATTAATTTAGTGCTGAACTCCTGGGATATGTAATGGAAGACTTAAAGGAACCCATTTAAACCTCCATGCAAGAACGTGGACAACCTGGCTGCCGTATTTTTCATACTTTATCATCCGACAAGTGTAGCCAACGATTTTAAGTAAATAGTTATAATCCAATTAATATTCCAAAAATGTTTTAGTTAATACCACAGTTGTTGACTGACATATGTTTATTTTAAAAACGTCCGGTCTTTTTCGGCTGCAATTTCCAATAATTTAACCCTTTTGAGTAGAGTACTTAACGTAAACTTTAGGTGGTCTGGGATTTTTATGTAAGAAAAAACAGTCTACGAAGAACTATTACAAAGTTTCATAACTTATGTATAACCATGAAATATTACCATCTTAAAAATAACAATCTGATCTCTTTTAAATGTGATAACATAGTTTTAAAATTGTTGACCTCACCACCAAAACTTGGTACATTATTAGTAAACAAATTATATTTTTTTAATTGTATTTTAAAACAAACTGTATCATTTCTTAACATCCAGTATAGATGCAACACATACAGGAACTAGATGAAATGTGTATACAGATGTATGTAAGATACACAACATTCAAACTAACATCCCTCTTGGAATTACAGCACACAATTCATCAACACAGTCTCCATATCTTGATGCATCCATTGATTTTCTGTATTGTTGCTTTGCAGATACAGTTTACTGCCTATGATGGCACACTTTGATGGCACCTTAATTCATGTAACTAGCAGAATGTAGAAGAAAGTTCACTTGAAATATGTTTATGTGAGTAATAGACGTGCATAGTTATGTGTTTAAGTTTTAATTAATTATTGGCAATCTTTGCAAACGTCAGAATTAAAAAATATATTTTTTACTAATTTTAAAACCAATTGTACTAGTTATTAGACAAACATTAGTTTTCACCACACAACGATGTTTTTTGCCGTTTTATAAACGTTTATTGGAGGCCGAAAGCTACATATTGCTGTCTATGCCAGCTTTCAACATCATTTGGGGACCGAGCAGGTTTTTACATCCCTAGGGCCGAAAATCATCTGCATAAATACACAATCAGTATCCATGGCATTGCAGTAGACATGATTTTTTTCACCGCTGCCTTGCAGGTATATTATTATCTTTGCTGATTGCTGAAATTATTTCTTCACATAACCTCAAAGTTGTAGTTGTTTTGAATTTAAGTGCGCATTATTATTGTGGTGGATAGTGGTAAAAGTGTTTAGGGTTTAGTGTGGTGAAAAATAGCGTTCGTACCACGGACCGAAATGGTTTTGCAGCACTCGATCGTTTAAAGTTCTCGACTTCGTCTCAAACTTAAAAATTGTCTCGAGCCGGCAAAACCAAATTTTTGGCCCTAGGTACAAATTATACTATTTTTACTCGTATAATCCCTCGTACAAATTCAAGTTTCCGAGGTTAAATATTTTTGGTGTGTTTTTAAAGGTCATGAATCATACTTGGCTCGTTAGTATTTACTTTAGCTGATGAATTTCTTAATTTATTTAATAGATTTACGGTCGTACTTTTTTTAATGTGTGTATTCCTACAGAAACGAATCTCGCAATTAATTGAATTTAAGACGCAATTAGACTTTTGACGACAAAAACCAGATTTTATAATATGAAATGGAACCTTTTTCACAAAACACAAACATAAACATAAACAGATCTTAATTTCAATAATCAAACTAACTCATCTTATTAAAGAAATACAAACACTTTTAAATAAAATTTGAATTTTAAATCTATACTAGGTCAATCAGATTTCCTTGTAGTATTGTATTTACCAAGTGATACAACATCATACAATGTTTCCGCCGAATTCCACCACTCAAACATGATTGTTAGGCTGAACTGCATAGTTTATTTGACAAATAATTGATCCGGGGCAATATTAACCCTTGAAATTTAGTACGGTATGCACCCACTACAGTTCAATTCACAATAAAGTGTTCTAGAATTTCTATTGTAATTACACAACAAGTGTTTATTTCAATCTAGCCAAGCTCAATGTAGATATTTTTGGGAAATTTTCTAACATTCCAATTTTAATGATATTACAAAAAACTCTATTTTTCAAATCTCTTAAAGTGTTATGATAAAATATGTCATTTACAAATGCCTTAGGAATGCAGATCTACCACTAAATCTAATGGTTGGTAGTATACCGTACCTCTGCCTATTATTGGTACTATGAAATTATTCAACGAGTTAAAAAGTATGTCAATGTTAAACTATGTAGACAATGTGGATTTTAAATCTTTGAACCAATTTTGGACCACATTAGTTAATTTTTCCCGGATTTTGTATAAACCATAATTAACCAGATTGAGTAATTCAAGTGGAGTTCCAAATTTGAATTATTAAAATTCCCTCAATGCTGGTGTTCCAGATAGTGCGATGGAGAATGCATTGCTGATAGTTTGTCTCAGAAAATATTGGTCGACAACTTGATAATCACATATAAATCAACACGTAATGATGTTTTCGTAAGTATGTGGCATGAATTGGAGTTTATCATGTTTACCACCAAAACATAGAATACTCTATTTCTTTCCAAGCTATTACGGAGAGCTAAAAACAAATAATCTAGTCCATGGCATTGTATGGCAAGTGTACGCACAAGCGTTTTGTGCACCTGTACGGCTCCGGAAATAATGGTAAATTTAAAATTCCCAAGTTATTCCCATGGAGAATAAATACAATTTTTTTCATTTGCTTGTTTATGGATACAGCCTAGTTGTATTAAAGTCATTATACATAGTTGTATTAGTTTATTCATACTAAGCTATTAAAATAAAAATAAACACACTTTACTGTCTTCCCTGTGGCAACGAAGTCATTAACATCAATGTCACTTAAATATATATAAATCTGAACATTTGAGTAAATATTCAACCAGTAGAAATTCGCTTATTCTGCAGATTTGGTGCTCAGACGTATTTGGGTCTTACTTGAGAAATGGCTTATATAAATTTTTTCTGCTACCAGTGTTCAATGGCTTTCAATTTTGAAAAAAAAAAACAGCTAAAATAAGATTGTAACAAAGCTACAAGTAACATTTTATTACAATTTTCACACAAACTTCATTTAGTTTTTGGTTCTTGTCCTCCCAGTTGCATGTTCATCTTGAAGGGTTATATAATAAAATACCCCCGTATCAGCAAACCTGCATACTAAGCGAATTTCCATTTACCCGGCTTGATTTCTACCAAAATATTCCCTATAAGTTTTCAGATGTATTTCCTATTTAAATAACATTAATTTTAGTGAGTAGTTAGGTTTGCTGCTACGGGGAAGATGTTGAGGTGTGTTTTTTCAATTGAAATGTTGATAGCTTAGTATGAAATAAACCAAATTGCCAAATTTGATTAAAATATATCCATAAACAAGCAAACTAGAACAGTTTATTTATTCTCCATAAGAATAACATGGGAATTTTAAATTAAATTTTTTTTTAATTTTCTCCGTAGTCAATGAACATTCAAAAACACTTCAATATACTAAATTATTTGTTGTTTTAAGCTCTTCAAAATGGTCTAGAGAGAAATTTAGAAATTTAAAGTTTTTAGGGTCAAAAATGAGAAAAACCCATTTTTACCCCATAAAACCCCCCATAAACCCCTGATCCCATGGTCCGATTATGGTGGTTCGCGAACTCGTTCGAATAAACGTAGGTTTACAAGATTGTACCAAATTTCATCAAAATTGGATCAATTTTGCTCGAGTTATCGCGCTAACGGACACATATATAAATAAATATATATATATAAATAAAGATTAAACATTAATAAACTTAGTACCCAAGTAAAATTATTTATTAAAATATTTACTGATTATAGTTTTGGGTCTAAGGCTATTTTCAAAGTCAGAGCCGAAACTATAGTCAGTAAATATTTTAATAAATAATTTTACTTAGGTACTAAGTTTGTTAATGTTTAATCTTTATTTATATATAGTAGCCCTATTATTCTATTTTTCATATATGAATTTGAATATATGAATGAATATATGAATTTGAACGGATGGTGTTTTTGGCCTCGGTGGACCTCAAAACGAAAAAATAAATCGGTCCCGGGTCTAGGTCCTACCATGAGACCTACGGTAATAGCTTATTCCCTATATGAGAAATTCGCTAAAATGCAATACAAACCATTCAAGATAGGCTAAGTTGGTAAACATTTTCAAAGCATAACTGGAGTTTTTAAACTGTCTTGTTAAATATTCAGTTGTTTTACTTACTAAGATTACCAAAATAGACTCAAAAAGGATATTTTACATGGAAACGGATAAAAAATTACAAGGTTTTCTTCGGAATTTACCTTGATGACATTAACACACGAAAGTAAAATATAGCACATTGACTACTAATTACTAAAAATTAAAATTAGTACAGAGTGTTAAGTTGGAGTACGACCTTAGTAATATAATTAACTATTTCGGAGCTTTCATTCTCAGTAATACTTGGTAGGAGGGAAAAACTACTTGAATAAAAATCAAGATGAATAAATCCTGAACATTAAACAATAAGACTTTGGGTAACATATTTAACTTGTTGATGCATTTATATTTGGAGGATAACAGTAGTGGGTTAAACGTGTTTCAAATGTAACGCAAAATTTAACTATACTCATATGAACCGGACCGACCCTACCATTAGCCTCTGTGATATTTCATATTCCTACTGAAGCAATTATTAACTCCGAGTTTTCGATTACGTGGCCAGTTTCCTCTCTAATGTAAGTTATTTTGTTTACCATCCTCGTGTGGATATATTGAAAGGATAAGGATCAGTAAAAGCGTTTATTTTTCTTTTAACTTTATTCTTATATAGTTTAAACTTCATTAAAAGGTAACTTTCATTAGGCAACAAATTGCATGGATTTGTAATCATGGAAGAACATTTTTAGTCTTAAATGCATTTCACAACTGACATAACAATAATGGTATAACCTTTACTATGTCGCAAGATTTCAATAAATAATATTTTGTTGTACTGTATTGTTTATTTCTCATAAAATTAGTAGGCATTTTAATATATATAATTTGATATACATTTTATTTTAAGGATTATCAATAGTATGCTATTCATGTAATTGTTGTTATTTATACTAGTTTGGTATTAAAAACAAATCATCAAAACAGTGTTTGTACCACACTTCTTTGTTTTATTTAAACTAAAAACCAGCTTGGGGTGGCCCATTTTAGTTCAAATATGACGAATGACATATATTTGGGGGAGTTGGATTATATATACAGTATAAATGTCTAACACAGTGTTCGATTTTCACTTCCTCTAAACTCATATTAGTCCCTTTACCGTAAATAATTAGGTATTTACAATAGTAAGACCATCATATAGGGCTACTAGAGAAATAAGCGAAATGAAGTGAATTTACTGCGTAATACTGTTTTGTTGGTTGATATTTAATCAGCTATATTTTTTTAACAGTACTGTTAATGCATGATTTGTAAATGATGATTTGTGAATGACCCCTAGGTCTAGTCTGAAGTAATGTAAAAAAAGTTCTGGGCTCATGCCTAGAGTCCTAGGACAAATAAAAGTGCTAAATGTAATTCAAGTAACTAAACGTATAATTTTCCCGTATATAAACAAATCGTGCAACTAAATACGGTAAAAAGTTGGCTCAATAGTATGTTCCCCTTTAATTTTTAATATGATCATTTTCCCACTAAGAAACCTAAACTAAACCTTCTCTGCTCTATAACAGAAAAGTTTAAGTTCTCACACTCGCAAGGTGAAATGTTTGGACACTGTTGTTGATTTAGCTCTTGGACTGTGACGTGAGGCGTTGAGATTGAATGTATTTCTTTTGGCTGAATTGTTTTGTGAGACGAATAAACTCTTTCCACGCAAGAAAGTTTACAATAAAATACATTCTTACACAAATACACGGTGTTCAGAAAAAAACTTTAAATTCACATCTGTCAATGAGGTTGGGTGCAGAAAATATGTCCCCCATGCCCTATAAGGAATATCATATGGTAATTTAAGTCTATGGTGACGGGTTTTCTTAATTGTTGTATTGAAAGACAGATACTTTTGAGAGCTAGTGAATGTCGAAGCAATAATTGTAGCGCTGTTTTATTATTAGACGATGACACTCGTGTTTCTTTATCTGTAAATAAATTAATCTTTTACCCGATTGATAGTACACACATTCGCTAGACAACTAAATACAATTATAAGGACTCATGTTGGTGGTGCACCTCTGACAAAAAAAAAGTTTGGTAGTATTAAACTAATAGAGTAATAATTACAAACTGTGTTTTGGATATGGTTTAGTTAGGCGTGATAAATATCAACAAATTATAGTTATAATAGAATAACAACAGATGCATTTACCTAAGTGTACAATGTTTTGCTGAGTAAGAAGTGGTGTCACACAAGTAGTCATAATCATTTTATTTAGACTTAGATTACATTTTCTGTGGAAAAACGACACTGAAATGCAACACTAAGTTACGTAAATTTGTATTTAATTTAAATGTTGTTATGCTTTGTTATTTATTATACGAATGTACAAGGATAGAATTTACTGGATTATATTATATTTAATCCTTTCTAAACCCTGATAAGTTTGGTGGGTTTCTTGTATTATTTACATTAAAATGCGAGGAAAAGAGTACAATAGCAAAAGTAGTAGATTAAAAACGATGGACCCCAACGAATCGAGCGTTCATTAAAAATCGTAACTGGACATTTATTTTCGTATCCATAGAAACTAACACAAACATATCAAAAGTAATATTTTGCACGACGAACAAATCAAAATTGCTGTCGATGAACTGGAAAATAAGTACAAATAAGAGAGAAAGAAAAAAAAGAGAGGTGTGGATAAGATTGTCAACTAAAGAATCATTCCAAAGCATGCGGACTCACTCCCTCCAACAAAGCAATAGCTACCCTGCTCGGTAAGTTTTATAAATTGTCTGTTAGGTTGTATCATTGTCTGTGAAATTGTTGTGTTGAAATTGTCTGTGTAGGCTAATCATTTGTTAACTCTTTGTCGTTCTTGCGGAACCAAGGAAGAAGAAAACCTTCTCTACATGTTTGTTCTATCTAGGTTGAAATGTATCCGAAAAACTAATCCACATGTCTTAATTTAATATTAGACTAGGCTACAGTTAAATATGGAAGTTCAGAAATTAAATGATTGTAACAATTCTATATTTTTAGGAGGCTTATTGGATACAACTGAAGAGGACTAGAACGAGTCTAAGGATAAAACGAAGGGGAACTCTGTATCTACAGTACTCTGAACCCCGTCGATGGCCTCGAAGATCTCCAAACTCTTCTGGGACTTCACACCGGAGAGAGCTACCTTCCAAGGTAATATCATAGACAAATAGAATAAATCTAGTGTTGTCAACTTATTTTCAAGCGTAGGGCCTTCACGGATTACGTGCTTCATAAAAGCACGCTGTTTTTGTTTGTGTTGTTTTTGTATTGTTTATTTATTTATTTTATTTGTGTTGTTTGGTTGAAATACTGGTGTGCGCCAAAGTAAAAACTATGTGCCAAAGTAAGGCTTTCTGTGCATGGATATGTGCAAGGAATCCCACTTTGTCGGATGACTAAAGGAAAAATATTAATAAACTATTTTTGCTATTCAGGACGAGATGCAATTCTATAAAAATATTCTAAGAATATTAAATTGGTTCTAAATCCAGAAAATAACGTCTGTGTGTCTGTTTTCTTATAAGCTATATTGACTAAAGAACGATTGAACTACGATCAAAACATCATTCATTAGCGTCGAAAATCGACGAAAATAGTACATTAATGTAGTAGATTTGAAAGGAATTAACCCAACGAAAGGAGAGTTCATTGAATTTAAATGGAAATTTATTTTCGTATCCATAGAAACTAACGCAAATTTATATCAGAACTAAAATCTTTACTGGGAACAAAGCAAAATTGCAGATGAAAAGAAAAATAAATACGAATAGGTACGAACGACAAAATCAAGAAAGGTTTGGTCAAGATGTTGAAGTAATGGATCATTCCAAAGCCCGTGGACTCACATTCATAACAACAAAGCAATACCCACCCTGCTCGGTAAGTTATATCAATAAAATTGTCTGTTAGGTTGTAAAGCTAATGCTGATAACAATTTGTTTACGCTTTCTCGTTCTTGTAGAACCAAGGGAGAACAATGCTTTTTTTACCGATGTTCTCTAGATCGTAATATCCTGAAACCTCATCCATGTATCTCAATTGAGTATTATACTACAATAAATATAAATATTGAAGTTCAAATATAAAATTATTATAACAATTATATATTTTTAGGAGGATTATTGCATGCAACTGAAGAGGACTAGAACGATTCCAAGGATAAAAGGAGGTCTTCTTTGAACCCCGTCGTTGGTCTTGAGGATCCCCAAACTCTTCTGGGACTTCACATAGGAGAGAGCTACAACCAAAAGATGAGTGCATTATGTGTTTCTTTCATTTATAAACTACTTTAAAATCTCAACACTATTACACGCCGTCATCAAAATGGATAACTGACATCTGAGCATACAAAGTTCCTGCGACGTAGAAAAATGTTCGTTTGCCAGTTATCCAGTTAGGTATCATATTTTTCGACTCTGGTCGCTGGCAATTTTGACAGCTTCCACCCGAGAACTTGCTGCTACAAATAAGGAAGTTGTGCATTTGTCAGTGGCCAGGTATCCAGCATCGGGACCGTCAAGATAGGGACCTTGATAGTTTCATTTATTAACACTACAGTACACGTACACAGATATATGCAACATGTCTTATGTTGATTGTAAGTGTACACAGTACTAATAATTGTACGATTTTTCCAGCCTTTGTCAAGGAGATCAACCAATTCCACCAACTCCCAGGGACTTTGTGGACGAAGACACTGGATCATCTCAAAGATTGTGATGTAAGCTATGGTCTCAAGCATCAAGCATGATCACATCAGATGAGTATCTACAGGCTGCTCCTCTGGAATTGGCAGTATTGTTTGGCTGCGATCTTCTAAGGCTATCCCCACTAAGACACTGGCTTCAGGAACTAGGACTCTTCCACTAAGGAAACTAACAACCTGTAAAGAAGTCCCTGAAATACGCTACAAGAGAAACTACAGATGCCTACTTACTGGCTTGAGGAACTAGGACTCTTCCACTAAGGAAACTAACAACTTGTAAAGAAGTCCCTGAAATACGCTACAAGAGAAACTACAGATGCCTACTTACTGGCTTGAGGAACTAGGACTCTTCCACTAAGGAAACTAACAACCTGTAAAGAAGTCCCTGAAATACGCTACAAGAGAAACTACAGATGCCTACTTACCTACACACAGAGGGGCAATCTTCATTGTACGAGTTCTCAGACATTGTATCCAATAAATAACAAACACAACTTGGAGTTAAAACTCTTTAGCTAGAATACTTAACAACTTAATCGGAATCTGAGATAAGTAATTAATTAGCCTAGTATTATCTTGAAAAATGTAAAGGAGGAAATGGCTTATTAGGTTACATTATAGTACATTGGTTGGGCGCTGGCTGTTCCATCGATATATAAACTACTGTAGTTATATATCGATTGGCGTTCTTGCAAATATAGTCTGTATGATGGAACCTTTCTCTTGACCCACCATCTACCTGGGACTAGAACCATTGGCCTGTCTCCAGGTCGAAGCCCAAGAGGCAAGTTCCATCATACCCCAATAACCTCAGTAGTGTGTAAACGCCGATTCTGGAACGCCCGAAGAGGACCCTCTTGGGGCGAGGTGAGTGATTGGTCGAGAGGTGAAATTTGGGGGGCAGGTGGTATGCGGGTGTGGTTTACGTACTGTGTACGTACTAACCTTACTTGATGTACTGCATACGTAGGTTGTCTGCTTTCCCGCCATAACCTCACATTACGTAGTTATACGTAGGTACCTTTGTTTATTAAATCAATTATTAAACTATATTTGTTTATTTGTTAAATAAGGAAAAAGTGTGCCTCGACCGGGTATCGAACCCCGGTCTCCTAGATGGGGGTTTGAAGTCATATCAATTGGTTTACCATGCCGGTTACAGGTCCTGTGTTTATAAAGGTAAATGACAACCTCAATTTCCTAATGTACATATATTCAGAGTGTGTAATATACTTAAACACATTATACTTTTATTCTATTTTATATATCTATATGCTGTAGTACATAACAAATGCCAAACAAATGATAATTATCGTATCCGCTGTTAAAAACGGCTTAAAGAAGGTTAAAACGGAACTTTACAGTTGAGCTTAAAAAACGGCCTTTCTAAAGGCCACCAATTTTTGAATGTTAAATGGACATTTCATAGATGTTATGTTTTCTTGGGATGATGGATAATCTGAAAAATGTGTTTTCCTAACCGTTGGCTGTGTGTGAGCCAGAGGTTCACGGGTTCGATCCTTACTAATCACCAAAATGTTTCACTTCTGGCAATATGGCAGATATGTTGTAAAAATAGGTTTTCCCATCTTTGACCCTAAAAACACAAAATTTCAAAATGTCTTACCAAACCATTTTGTAGAGCTTAAAAAACAAATAATTTAGTATGTTGAAGCATTATTATGCACCTAATAGTTACGGAGAAAAGTCCAAAAATGTTTAAATTTATAATTCTTATGTTATTCATAGGGAGAAAAAGCCAACGGTTTATAG
The DNA here is from genome assembly GCF_028750875.1 of Macrosteles quadrilineatus. NCBI lineage: Eukaryota > Metazoa > Arthropoda > Insecta > Hemiptera > Cicadellidae > Macrosteles > Macrosteles quadrilineatus. The sequence continues at coordinate 37,135,999 of NW_026542599.1, read as the reverse complement.
TTTGCTTGTTTATGACCATATTTTGATCAAATTTGGAAAATACATGCATTTAGTACTAAACTATTAATAAAAAATAAAAATAAAACACTCTTTTACCCTCCCTGTTGCAGCGAACCTAAGTACTCGTTTAAATCATTCTATTTAAATAGGTAATAAATGTAATAATTTTAAGGAGGCATTTTAGTGTAAATCCAATCAGGCAAATGGGAATTCGCTAAGTATGCAGGTTTGCTGCAGTGGGGGTATTGCTAGAAGTATCGTGTCTATGGCAGGGTTTAGTAATACAACCTACATTCTTCACACCCATTTTGTTATAGTAAACTTAACACAAAAAAAGCTTAGAATTAAGATCTTAAATCTTAAACTGTAAGTTTTAATAATTCAGAAAAAAACACACTTCCTGTTGTGATTATTGGTCGGTGGTTCGTTAGTTAAAAAGCCTCTAGAGAAACGTCAACCTCACCACCATGCTAGAGGTCCCTCTTTTTCTTCTTTTATTATTTTTTTCTTATTTTCTTGTTTTTCTTCTTTTTTTTACATTTTTCTCATATACATTTTCTTCTTTTTTATTAATAATTCCAGTTATTTATTGGGGGGAAGAGGTTCACACAGGTCTGGACCAAATAACCCTGTGCTATGGAGACCCCCCTTATGCAAAATTACTTTAAGTCTGTCTTCAAGTACTTACTTCAAGTACTTAGTCTGTCGAAAGCGAGTGTTCTTCTTCCATCTCTACGAACTCTTCTTGTGGTATTTTTGAGTGTCCCCACGGTAAGGAACTTATCCCATTGCATAAGATGTATCTTTTATCATCGTGAGCTGATAATGCAATCTTGTTTAGCTCAACACTGTATAAATCATGCTTGTAGCTTTTTATCATATTCATCTTGCAATACCGGTCAACACGTGTTTTTAAACAGTCCTTATAGTCTTGAAAAGATATGGTATTTTCCACTACTGATTTGGTTATACCTTTACATTTTTTTATAAGATGTTCATCTTCAGATCTGCTGGCATACATCTTTGATCTTAACCCTGCGTGTTCATACATGATTTTCCCTTTGAGTTCATCTTTGAATTTTCCAATAACCTTCTTGTTAGCGGTGCTGAAGCAGGGGTGATTCGGTGGATAATCGCTTGTGTCAAAGTAATCTATCATCTCCTTCATGTCATCATAGAAATCCTCAGTTTGTATGTGATAGGTCAGACTGTCTGTATCAGTATATTGTAATTGAGCTTTGTCCTTGTATCGAGCTTTTATTACATTGTAGTGAAAATCGTACATTAGCGTCTTTGATATATCTAAGATACTCATACCCAAATAAATAGGTTTGTTAAATAATAGTTTTGTTTTGCTCATATGAAGAGCTGCCAGATGATCTGTAAAAATTGTCCTCCTCTTGAAGTTGGGTTGTGCCAACCACTTGTCTACCTGTTTTTCTTTCGTTGCCAACCGGATGTCTACTCGATTTCTAACATTTTCCATCGTCTTTCCAAAAACACTATTATTCATTAGTTTGTAAAAGTCCTTGTCAAATTGGTTTGTAGCACTTGTTCTCTTGTTGGTATTCAAATCTATGTAGGGTTTGAGCCAGTTCTTTTGTTTAAAGCTGATTGCTCTATGGATTTTCTTCACTTTCAAACCGAGAGACATATATTGTTTAAGGTTTCTGTAGTGTGTGACGTATTTTTCTTTATCGTATAATGTTGCTAGCAATTTCTCTTGTCTGGATCCTGGAGGAACTCGGCGTTCAGGTGCTAGGGGGAAATCAGAGTGTAGATCGTGCAATTCTTTTGGATACTCCAAGTCCACTTCTAAGATATATCCAATGTCACTATCATCGGGAACCTTTATTACGTCAATAAGGTGGGCATCTTCGACCCATTTGAATTCTGCATATGGCATGTGTTGACACATTGCCCATCCATATAGGTTGTTGGCATCAAGATATGTTAGGTATGATGAAGGAGTATCTTTATCATAATTATTCTCATCCATATATTTATTGTTGGCGGCTGCGTAGCGGTTTGAAACTTGTGATAGACCTCCCCGAATTCCGTTGCCAATCATCAAAATCATGTTGTAGTCAGTTAAAAGTTCTAGTTCTATTCTGGTAGTCTTGAACATGGCACTCCACGCTAGTCCGGGAGCTGTATAATACCATGCAGGGTCGAGTTTGTAGGTCTGCATACACACGTTCCTAAAGTTTTCCATGACGTCGGCTAACTGCAGTACATCTGACTTGTTGTACAAGAGAGTATATTCCTTCATATTCTTTATCTCAAAAGTCCTCCATACCTCACTCGCATGCTGGTAATCTTCTTCTGTAATTTCAGACACAGTCAACTTGTTATAAAAGTCCGTTTTTGGTGGTAATGATGTACGTTCAAATTTATCCAATGAGTCCATTGCATCATATGGGTACAAACCCTTTTGAAGCAGGAGTTGTAACTGTTTGCCGGAGTAGTATTTTGATGTATGTTTGAACTGAGATTGTGTCAAGTTTTTGACTAGTTCCCCCAAGCTACTGGACATGAATTTCAATGAATCTACAAATCTCAGATCGATACCTCCTTTTACATGAATGGTATATGAAATATATCGTTCTTCGTTGTTAGGGATAACCTTGATGGTCTCGTTGTTTAATCCAAACATTTTAATAAAAATATGAGTATCGTAACCAGAAAGGTTATGGATAAATATTGGGATAAATTATGGTTTTTTAAAGTTTAAATTGCAGCTGTTGTGTGCAGGACCTCTGAATTTTCCTGAGAGATGATCATGATCCCTAACTAATGGATCTTGTGTTGTAAACTCTTCTTCACAAATGTGACATTGAGTAGCCATTGAAATAGTAGTAAGATCCTCTTCTGAAAGTCTCATGGGTTTAACGGCTTCTGTAGAATATAGATGTTGTATTTTCTTCGTCTCTTCGAGCATCCTTTCTACAAACATGCGGGGTGCGTCCTCGCCGAAGTATGTTACTGGCCTTGTATAATCCTGTTCTTCTTGTACTATATAATAACAAAAACTAATTGCATCATGTTTTTGGTACTTTTTCGTGTACGATCCGCTTGTGTATTCCTCTTCACTTCCGGTAGAATGTACTGGGCTGAGCATACATTCGAAGTCTGCATAAATTGTGAATGGTACTCTCATACTTCTGTTGTGATCCTTAAACTTCACGAATTCTCCTTCATTTGGCATTATAATTTTTACAGGTTCGTGCTTTTTGCAATACTCCTTGTGCATCGCCAACAGATCTTCTGTTCCAAAGTGTAATAAACACTTTTTACATAGCCATATTTTATGACCGTGTCTTGATTTTTGTGTGCTTACGAGTCTACAAAGGTCATTAATCAGGCAATAATGTGAATTGTTTCCTCCTTTTATGTAAATCAAATCTACATGTTGCTCTTTTTCTTCGTTGGTAGTAAGTAGTGGGTACACGGTGAATTTTTCATCATAGCTGTACACATTAATAGATATTCCGGATCGCTTTTCAAACAACTTCACGTTGTGTAAGTCTATTGGAAATTCAATTCCTTGTAGAGCACTATCAAACTCGTGTTCATATTGTCGGTAATTCTGTACACTTTGAGGGTTTTCTTTCAACTTTACAGGGTGAACCGCTGCGAGCACTGACCACAGGAAACATTTATGGTCGTTGTTTTGAATATTGATGATAGCTTTCTTTAGCTTTAATGGTGTTGGTAAGTCAATGTAGGACGATCCTCTCAGTGGAACATAGCGATTGATTCGTAGTTCAATGTTAATAATTTTACTTAGAGTCCAACCAGAGCCTTTTGTTTGAAACTCCTCCATCTCTTTCAAAATTTTTTCTTCCTTGTTTCGCAGCTGTTCTTCGATGTCATCAGTAGGATATAAAGTTATGTTTCTTGTTTTAAAGTTCATTTCTTGCATAATTTCTTCATTGTTACTTATTTTGCTGTGTTCAGTCAAGAGTACTAAGCTTATTTTAATGTTGTACTTTTGCAAGTTTTCTCGCACCTTATCACTTAATAAGTGTTTTGAAAGTTGTAAAAACTGCATTGCATCTTTAATGGCTGGTTTATTTTCTATTATATAAGTTTTCATCCTGTTCTTGAACGCTTTTTCCACTTCGTTGATTTCTAATTTATGTTTAGGATTTCCAATTTTAGTGTTGGTAGGGTCCGTAAAGAGTAAAGATGATCTGACGTTATCAGCACTGGAGCTAGCAGCAGGTTGGGTGATGTTGATTGATGGTTGTATATCCTCTGGACGATGTTTCTTTGGAGCTGGTTCATTCTCACTATTACCTTTCATTGTGCAACGCTTAAGATGACGTGTCTTATGCGATAGTGTAACTAATGTTCCACAAATATCACATGGCTTCTGGGGTTCGATGGTGTTCATTAGTTCCCCGGAACATTTTTTCAAGTGACGTGAAAAGTTTTTTGATAAAATAGTTTTTTTACACTTGCCACAAAATTTCCTCTTCATTTTTCTTCTATTATTCTGTTGTCCTGCAAGTGAAAACAGTTTTATGACACAAGTCTATAAAACAGATAATGTAAATCCAAAAACAGTACAAAAATGACGAAATCGTAGAATCTTTAAATGATCAAATATTGGTAGTACAGGAAGAGTAGCGTAAATGATCTTCACTCCTCAACAGTCAAAGACTCAATGACTGAGAGGCTCCTGCGACTCTATTTATACCCTCGGTTATTCAGACTTTGATAAAATTTAACATTTCAGAGATAAATTCACAAATTATCAATAATTGGTAGAGTTTTGGTTTGGTTTGAAAATGTAGCATAAATGATCTTCGCTCCTCGACAGTCAAAGACTCAATGACTGAGAGGTTCCTGCGACTCTATTTATACCCTCAGTTATTCAGATTTTGGTAAAATTTAGCATTTAAGAGACAAATTCACAAATTATCAATAATTGGTAGAGTTATGGTTTGGTTTTAAAACGTAGCACAAATGATCTTCACTCCTCAACAGTCTAAATTTCAATGACAGTTAGACTCCTTCAACTCTATTTTTACCCTCAGTTATTCAGATTTTGATAAATTTTGACATTAGGGAGATAAGTTCACAAATTATCAATAATTGGTAGAGTTTTGGTTTGGTTTGAAAACGTAGCATAAATTATCTTCATTCATCAACAGTCGATGCCTCAATGACATAGAGACTCCTGCGACTCTATACTCTCAGTTATTTAGATTTTGATAAAATTTAGCACTAAACGGAGAGACTCATGGAAATCGTTTTATACTCTCAAATCACCCCCGATTTTAGTAATATTTGTTGTGAAAGAGGCAAATTCATAAACAAACAAAATATGGAAAGAACTGATTAGATAATTTTTACACTTCAATTGTTGAAGTAAGTTAAAGACTCCTGCAACTCTCTCTAAAACCTCGTTTAGTTCAATTTCGATTAAACCTGGTATAAACTTGTTATACCACATAAATACTATTAATTTCATGAACTTATATATTAATTACATGGACTATAAGATGAGAGATTATAGGTACTGTATTTAAATAGGCTAGGCATTAGTTTTATCTTATTTTGGACTTTAGGATGTGTTTGCTGCTGTGTTGTTGTAGGTCAAAATATAAGTCAATTATAGCTATATAACGACACATTCCAAGTAAAAAAATCTATTTATATAAAAGAAAGATATGCAATTTTATAGATAATCCGTGAGAATAAAGATTATTTCAAGAACACTATGTTTTTCATGGGAAACTTAACAAGATTAAATAACTCAAAAATAATTGTTTTTTTTAAAGTGTAGGTATATCAGTATTGTGCCATTAAACCTTTTATTTGATAAAAAGAAAAATGTATTCTTAAAAAAGAAAACACATTTTGAACCCATATAACTGAACATGATACCTTTGAACAAACCTCAATTTCAGTAAAATTTTACATAAAAACATATAAGATCATATAAACTTGATCTTGTTCATGGACAAAATTTATTAAACTATAAGAAGGAGGAAGTTTGGCATAAACGTACAAGATCACATAATCTTTTTCACGTTTACGAACAGTCTTGATTGAACCACGTGAAAAAGGATTTATAGGGTAATTATTTGGGGTGAATAAATAAGTTCACATGCTCATTTCACAGTAAGTCTAAGCTTATTTGAGTTTGAACAATATTTACTAAACCACTTAAGAACCGGAGGCTTAAATTTGTCTAAGGAAGGAATTTTAAATATTTTTGTATTACTTTTTAAAAATTTAACTATTGTAATGGAAAAGAGAAAATATTATTTTAATAACCATTAACTTAGCTTGATTGTTAAAGAAAGAAATGGAAACATATTCCCGTAACAGCAGGACTGCGCACTCACAAAATTTCCAACGTAATGTGTTTCTCGTTATGAATACTTAAGGATATAGGTTTGCTGCTTCGAAAAGATTTACATACAATCATTAGTAATATACATCTAGATGAAGGCACATATCGAGGGGGGCATAATGTAAGTTCATTCCATTTTTAATTTTCCATCTCTTTAGGCCATATATAAAATTTTAGGACATGTTTGATTATTTTGATTGGTTTTACAAATCAACAATTTTTTGTGCTTATTTTTGAGCCAATTTTAATTTATAAAGGAATTCTGCACATCTACAGGAAAATATCTTTCATTTGACACCAACAGCGTGTAATTTGGTCCAGTAGTATAGTCAGGCTAGCTGCCATAGGCTTTAGCAAAAATCCTTTTAGTATATACGATTTTTTTTTATATGAGGGTATTTGTTTTTGGTGCTAAACTAGTCGATGCTTGGTTGTAGTTATCAACTAATACTTATTACTTAGAAAGTAAATATTAATTTAGTAACAGGGTCTAGGTAGTTTGTCTGGTTAAAAGTGTTAATAGCTAAAACATTTTTAGAAAACTAGTCAAACGAGTAAATATTAGTCTAATCATTGGCATACCTTCGAATCAACCTCCTAGTCCCTAAGTACCCTCTTAGGTCTGTGCAGTCATAAACATTCATAATTCGTTATTACAACCGTTTAAAGGTGATTTCAAGAATGTTAGTTTTATTGAAGAGCTATTTCTCAAAGTACTCCATAATAAGGAGCTACCCAATTATGTTCTGTATGTAAACCGAATTTTGTCATGAAGTTATACAATTTATGAGGTATATTAGCGTATAAACCGGTGTTTTTATATATCTATTTTCATAAAGATGCAGTTCATTCAAAATATGTTTTTGCAAATTTAAATATATATATATTTTTAATACTGTACAATCACTCAGCTTTTTTGTGGCTTTTTCATTGTGTTTCCACCTTATGAAAGCTGTTTTAAACTGGTTAACTAAATAGTTAAACTGTCATACCAACACGTTAATAAATAATTCTATGCTTTCAAATATAGTATACGATTAAATAATACGTCTCGGAATATGACTAGAATATGTAGAAGGTACGTACAAAGTTATATAGTAAACAAATAAGAAAAATATTTCTATTCTTTGAGAACACTATTATTGGAGACGAAACTTTGGAAACTGACTTAGAAAGTTTACCACTAAGCGGGGTTTAAAATTAATATTGATAGATTCTAACAGTTTGAAGATAAAATGTGCTGTCAAAATGTGAGATATACAATTGAATTTATTTTCACATAAGGTTAACATATGAAATTTCAGGAATATTCTTAGAAAGTTTTTACCTATAAGGAATAATCTATCACTGTAGCAGTCCTACTAAAAGCGAAGTCCGGATCTATGACATAATAAGTTTCCATTTAAATAAAAAAAAAGGATTTTTAAGCTATACCATTCATTGTGCTGGAACTACTACACTTACTAACTTTTGTAATGACTAAAAATATTTTAAGTTACCCGAGAAGGAATGTAATTTTGTTAACTTCCAAATTCTTTATGAGAAGATAGTCACTCGTAAACTGTGATACACAATGAGAACTGTTAAATTAATAATTATTCTTTAAATTTAATAAATAATTTGTGTTATTGTGCGAATAGAGCTTTTTCATTTTTAAGTGCTTAATTCAATCAACTTATTGACTTTATTTTTTTCTACAAAGAAAGAACTAGCATTATAGATATGAATGTTTGGATTATGTTAATAACGTAAAAACTACTTGACCAACTCAGTTATTGTTTTCATGAGTCAATATAACCACAGGCTTAAAGGCCACTGTCAACTTTTGTTTTAACACTCTACTAGGTCTCTGCCATGACAGCTTATAAAGTCCGATGTTGTTTTTTTACAAAGTAACCACGAAAAGTCTTTTGAAATAACACTCAATCCGGTACGGCAATCAATAGTTTTATTAATACAAAAAAAAAAGGCGAAGCACGCGGGTAACAGCTAGTTTATTTATAAAGTATTAAGGTTTGTTACATAAGTGGCAATAGAAGCAACGAATACAGACATTATGGAAGAAGAAGTACTACACTAGGGATTTTTAAAATGCCAAAAATAAACAAAATAAGGTTTAGAATGTCATTTTTGAATCTTGGCCCAGAACCTTCCAACCAATTACACACAAATAAAAAGCAATTACATTATTTATAACATACTAGCTGTACCCACGGGCTTTGCCCCGTTTAACTTCATAAGTATTCGCATGGCTCAATCACGTCCAGGTTGAAGTTCGTTCGCTACGCTCACTCATTTTTAGGTTGGAGCTCGTTCGCTGTGCTCACTTGTTTTCAGGTTAGCTCGTTCGCTACGCTCACTCACCTTTTGGTTGCAAATTAGCTGTTGTCATAAATTTTAAATGTCATCCCTTTTATTGTTTATAATACTTTGATAAAGGTTTTTATGTTTTAATATTTAACTTTGGAGAATTTAAACGTTGTTAAGTGCACAGGTGTGCTACGATTGGGGTTTAATATATGGACTTATTCGAAAGTAAAATAGTTTTCTGTGCTGCACTCTGTAGAAACACTGTGGCACTATTTCAAATCATGACTAATGCCAATACAGAATGTTGTAGTAATTATTCAAACCTACAAAACAGTTGGTGAAAGTAAACGTCTACTTTTAAATTATATTTATTTGTTAACATTGTAGATCAAAAAGTCTGACATTGGCCCACTTAAAACCCTCTGGGGCACAGCCCTTTTGACAGATCATCACCAAACTTCACTCGAACCTTCTGCCTGAAAGTTTCATTACAATCTTTCGAGCGGTTTCGGAGTCCATAACGTATATACACACACACACACACACACACACACACACACACACACATATATATATATATATATATATATATATATACACATATACATGTTCCTCTTTTATAGATATAGACTTAACAGGTTTTTAAATAGTTTTTAGAGAAAGCGACGTAGGTAAGATGAGCTCTGTGCTTATTTAGGTGTAAGTGTAAATGAGAAGTGTGAACTTTTAAATAAATGAATAGTGTGAATGAGCTATGCAGCCGATCTCATGTCGTACGATGGGGACGGATGCAATGACGGTCCTGGGACACCCTGAGCCTCAAATATCTTTAAAATTTACCATTTTTAAACGGTAAAGGAGTTTAATTCAGATTTGTCACATACGGTTGTCAATAACATAAACATGTTGGTAGAATTACAACGCTGTAGCTCAATCAGTTAAGGAGTTATGAACGTTTTTTGTAAAAAGCAAATACAGGCAGATAAATCGAAAACGGAATGAGATAGGACAAATATTATGTTACATTTTACTGTTTTTTTTTTACATGCTGAATAACGTGAATAAGTTTGTTCATATGGTTATATGACACCGTCTATATATATATATATATACACACATATATATATATATATATATTTATATGAATTTGAACGGATTGTGTTTTGGCCTCTAGGGACCTCAAAACGAAAAATTAAATCGGTCCCGGGACCACGTCTTACCTTAGTTACTTAGCTTTTAAGAGTACTACGGTAACAGCTTATTCCGTATATGGTTAATTCGCTAAAAAGACATTAATAATACTAATTTGAATTTTTAATAATTAAAAATAAGTTTTAACTGGATGAGGGTAAAATCCATTACGCTTTCATGAAGTCCCTAGGTTTTTCTGATCGAGGATTCAATTAATTGTCATATCTATCTTATTTATTAATTTACTAACAGCAAGTGCCACTTCTTGACTTAAAGATGTTTCGATATATATTTGAAATAATTTACAGTTTTCTATTGCTCTGAGTTAAGTTAAAAATTATTTTTTCTTTTACGTGATAATTATTAACTCATCAACTGTAACGATAACTCCATTTTCGTAACGATTTTCGTCAAGATGTATCATGGTAATATGTTTTGATGTAAAATACAAATCTAAACTTGAAACAGTTTAGATGATTTACAACAGAATTCAGCACAAACACCGACATTTTAAAAAGCCTATAGGACAAAGGGTCTTCAAGGGATATCATCCAAACCCGCAAAAGATACATATAGGAGGATATTACATATGAGGATAAGAGCTTTAAACTGATACCCAATATGGAAAAAAAAAATTAAATATTTAGGGTCGGTTCGCGAAATACAAAACTCAAACCAATTCTTTTAATAATATAGATTTTATAGCTTTTGTGTACCTTCGTTTATTAATAGTTTACTAACACTTTTAGTTTAATATCCCTCGTAGCAGCTAACCAATTGCCTTACACCCTTGGCATTCTTACTGGTTTCTTTTTTATTCCTTATGTCATTTTTAATTTTTTCCTTAATCAGTTTAAACTATGTGCGTGCTGCAAAATAATATATATACATATACACATATATATATATACTTTTTTCATTACAATTTCGTAATTTTTAAAATGTTATGCAAATGATCTAAAAAAAAAAAATCAACATAGAGTATCATGGTATCATGGTCCCAGGTGTATTAAGTCTTATTATGGCCACTACCTTAATAGCGTATTTCCTTTAAGGGTAATTCACTAAACACTTTCAAATATCCCCGCTTTTTTTAATCGTAGGCTTTTGCTTAAAAACTCGCGGTAACAACCGGGAAACGTAGGGTAGGCTATAACAAATTAGTATGTGTCACTTGACAATTTAGTCTTCAACTATTGTGGTGAGGAGATCATCTACGCTGCCCTGTATATATTTCATCATCATGTTTTGAAGTTAAACGCATTGAGTAGCTATTAACGTATAAGTGTTTCACGATTAATGTAACCATAGTTTACGTATTTGACATGTTTAATACATCGTAACAAAATGATAAGTACTGTAATTTATGATACAATTTAGAGTGGATTCGCCAAAATAGAATTTTAACATTTCATTGTCCTTTTTTTATCTTTTACCCATTTTATCTGTGTTTTTTTAAATTCCAGTTTTGTCCACTCACTATCTAAAGTTAAACAAAACTGATTTTAATATAAATTTTTGATAGAAAATTGAATTACAAGTTCTTGATCGCTGTGAAGCTAGTTATTTAAATTTACTTTATGGCTTTGCCCCTCATGTTGTTAAGGCTGCAATCCTATTGTATGGATTTACATTTTATTGATTAGCTTATGAAATAAACGAATGTTGAATACATATTCCAAACAGTTTGTTAGGATAAACGTAGTTTGCAGCCCAGTATTCTCCTGAAATAGTCCGCAGAATGAATGCGGAGATCAACTTGTATAAATTCAAGTAAAACATTATGTATAACTAAATACCGTTTAACACATGTTATAGCCTATAATATGATTTCTTGAGATGTTTTTTTACTATAATATGTGTAATTCTTTGTTAAACCTCTAACATTTAACTTATTTTTACACAATACTTCGTAACGGTGACGTCTAAAAACTTAAATACAATAGAAATATTTCTCTTTACATGTTATGTGTGTTTAGAATGAGTTTTCAAAATTCCCGCAAGATTTCACCTTAATGAAAATGTTCGTGAAACTGCATATAGAGTATTAAATATATCTGTATGCAGTTACAAGGTACTACAGTACATTTATTAGCAATTTATTACAAAAACATTTATTATGAAATACATTTATTATGAAATACATTTATTATGAAATACATTTATTATGAAATACATTTATTTATTCATACATTTATTTTTGTAAATTTTACAAAACACCCCCTTAAAAGAACTAAGGGAGGACACATGTTATTATTGCGAGCGAAGATATCGGGGGCATATCAGTTTAACCAATCACCTTGTACCATATTTCACGTAATGCTAAGTTTAATGTTTTTATAAACATTATAAGTTGAAAAAGCATATTTTAGTGTTACAAGACATATTTTCTTACATCTCGTGTTGCTTCATTTATAACTGTAAGAGTTACTCAGCTCTTCCGTTGAATGAAAGCCAATTAGTCCGTAGAGTTGAGGATTAGTAAAAATTGTTTTTATTTTTTTATAACATAATATAAAGCTTGTTTAAAACATCATTTTAGCGAATATCCCCTAAAGGAAGACGCTGTTACTGTAGGTGTCGAGGTAAGACCTATACCAGTGACCGATGGTTTAATTTTGTTGTTGTGAAAACACATGTAAATATATAAATTTAAATTTTGCCTATTGTTCTACTACAATTCGTTACTGAGATATTTAAGTAAAATAATCATATTTTACATGTACAATACTTGAATAAACAACGTAAATAACAGTATATACACACGACACTTAATATGCCTACACTTTAAATACATTGTGTAAACAAGATAATGATCTCAATTAAATAAATTAACTAAGGTAATTACTACGATAAAACGATTTCAGCAGTTTTCTTTGAATGCAGTGCATTATATCCATTGTTAATATTACGGAAATTACTGTAGAATAAGTTAGTTACTGTAATTTACTTGTAAATAAATATATATTGTGATCAAATTTGACAAATGAATTGATGTAATAGTTCATTGTTTTCACCTTTCTCGTTGCAGCGAATATATGATCTATTCGTTGAAAATAATATTACTTAAATTGGGAATAATTCAGAAATGATTGGTTATTTGCAAAGTTTCTTAGCCTATAAGTTTGCTGAAGTGGGAGTGTTTTGCTTGGCTACTGGATTTGTTTGTAACCATAAGTTACTATGCAGGGTGGTCTATAATGTATCACATTGTGCTGTTGAACTGTACACTAAGATATCCTTGACAGTAAAAAACCCCAACTATGCTAAACTCTTATACCAAGCCTTTGGGATTATGTACCTTAGGGCGACAAGAAACATAAATAATCATCGTTATATTTCGATTAGTTTAGCAACAGTTTGTCTGTATTTCGAAATTTACTGAAAAATTAATAGTTTTGAAACAGATTGGCCTACAGTTTGGTTTTTATATAGATACTAGCTGGCCCCGACAGACGTCGTTCTGTTCTTATGTGGTTTTATGTCAAATGCTCGTTAATTTTCAATATGAGCTCGTTCGCATGGCTCAATCACGTCCTGGTTGAAGTTCGTTCGCTACGCTCACTCACCTTTTGGTTGCAAATTAGCTGTTGTCATAAATATATAAAAAAAAAAAAAAACAGTAATGCACCCTGTTAGTAAACCTATTAACTTTTTAATGCTATTGAACATCACAGAATTAAATTGTTTACAGTAGTTGAACCAGCTGTTAAGATTCTTTACTTCCATTTAAATATGAGTTCCTTTTGACGGATCTGCACCAAACTTCACACAAACCATCCTTGAAAAATGGTTGATAATGCATGAAAGTTTCATTACAATATTTCGGGTGGTTTCGGAGTCTATAAAGGACAAACAAACAAACAAACATACATTGGATTATATATATATATATATATATATATTAATAAAAAACATGTTTTATAAAATTTTCTGACAAGTACAACGTAACGATGCTTGGATTTTAAAAATTGGTTCATAAAACACTATGATATCAAAACACCCCAGCACAACAACGGGAACAAATAAAAAACCTCATCAAATATACTACGCGTAATGATGATTTTGTACGTATAATTCCCACAAAACATTGTAAAACGTTTTTTAATATGTAACCTCTGATGTAAATCTGTATACAATTGCTAAAAAATGTCATCTCCTATAGTAATGTGTAAATTAGCTAATTTTAAAGATATTTAAGATTGAAAACTTTTAACTGTCACGATTTTAAATTAGTTTTAAGTAGAAATTTAATAATCTCTACAGACATAAGCTCTTTTTAACCACAATTCGACAATTCAACTACTGTATTAAGTTTTAAGTTGATACCTCAAGCAGTTTTATGTGATGCACGAATTTAGAAAGTGCAGACATAAAACGAGAAAGGTCCTAATTATATTAATCGGGCGTTTTTGCTCGTTTTTAAACACCTGGACAACCTAGTATTATTGCTTCAAATAGTTGCGAGGCACACTGTATACAATAGATATGCATTTTAAAGACCAACTTGATAAATTAAGATAGTTTGACACAAGGGTGCTTGTCAACTATAACAGCTAGTAAAATATTTTTTTAAGTGAGGGGAAAATCCTTTATTGTTACATCAAATGCTATGTTCTAAGTAAAAACTGAAACTCGACATTCTAACAATATAGTATTTTTTAGTGGTTTTGAATTAATGAATCCATACAGAGACAATTTCAAACACTTATAGAATACAACAAATACCTGCTCAAAATACTAGAAGCTACAACCCCTGTCGCAGCAATCCTGCAGACTAAGCGAATTTACATGTTTAAATTGATGTTTTAACGAGTTTAAAATTTAATTGCCATTGAAACTCATTACTCTCGAATAAACTCTCCAAAGATAACACTACTTTAAATATCTCAGTAACCAATAGGGGTACACAAATAATTTGGTATACTAATTTATTGATTTTTTAAACTTAATGCAGTGATGATAAAACCATCAATTGCAACATTGCAAATTCCATGGAATAACATACGGTAATTGTAAAAAATAGGAATAATTAATAATATTTTGTTAATGAAAAGTTATACTTTAAGTCTATTTATACGTCTTATTTATTTCCTGAATTAGAATTATATTATAACTATTGTAATGTCTTTCAAATACAAAATAAGGACCTCTGAACATCATTAGACCTAATCATAGGACATTTTGAATGTAAAACGTATTTGAGATATTATACAGATGTGATATGTTCTTGGAAATGTAAAATAAATATTAAAACCTGGTAACTGAAGTAAAATACTAGATTATTTAGCTATACAGCTTAAGTACAAATAAGCTTTTACAATTAAAAACAGAAAAATAAACCAAACCGTTCTCCTTAAGTGGGGGTTAATACTCAACACGTTAGTCATATTTGTTTAGTTAATATTAAAACTTACATAACTGTAACTACATACCTCATAATAGAGCGGAGCTCTTCAATCAGATGTGTTCACTACTATAACTAGTTGCACTCTGCACTTCGTTGTCAGAAAATGCCTCTCTCAAAACCCCCAGGCTTATTTCCGGCAGTTGTTTAGGGCAGGTGTACGGCAGCTGATAATTAAATAACCCGCATTTTCTGCTAACTACATAGTAAAAATTACTACAGTACTGCAGTTTTGCAGAATTCAAAGTTTTAACAGCGGTTCCGATCGTCAATATTACGAGCCTCAGGAAATCTACTGATAATTAACTAAGGTTTGAGTTCTAGTTTTTAGTTCGATGAATTCGTTGTTATTTACAAGATGTCCTTCCTTTTCTGTTGTATTCAATAATTTTGTATCGATCTCAAATATTTTTTTGTGGAGAATTCGATTTCTTTTTCGTATAGATCAGTATGATTTATGATAGCAGAGCTTATATTATTTTATCGTAATGTTGGTTAAGTTTATTTTTAATGACCTTCTTACGTGTATTCTCTTTTTAGATAACCGTTGCTTGCAATGTATTCTCTGTTTTGACTTTAATATGATATTTTTTATTGTATTAGCAGCATTATGTAGTAATTTATCTATCTTTTTAAAATTTAAATGCTTTATTGCAGCTTCAGAATCAATGATTAAGTTTACGTATCATTATTAATTGTAATTATTAGCTGGTGGGTAATTCTTTGAGAAATTCCCTAAAATATTCATCTCGTTTTGTCAAACGTTACATTAGTCAAATTAACCAATCTTGGATAGAACGTGTGTTTTGGCCAGAACAATTTTCAGGGATTATTTCCACGGTTATATACATCGATGTACTAGACTGACGATTTAAAAAATGACACCAAAATTGATTGAAGCAAAAAATTATCAGTGGCAAGTTTAAAGGAGAAATAGTCTTAATCCTAAGAATACTGATGATTTCAGCCAAATTACCCTCTAAATTTAAGAAACTAAAATTTCCTTTGTGTCTTGCTTCCGCAATCACCATTATAAGACACTAGGACAATCCCTGACTGTCGTCGGATTTAATTTAGAAAATGCACGCTTTTCACAAGGACAGCTGTATGTTGCGTGCTCAAGTTGTGGTAGGTACGCCTGAAAACTTATATATTTATACACCTAATGAAAAAACAAAAAAACATTGTTTTCCCACTAGCAATGAAATAAAATATTCTATTTTTATTTTTGGTATACACTTTTATTATTAATCATAATGAACAAATTGCCATTTAAAATAATAGTTGTTAAGTGCAGCAAAGCGGGCCAGGTAACTTCTAGTAATGTATAAGCTAGTGGTTGGTTGACAAGTCATTCATTATACACTCAAATAATCTGTGTCATAATGGCTGTCACTGTATACTAAATCACAGCTCTTTAAATGCTTAGGTTATTGATATATTCCAAAACGATTTGACTCATTTCAAAGTCTTAAATCTACTAAAGGCAACAAACATAAAATAGTTTTTTAGTAATTACTAGTTTACTAAGGTAGTTGTGGTTTTGTGTTAAAGACAATAAAAATTGCTTCCCATTCTTAGGAATTGTATTCATGCAATATGAAAACCATATAAGATTAACCATATTTGATTGAGATAGCTTGACTCTCGGTGAAAAATCACTACAATAGCACTCTAATTCAATTATTATTTCTTATTCGATACTTGAATTTGAGCAAGCACAGTTAATACACTTTTGTATGGGCTTACTCTACAAAAAAAAAAAAAACATTTTTGCGTACGAGCTCTTTGTTTAATTATTTAAATGTGTAAATGTTACTTTACCTATTAGAAACAACCTTAACGACCTTTTATTATTACTATTACATTATTTGATATATATTTATATACGATTAATTACTAATCTGCGATTAACGAATTTCAGAAAGTTTGGTTTTGAAAATGTTGAGATACTAAACTAAGAATGATATTAAAAATTTTAAGGTTTACTTTTAGTTTTTTGATGAGGTAATATTATGGCGGATATCTTTCATTATTAGGTTTTGGGGTAATACTCTGTTTGCTTTAAATGTTTGTCAAAAAATATGAACGCAAACTAATGGCTTGTTACCTCTAAAACCCTAAAAAAATGATTGGTTATAGTAATATAGTAACTAATAAATAAAAAATGATTAGCCTATAACGTCAGAGTTTCCCTAAAACGGACATAGCATTAAATCACAATGTGGACTCAATATGTAATGTAGCTTTTAATTACTGTCTCTAAAAAACTATATGGCAATTTAGTGGAGTTTTACCTTCGGTTAAATAAAATACACTGGTAATATAATCGACGGTCGGTATATTATATCTATAACATCCGTGTTCATATTGTCTGCAAAACAAATAAGTTGGCCTACCAATTTGGTACATACTTCTTGTGCCTTTGATGATTTTAAAGTATCAATAATGAATATTGGTTGTACCGGATGTGGATAAGGATTACATTACTCTTGAATACTTGACAAGATGTTTTATACAACTTGACCGATTCGTTTATACCAAACGCAAAAATGTGTGGTTCGGATTCCACTATAAACTATAGGTCCCTTGATTGCCCTTGGTTGTTTTATGGGCTATTAATTAACAGCTGTGTCTGAGAAATATGTCGGCCTTAGTCACTAACAAGACTACAAGATCGCGCCACTCATCCTACACTCATCTACATTCATACTTGGCTACACCATACTTTGTATGGTCACCATTTCATTGAAAAGTATAAAGTACCTAAGTATAAAAAAGTATAAGACATCAGTTGCGACTACGTTTGGACTTTCGATTGACTGGGGAGTTTGATTTGGTAGATCTTGAAGTATGTCAATAGAATTGAAACACTATAAAGATAAAGCGTTGTTATCTATAAGTATAAAAGAGGATGTTTGTATATATATATATATGTTTGTTTGTTTGGCAGTGATAAACTCAGACACCGCTGAACCGATTGCCACGAAACTTGGTACATACGTGTAGAATGTCATGGAATAGGTTTATACACCATCAATTTCGTGATCCGTCCAATCGGCTCCGCCCCAGTGGCTCTGGTGTTTCCCATGTTAACCTGATGAGAAATGGAATTAATGAATCTTAACAGCTGTTTCAATTAAACAAGTTGGTTCTGTTCTATGATGTTCAACAGCATTAAAGTTACAAGGATTACCAACAGGGTGCAGCACTATTATTTCTTTTACATTTATGACAACAGCTAATTTGCAACCAAAAGGTGAGTGAGCGTAGCGAACGAACTTCAACCTGGAGGCGAGTTAGCGTAGCGAACGAGCTAACCTGAAGGCAAGTGAGCGCAGCGAACGAGCTCCAACCTAAAGGTGAGTGAGCGTAGCAAACGAACTTCAACCAGGACGTGATTGAGCCATGCGAACGAGATCATCTTGAAAATTAAGAAGTTAAACGGGACAAAGCCCGCGGGATTATAAATAGTCAAAGGCAAGACAACGTCTGCCGGGTTCAGCCAGTTACACATACATGTGTCGACGGTTCAAATCCCTCCTGACTTCTTTTTATTATACTAAATTACTGTTGATGAAAACACCCCTACCTATCCCCATATACGTCACCTACCCCGTCAATAACCCCTGCATAGCACCTGCTGTTACCCCCTCCCCCCCCAATTTCACCTCCCGACCAACCAGAAAGCTCACCCAAAGAGAGTTCTCTTCGGGTGTTCCACTAAACCCTGCCATAGACAAGATACTTCTAGTAAAAACACCTGTTTTTTTTTTTAATTATATTTGGTGAATTAGAATAAATTTCAACTCGCCATTGATTGAACTTAGTAATATTTTCATCACAAACATATAGAGCCAACATTTATTATTACTTATTTAAATAGAATGATTTAAACGAGTTCTTAGGTTCGCTGCAACAGGGAGGGTAAAAGAGTGTTTTATTTTTATTTTTTATTAATAGTTTAGTACTAAATGCATGTATTTTCCAAATTTGATCAAAATATGGTCATAAACAAGCAAACTATAAACCGTTGGCTTTTTCTCCCTATGAATAACATAAGAATTATAAATTTAAACATTTTTGGACTTTTCTCCGTTACTATTAGGTGCATAATAATGCTTCAACATACTAAATTATTTGTTTTTTAAGCTCTACAAAATGGTTTGGTAAGACATTTTGAAATTTTGTGTTTTTAGGGTCAAAGATGGGAAAACCTATTTTTACAACATATCTGCCATATTGCCAGAAGTGAAACATTTTGGTGATTAGTAAGGATCGAACCCGTGAACCTCTGGCTCACACACAGCCAACGGTTAGGAAAACACATTTTTCAGATTATCCATCATCCCAAGAAAACATAACATCTATGAAATGTCCATTTAACATTCAAAAATTGGTGGCCTTTAGAAAGGCCGTTTTTTAAGCTCAACTGTAAAGTTCCGTTTTAACCGTCTTTAAGCCGTTTTTAACAGCGGATACGATAATTATCATTTGTTTGGCATTTGTTATGTACTACAGCATATAGATATATAAAATAGAATAAAAGTATAATGTGTTTAAGTATATTACACACTCTGAATATATGTACATTAGGAAATTGAGGTTGTCATTTACCTTTATAAACACAGGACCTGTAACCGGCATGGTAAACCAATTGATATGACTTCAAACCCCCATCTAGGAGACCGGGGTTCGATACCCGGTCGAGGCACACTTTATCCTTAATTTAACAAATAAACAAATATAGTTTAATAATTGATTTAATAAACAAAGGTACCTACGTATAACTACGTAATGTGAGGTTATGGCGGGAAAGCAGACAACCTACGTATGCAGTACATCAAGTAAGGTTAGTACGTACACAGTACGTAAACCACACCCGCATACCACCTGCCCCCCAAATTTCACCTCTCGACCAATCACTCACCTCTCCCCAAGAGGGTCCTCTTCGGGCGTTCCAGAATCGGCGTTTACACACTACTAACCTCGATGACATAACAGGTTACTCAATGTAATTTTTTTTCACTCATTGCGAAATTTATGCAACGTCAAATACATGATGTTTTCTTAACTGGCATTAAAATTTTGGTTACGAATAACTAGAGATATCCACCGTCTTGATCTCATTTGTTCAACACCGTAACGGTTTTTGTAAAAACCCACAACATTTGTCACTCGGGTAAGAAGGACAACTAATGTTTCAGCCACTTACTTTTCAACATAAGCATTATCGCGGCAAAAAGCGAGGTCAGCAAAAACCCGCGAATTGTTAGGCAGGCGTAAAAACAGGTTATGCAAGGAGGGGACAGAACTAGCGCAGTGTATGATCTAATACTCAAGAGTCTCAATCATATCTGTCCTACTAGTCTGGGATTTAGGGAGAGGATAAGAATGTTCTTGGGTACTAGTGGCAATCACAAAACACAAGTACACGTACCACATCTATATAGTTAAAAATGCCCCAGCCGCAACCAACTGTAAGTGGCTGCAGACTACAAGTGAATTTCCATTTGACTGGTTTTTTTACTAAAAAATTTCCTTGCACACGTCAGATTTATTCCATATTTAAAAAATATCGTATCCAACTAGAACTTCGCTTTCACTAGGGAGGAAGGGGTGTTTTTTTTCTTATTAGTTTCTTATTATGAAATGAACATTTTTTAAAATTTGATCCAATATGGCATAAACAAGCAAACTTTAACGGTTTTCTTATCCTCCATTCTAAGAATAAAAAGGGATTTTAAATGTATATTTTTTTGAACATTTCTTTTCGTGATAATACACCTCTCAAATGTATTTTCGTAGAGGGACTTTGACAACCTACATACAGTTATTGGTGCATTATCAAATCGAGATGGTCAATGGGCAGGTTTGGAGAAGGCACATTAACCACATTTGGCCGTGTAAATTTGAGGGGGAGGATTAATAAGGATTTGTCATCAACATATGATTTCTTAACACACATGGTTTATGTTATTGTTTTTTAATGTTTTTGTTTGTGTTTATATATTTTTCATTCAGTTAAAATGGTTGAATAAAATAGGTTGTACATTCTCTTGAATCATGTTTATTATATAATTTAAGGACTTGATAACTTCTCTTTCCTCTTTAGACCTGCCTGTATATGTTATAGGTCCACCTACATCTTAAAACAAGTTTAAATCCAAGGGCTGCGTTATTGCCTATCCAATGTTGTGTCTGGTTGTAATTGGCAGGATTTGAACCCGGACCCCAAGGCCCTAAGTATCGTTCTCTAACCACTAAACCAGCTGTTAGTTATAACAAATTATATTGTACTAAAACGAACTAAAGATTTTAAAGACTGATCAAAAAAATAAATTATAACATCTAGTATTTTATTATGGGTATATTTAAGTAATTTGTCATCCTCTTACCGAATAAATGAACGTATTTATGATTATGGCATTACACTTAGTATAAATAAGTCAATCCTACGTATGTTATTTAATTTTTATCCAACTGCTGAATTTGTGTCGAAAAAGCTAAATGTTTACAGCTGTTACGTTAAGCAAATGGTATTATACCAAAAGCGACAGTAGAATGTTAGCGTCGGCTGCTAGACTTTAAAAAATGTAAAATTTAATTTATAAAAATCGGAAATCCTAAAGTTATGGCTTTGACATTCCCTAGTTCTCAAAATTGTTTTCTTCAACAAAATAATCATGAAAATCCGTCAAGTGGTTGATTCAGAATCGTGTAATATAAAAAACCCCTGTCACCTTTTAATATATACGAGCTGTTGGCCCGTCCTACGTACGGGAATCGAGTAGTGCATTAAAACTGTATTTAGTTATATCATTATTTCTATTCCTAATTTAAGCATAGTTTATGCAGTTGAAAATGTATTGTAAAGAAAAGCTGCCAATTTGAATTCAAACATGTATTCATTTATAACAACCTTCCCTATTTTCCCAACCTTTCCTCAAAAAGTCGAGTAGTAAAATAATTAACCATAGCTTTATACGAATCGAAGCTTATGGGTCTTTTTGAAGACTCATGAGCTTCGATTCGTATAAAGCTATGGTTATAGAATCTTGGTTATATTTGTTATAATCAATGACAAAATCACAGAGTAAATAAACTAACCTCATAGTTATATAGAATATTTTTAATATTCAACCAACTGTTAGTTAAAACAAATTATATTGCATTAAAGCAAATCGAAGATTACAAAGATTGCTTAAAAAAAGTTTTTACATCCTAGTATTTTACCATGAACATTAACATAATCTATCATCCTCTTACAGAATAATTGAACGTATCAATGATTAGCATTACACATAGTATAAAAAAGTCAACCCTAAGTATGTCTTTTCATTTTTATCCAAATGCTGAATTTCTGTCACAAACACTGGATGTTTACAGCTGTTATGTTAAGAAAATTACCAAAAGCTAGTTAAGAATGTTAGCGTCGGCTGCTAGACTTTAAAAACATTTAAACTTGATTTGTAAAAAATAGGACCCTAACTTGGACATTCCCTAGTTCTCAAAATGATCTTTCTTTCGACACAAACATCATGAAAATCCGTCGAGGGGTTGGTTCAGAATCGTAAAATAAAAAACCGTGTCACATTTTAATATTATAGATGATCTTACTAGTTTTTGTATTTACTTTTCATCTATACACCTTTACAATCTTTACGTTCCAAAGTTTTTTATTTACTTTGTCCTCTTTGTTCCGCTATAGTATACGAGTATTTAGTAAAAAAAAAAGTATAAAGCAAGAAATGGATTTCGTAAGAATAGAATAGATCCACTGATAGTGTTGCGCTCAAGAACCTCCGTACATAAAACTTTTACCTTCCAAAGGTCGTGACCGCTGAGCTCAGAAATAATTACAAATTGTTCTTACTGTGCATTCAGTACGACATTTACACTTGAAAATTTCAAACCGACATATTATTGACTATTCCATGTTTTTTACGAATTATTATTTTTTCTGTTCATATAAAACTACACAAAACGTTATGAAAGATTTTCTATCGATGGCTTTCTACTAAGAACACCTAAGTACTATGTACAGGGTGGCGCAGATGGATCGGGTGGTTTTAAAATACTTGTCAAACTGTCAATTTTAAAGGTATTGGATTGAAATAAAGTGCAAAACGTGTACTTACAATGGAAGTTTATTTACAAAAAATTTGTTGAGTTAGTTTTTAAAAATTACATCCATCAAATGCCTTCCTTCTCGAGCGACGCATTCTTGGAGTCGGTCCTTGAGGTTCCGCATTGCTCGCTCAAGCACATCACCAGGAATTGGTGTGATTTTGTTATGAATTGCAGCCTTCAACTCCTGAATGGTCCGGGGTTTGTTCATGTAGACCCTTGCTTCAGGAGTTGAAGGCTGCAATCCACAACGAAATCATACCAATTCCTGGTGATGTGCTTGAGCGAGCAATGCGGAACCTCAAGGACCGACTCCAAGAATGCGTCGCTCGAGAAGGAAGGCATTTGATGGATGTAATTTTTAAAAACTAACTTAACAAATTTTTTGTAAATAAACTTCCATTGTAAGTACACGTTTTGCACTTTATTTCAATCCAATACCTTTAAAATTGACAGTTTGACAAGTATTTTAAAACCACCCGATCCATCTGCGCCACCCTGTACCTACCACCTACCTAGTACAATATACCTCCTAGCCCAGGTGGAACTGGGACCTCATTCTGAAACCACAACAGACTATACTATATCCTTATAATTTGCTTATTGAAATTTTTCTCAACTACTTGCCGTAATCAACAATAAACTAACGTTAGTAAAGAATATCATATATATATACATATATACATATATATATATATATATATATATATATATATATATATAGTATTAATTTAGGTGTTCACGTAAGGGCTGCTGATATATTAAATATTTTAGTAAATAAGTATAATATATAAAATATAATATACAGGGTGCTCAGTTGTACTTATTTACTTAAATATTTAATATATATATAGATTTATATATATATATATATATATATTTATAAATATATACGTCCGTGAACGCGATAACTTGAGTAATTTTGGTCCGATTTTGATGAAATTTGGTTTAAAGGTGTAAAGCGAGATAAACTTGAATGAGTTCGCGAACCAGCATGATCGGACCATGGGAACGGGGCTTTAGGGGGGGTTTTATGGGGTAAAAATTGGTTTTTCTCACTTTTGACCCTCAAAACACAAAATTTCCCAATTTCTCTTTAGACCTTTTTAAAGAGCTTAAAAAAACAAATAATTTAGTATATAAAAGTATTTTTGTTCGATTATTAGTAACGGAGAAAATTAAAAAAATTGTAAATTTAAAATTCCCATGTTATTCTTATGAAGAATATTGTCAAATGTTGAAATTTGCTTGTTTATGGATATATTTTGATAAAACTTGGCAAATTTATTTATTTTGTACTAAGCTATCAATATTTTACTCAAAAACACACTTTATTAGGTTCCTTGTAGCAGCAAACCTAGGTACTCGTTAAACCTAATGTTATTGAAAAATATTTAACTGAAAATCAATTCAGACAAATGGAAATTCGCTTAGCCGGCAGGTTTGCTGCGGTGGGGGTATTGTAGCCCACTATTGCTAAATATAAACATCAGCTGAGGAGATAACGGATTATATTCGAAGCACGACTCTGTCAAGGGAAGGATAAGCTTATCTCAGATGAAAATGTCTCTTTCAGGGAAGATTTGCTGCTTTGTTTTACATAACATGGTAGCACTTGTCAGTTATATTTATAATTAGACCTCAAATTGGTTTGGCTTTTTGTCTGCATTCTCCTAAAGTGCAAAATAAGTAGTGCATTTAAAGTACATTTCATAAACTTATAGATGTATATACAACGTACTTTGTAGCATGATTCTCTTCCTAAAGTCAACTCAAAGAGAATAGGCGGTTGATTAATACCAGCGGGCTTATTTTAAAACATTACCTTTATCCACCAGTTATATTTGCGTTGAGATTTGTAATACTACACTTTTATATTGCTAAAAAACAGGGTCGTTCAAACTAATAACGGTACTTTCGTGTTATACGGAGGCCACTTATTTGACAGCACGCTGCGGCGGTTGTGTTTTCATAAATATGATTTCAGGACTTTCCTAGTTTCGTTATGAATCGAACGATACCAGATTAGTCATAAACTAATTATGATAACCCAACCTAACACAACTGCCGCAGGTCGCTGTCTTAGAGTATAATACGAAAGTTTCATATACATATACACATTTTATATGTATAAAATGTTTATACAAAACGTAAAACATTATTTATATATACATTTTCTCTTCGGATATTCCTCTTAGATTACGGCCTTTTTTTATTAACTGTTAAAATAGGCCTACGCTTTTTAGTGAATTTCTCATATTGGGAGTAAACTATTACCACAGGGCTCATGGTAAGACTTAGACCCAGGACAGATACTGTATACTTTTTTGTTTTAAAGACAAAAACATCATATTTTCAAGTGTATATATAGCTTTAATGGGGTAAAAATTGACAAAAAAATTCCTTCTCCACTATTTAAAGAGCTAAAAAAATCATTTATTACATTGGAATGTTTCTGTACGGGTATTATTTTACGTAGAAAACGATTAATTTATAATAACCATGCTATTATGTAGATTAAGTTCACTTTTATAGTTTGCGTATTTATGGATATATTTTGATCAAACTGGGCAAATGTATTCATGTTATATTAAGCTAGTATACATTTTACTAAACACACTCTATTAACCTCCCTGTAGGATCAAACCTAGAAAATCAAATTAGGAAATGAACTTCGCTTAGTCTACACTTTAGCTGCGACGGGGGTACTACAGGGTGCGGAAAAAAACCCATCTATTTTCTGCAGCGCACTGTTCAGTGACAGGTCGTCTGAAAGTGGTGGGAGTAGGCTCGTTGAAAAGCCTATACAATGCCATTTTTTGTGGTCATAGAGCACCTTATGAGCACCTTACGACCTTAAGGTCGTATAAGCTACGTGTAGTTGTTATCGATTCTTTTTAAAAAGTAATGATTTAGTCATTGCAACTAAGCGGCAGTTTCGTGCTTTTATTCAATTAGGTCGACATAGAGAGGTTCCGTCGTGATTATCTGTATGGATGATGACCAAATTATACAGATTATTATTCTAATCCATAGGGATGAAAATTAACATCAAAATTCGTATAACTCAGCAGTCAGACATGTTCAAGGCAGCCGCTTGTTTTCGGGCTGGCCTACGAGGACTGTTTTCCACAGCAGCTCTATTGAAAGTTTGTTGTCTGGCGTCCGATCTGACTAAGAAGGTCTGTCATCTTCCTTTTCAACGCAGAAGCCGTTGTCCTAAAGTAAGTAACCCACCGCATTATTGTGCTACGCAACGGAACTTCGAACTTCTTCATGTCACCTTAGTTGAAAGAACGCATGAAACTGCCTCTGAGTAGCAATAAATGAATTCACTATTATATAAAAACGACTCCATAACAACCGCTTAGCTCAGGCGACCACTGTTCTATGACAAAAAATGGCATTGTGTAGGCTTACCAACGAGCCTACTCCCACCACTCTCGTACAACCTGTCGCTGAACAGTGCTCTGCAGAAAATATATCGTTTTTTTTGCCGCACCCTGTATATTACTTTTGTAGTCCTCTCTTAATTAAATATTGCACTATAATTAAATACAATCTTCTTCTTTTTATACCATCCGTTCAGCACAAAAACATGAGTTTTATAATAAAAAGAGTTTATCCCTAACGATGCAAGAACATTTTTATCATAATTGTTTTAAAATTAATAAAACAAATTAACATTAGGGAATTTTCAAACAATTTGGTGAGCTGTCCTTCTAACGAAGCCTATGCTCTATAATGTTTTCTTTTTATTAGATACCTAAAACTTAATAATAATAAGACGATTCATTGATGAAAGCATCACAAAACTTCATTTGGCTATTTGATAATGGTATATTTAGCTATAGAAAATAAGGTAGGAAGCGTAGTCCAATGTTGCTTTTGAATGACAGCTTAAAAAATACTTACAAAGTCGACATCTAGTCATATGATTATTGTTCGAAAAAGAAGGAAATAAGTTGTATATTGCCTTATATTTTTAAAGCATAGTGTACAGACAAACTTGGTAGTATATTAACATATGTTGTTCAAAATAAGATTTAATGTTTTAGCTACACGAATTATAATTAGAAATACATATTTATTTGTTAAATGGAATCATTTTTCTCCCTATCAAGGGAATAAATCGTATCTGAATCGACATTCTCGTTTAAGCAATCAACTAATGAAAACTTGTTTTTGTTTGTTTGCACGTACCCATTCAATAAATTGGTGTAATATTTTAAATATTAGAAAATATCAATAAATTAAATACTCCTGATGTTATACAACGGTTACACCTAGAGGTCACTATTAATTTGGTAACATATCGTTAAGTAGTTGATTATACTGTATTAAATTATTTATGAATTATTTATATATAAACCTAAATACGCTGGTCCTGTAATCAGGAATTATACAAATATTCATGTAAATTCAAAATATGTTTTAGCGTTTTAATTTTTTTTATTACCCGCTAAAAAAAGGTGAAAAAATGTTAGTTTGTTGTTTGTTGTTACCAGATTCAAGTTAAAAAAATAATTAATTTAGATTTGATTTAGTTAAAATCCCGACGGAATATTGTTTAATAAATCCACGTGTCGTTTAGAGGAAATTATGAAAGTTTTGAGTGAAGTATTGCTTTTTCAAACTGTCTCTTTTGAGTATCATTTCAAACGTTTCGGTTCTGTTTTTAATTCCTCTTGCGTTTGAAAACATAAATTTTATCTAATGGATTAAATTGTAAATGTTACGCTTTTCCTTACCTAGGAAGGGACCAACTCTTACATTTTACTGTATTCTATATTCGAAAGTGGGACGTTGTAAGTATCGCAAAACTTTATAAAACCATTATATCATTGAAGTAAGTAGAAATCCCATATTTACTAGAGGAAACGTAGTAAGAGGACTGCGTTTAGATAAATTTAGTTTTTTGGTTGTATAGCTTACCTTCACGGAAATATACTTGTTCAGTGGAAATAGAAAATTAAAATTATTATTTTATTAATTTGTTACTTATATGTTTTTTGTTTTCTTGGTAATAGTCATTTAGTAATTATTTTGCGTTGGTTTATCGTGTTTTATCGTGTTCATCGTCAATTTTGAGGTATCCATTAAGTTAATAACTAAGAAATAATATCTAACCAAGAAATTTACTTTTTACATTTACTTTTTTTGGTCATTATTTTTTGTCGTTTTACCTCAAAATAAATAAATAGCAAAACACATATTTAAAGCGTAAACTTTACATTACTCATATAAGTAGTTTGCACGTTAGTCTTAAATGCATACTGATTATTTTAGGATGGCTTAAATAGCTATTAATCTAATGAAATCAAAGTATAGATTGTATGTAAAATGTTTGCTCAATTTCCTCAATAATAGTTTGTTTACATTACATTAAGAGGTTTTTTTTAATATAAAAATTACGGAAAGCATGGTACCATGCTAAAGTCAGTTGAACTAACACAAGCACAGTAACACCCTCAGTTTTACGGCTGTGAAGCAGTCCAGATTGTATCATACATGTTACATGTTAGTGTCCTGGTCACTCAGGGATATCGTAAATACAAACTCCACCTTTATAACTGTCTTGCCTTAGTTCTTAAACATCTTCAAACTTTCCACATTTGTGGATTTTATGGTAGAAACTTTCTTTTAGAGAAATGTCAAGCAGGAGCATGAATGGCATTCTTTGACCAAACCTTTTAACGATTTATTTAACTAATTTATAAAATAATGCATTTTGCTTAGAAACTGCTTTATTAAAATAATACATATCCTATTTTCATTAATTGTGCTTTAAAATATAAGATTGTAAGGTTACATTAGCTGTTGTTAATATTATTGCTAATTGTTTGCAAAAATAAGCCATGGGTAAATTTTATCTTTTTTTACAATACTTTCAAATGAAAATAAGGGCCCACCCCTTAAAGCATCAAGGACCTTATGATTGATGTCCTTATAACTAAAATGTGTGCTTCTCCCTTTACAATTTATTTTTTAATAATCAAAAGCACATACAAATTAGTGCTCACAAAGATAGTGTGATCAACCATACTTTCTTCGTTTCTATCGACTATACAACATTTTGCTCTGTAAAATAATGTTTAGTATAAAATAATGTCTGAAAAATAGATTAGCTAGAAATAATTAGTTTAAAGTGGTCGTAAATGCAATTCTGCTACCATTGTTTAACCTATAAAACTTGAGGATCAATGCCTTGCAAAATAACGGAAGGTCCCTAAGGTAAAAGGTTCCCAAGACCCATATAAATACAACCCACACCTTTCTAACTGCCTGGCCTTATTCCTTTCACCGAACCATTTCTTCTTTCTTGTTTCTATGACGGCGGGTCTTTGTTAACCGGCCACTGTAAATACAGTGTGTAAATTAAGTATGGAAACAAATCTGTATTTTTTAAACCAAAATAGATAGAAATATTTGGTTTGTGGCATTGACTGTTAACCAAGGTTCCGGAATTTTTTGCATCAGAAAAAATCTTTCACCCCCTCAGGGGGGGTAGGGGTAGGGGGTAACTTAATTTTTTTAAATAGCAACCCCTATTGAGTGACCTCTCATTTTGAAGGGTTTGTCAAAAGAAATACAATGCCGTAAACCTGAGGTCGATATCTTACCCCTAACCAGAATGGCGGCCATTTTAAATTTCGAGATGGGCAAACGAAATCCAGTGTGGATACCCATAATTTACCTTTTAAATGGGTTACATTGGGTAAGCCGAACTCCAGATACCATTATTAGATTGAAAAGTGGATGTTTTTATCGTATTCAAAATTTTGCCCCAGCCCCGTGCAGAATGATAAAAAATCCGTTTATCCTAAAATAAATGGTGGTCAAGAACCAAATGTCAATTAATTATGTTTATAATTATGTAATAAAATTATAAAAAGACATTTAAAAAAAATTATTATAGTAATTAAGTAAGAGAGGAAATTATGAAATAGTAAATTGAAATTTTAGAAATAATTTAAGTAGCTTTGGTTATCTTAGCTCCTTCGAAATGCAGATGCACAACGTAGTTTAAAAACGGTTTCTAACTTGGGATTTCCCATTTACCCTTTCTTATCAGTAGCTGTTTGGGTTTCTAAAGGATATTCTTTCGATAATGTTTCATCTACTCATTCTGGTTTAGTTAATTTTGTAGAGAGAGGTGTATTCAAGTGCTTCTGTAGTTTTGTTTAACAATGGTTCTTTTAAGTACACAGCAAAAAATTGACATTCTCCGCATTGTTGGGTATGGGGATAGGTCACGTACATATCAAGAAACTTGTGAGTTATTTAATGAACTGTACCCAGATCATCAAATAAACCGATCTACGGTAAGTAAGATCTGTACTAAGTTCTTGGAAACAGGGGATGTAATAAATAAAGCTAAAACTGGTCGACGTAAATCAGTTGTAACAGAAGACATGACACTGAATGTGCTTTTGAGTATTCAAGAAAATCCCATTACATCTACTCGTCAGCTCGGTAGTAATCTAGGTTTAAGTCACACTTCGGTTCATAAAGCTCTGAAAGCCGAAAAATTTCATCCTTATAAGGTACAGCTAATTCATGAATTGAACGAGGATGATTTTGATCGTCGAATTCAATTTTGTGAAGAAATGATGCAGCGGTGTATCCAAGATCCGTTATTTAAAACAAAAATAGTATTTTCTGATGAAGCCTCATTCAGCCTCAATGGACACGTCAATAGACAAAACTCGAGGTACTGGTCTGATGAAAATCCACATTGGGCTCAAGAATGACATACACAAAACCCTCAGAAGATTAACGTTTGGGCAGGAATAGTTGGATTTAGGGTAATTGGACCTTTTATAATTGAAGGTAATTTAAATGGTGATAGTTATCTGGACCTGTTGCGCGAGTCTATTGTACCCGCTATTTCAAGAGAGTTTCCTCCTGAGGATGAAGAGCATGCCGTGGATGAAAGTATTTGGTTTCAGCAAGATGGCGCTCCACCCCACTTCGCTGTAAATGTAAGGGACTATTTGGACCAGACTTTTCCAGATCAGTGGATAGGTAGAAGGGGTTCCATAGAATGGCCTGCAAGATCTCCCGATTTGTCCCCTTTGGATTATTTTTTATGGGGATATCTTAAGAGTAAAGTGTATGTAAATCGACCAGAAAACTTACAAGAGCTTTCAGAAAGGATTCTGGCGGAAGCACGGGCAATTGATCAGCAAACAATTGGCAGAGTATTAAACGAATTTTACAATCGCTTAGGACTTTGTCAAGTTGCTCTTGGCCATCAATTCCAACATCTATGAATTATTCAGGTAATAGCAGCAAACATTACTTTAATAGTAATACCTTTTGTCTGTGTGTGTGTTTTACAGTATTAAATTAGTTTTATTATGTGTTATTATTTATGATGTGTATTATTTGTGCTCTAGATTATTTATTTCCTGTCTTATCTGTACTTCAAACAATTCGTTTGTGACAGGTTTAGCGGTACAAAAGCTATAAAATGACTGATCACTCAATAGGGGCTACTATAACAGGCATTCAACATTTTTAATTGGTGAAATGGGCGCTTTTTTACCCAATCAAGTTTTTGAATGCCTGCCATTTCGTCTAGGGATGACATATCCACCTAAGATTTGTGCCACTGCTTTTGTCTTGACAAACCCTTCAAAACGAGGGGTCACTCAATAGGGGTTTGCGTTTAAAAATTTGGGGCTGCCCCCAAAATCCCCTATTTTGGGGGCTGGGGCAAAATTTTGAATTCGATAAAAACATCCACTTTTCAATCTAATAATGGTATCTGGAGTTCGGCTTACCCAATGTAACCCATTTAAAAGGTAAATTATGGGTATCCACACTGGATTTCGTTTGCCCATCTCGAAATTTAAAATGGCCGCCATTCTGGTTAGGGGTAAGATATCGACCTCGGGTTTACGGCATTGTATTTCTTTTGACAAACCCTTTAAAAATGAGAGGTCACTCAATAGGGGTTGCTATTTAAAAAAATTAAGTTACCCCCTACCCCTACCCCCCCTGAGGGGGTGAAAAATTTTTTCTGATGCAAAAAATTGCGGAACCTTGGTTAACAGTCAATGCCACAAACCCAATATTTCTATCTATTTTGGTTTAAAAAATACAGATTTGTTTCCATACTTAATTTACACACTGTATATTCGCAAAGTCCTGCTTATTACATCTTACTATTTTACGTAATGCGTTCTGTTTCTATATACATTTCTCAGTAATATTATAGATTTCTGTTAGAAATCCGTTAGCCTTCAATTTCAAATGATTTTAAGTTAAGATTTAGTGAGCCGGTGACTTAGTGGCTCAACGCCTTGAGAAACCAGTACAATTACTGGGGTTCACATATCACTACAGTACCACCAATAAAGGATAATTGGTAAATTTAGGCTTTTCATTTTAACAACTTTAAACTCAAACTATTTTTTTTATTAGCTGGTAGATGGCTTAGTGGCACTATGTCCATTTAAATCAACCCGGCAATCAATGGAGTTCACGTTCCATGACTATTATTAGTATTGATCTGTACAGTTAGTAGAGCTAGCTGATAGTATAATAGTAGAGCACCGTGTTTTAGATCCCGATGTCCTGGGTTCAAATCCGGCCAATCACCAAATTGTGTTTTACATTTTTTTCACACGATGTCTGGACTTTCTGAATTACCCAGGATTAATTAATAAAACGATCGTTGGAGAGAAATCTCCAAACATTTCATGAAAGATAGTTTAAGATTACTTTTTGACCCCAAGCTCCCTCTTTTACCCGTTTTTTGCAAAAACTATTATACCCTGTGTACTCGTCAAGAGCTCCAACAAAAGATATACAATTTAATTACTAAGAAATATGAGAATTTTCATGCCTGTTTGTGCAATAGTCGAATTTTTGTCTAACATGATATGAACATTACGTATATCATAAATAATCTAAATTTAGGCCGTTGGTCTATTTGAAACTTCAAGATATTCCTATGACGTTTCTATTTTTGGATTTAGTTATTTGATACTGTGCACACAAGCAATCTGTTTAAACGAGCAATACTGTATCTCTATTTTAAAAGACCATTCAATTTCGCGATTTAATGCAGATTTATTTGTTGTCTATTTTACCAACATATATTTTTATCGAAAATATCTGTGAATAATTATAAATAAAAATACTTTAAAAAAATGCCACGTTTTTAAATCGCACTAAAAAGTAGAAAATAATTTATAAATATGTAAAGAGAATAAATACTTGTAAGATTTTAAACGAAAAATGTGGGGCGCATGCTAATTTACAATTAACTTCACCTATTGAACTAGTCTATTATTTATTGCATACAACCCACGTTTTACGTTTTAAATCTTACAAGTATTTATTCTCTCCACATATTTAAAAATTATTATTTTCAACTTTTTAGTGCGATTTAAGAACGTGGTATTTTTAAAAAGTATTTTTATTGCCAATTATTTTCTACTTTTTAGTCTTTGTTGTGTAAATATGTTAAACTGTTTTATATTGCATGTTAATACATAACCATAACCTTATTATTTGTAATCATGGTGGAAGAAATCCACCATGATCTGTAATCAGATGTTGTATCTTTACTTTAAAATGCTTGTTTTATATTGGCTGAGGCTATTCGCACGTCAGACGTGTGCCACTACCTTAGACGTCTGTTCCAAATGACGCCACATTACGTTCCTAATTCAGTTACTTTGATAACTGTTTGGGAACAGGATGCACACAAAGAAAACAATTAGTAACGTTAGTACCTCTTAACCTCGTTAGCCGAATTGGATGGAATGCACTTCACGTTCTGCCCGCATCTAATGT
This sequence comes from Macrosteles quadrilineatus, assembly GCF_028750875.1. Classification (NCBI taxonomy): domain Eukaryota; kingdom Metazoa; phylum Arthropoda; class Insecta; order Hemiptera; family Cicadellidae; genus Macrosteles; species Macrosteles quadrilineatus. The sequence goes on along the minus strand of NW_026542599.1, from coordinate 37,101,779 downwards.
TGCGGGCAGAACGTGAAGTTTATCCAATATTAATTGATTATGAAATGACACTGTTCTAAACTAACATAACCTAACCAAACTTGCTGTAAAGTTTAAAAATTCCCATTGCAAGCCAAATTCGGAAATGAAATTGTTCTTAACTAACCTAACCAAACTATATATAACATTTCAAACATTCCTTTTAATATCAGAAATGGCTTCCGTGCTCCATCGACTGTTCTAGAACGTTCAATACTTAATTAAATATAATTTTTTTTAAATAAATTCTTAAACGCTTCAAAATAAAAAAAATTTTTAGAAACCACCATCTTCACCGAAATTAATGTGAGTGATCAAGTAATTCAAAATGGCTTCTAGATGTAACTGTTCCCTTTGCATTATTTTGCAATACTGGAACGCGAACGGATTGTGACGTCATTTTGACTTGCGAATAGTCTCTTCGTTTTATATTTAGAATATCTCGACAGCAGAACCTGTACCGCTTAACCTCTCGACCTCTCGCTCTTCGAACTGTCAAATTTAAGTATTTACAGCTGACTTCATTTGATATATTTACATTCTTCCAAAATGTAAACATGGAAAAATTGGAAGCCCGTGGGGCTTAACCTAAGGGAAAAATGAAAATAAAATGATATAGTATTGCATTGTCATCCATTTGTGACCTATGTTTCAAGTTTCAAGTCTCTAGCTGAACAGGAAGTTGGTTTAAAATCTATATAACAATTCGTAAGGAAGGGAGCTAATAAAAACGAGCACATGGGGCGTAGCCCAAGGGAAATGTGAAGATAAAATTATATAATATTGCATTGTCATCCATTTGTGAGCTATGTTTCAAGTTTCAAGTGTCTAGCTCATCTCGAAGTAAGGTTAAAATTGATTGGAAAATTTGTACCGGACAAGAAAGCGAGCTAATAAAAACGTTTTAAAATACTAACTATTTTCTCATTTCCATAAACGAAACGAAACACTTTATAACGTTATAGGAACAACAGAAAAATGATCGTTAAAATTTAAGCAACAAAGTAAAGACTGTAAAAATGCGATATTATAACTTTTTTTACATAAATTTCATATTGAGCAATATTTCAGTTTTTCTCCTCCCGCAGTAATTACATTCTTGCAGCTTTAACATTGTCTGTCTACAATAAGGATAACTCCTCTTTATGATAGAACTCCCTTCACTTAATGCTATAACAAAATATTTTCTTTATATATAACAAACTAAATTCTTGTCAAACAATTTGTTAAACTTTTTTACCGTTAGATAAGTAACACCTATTGCTACACATAACTGTCTCTACACCAGATTTTAACTATAAGTTCTATATCCTTATACATGCAACTATCAAATAGCTCATCATTGATTAATTTAGAAACAGCTCATGTCTATATATTTTGAATATTTTCGGACATTCGTTATATTTAATTTTAACCCGTTTTTAGAGGAAATAATAAATTAGTTACTTTACCTCGATTGTCAGATCAAGTAAAATTCCTTCCGTATAAGATTCATCGCCCTATAAGCTCTAAAGGAACAACTCTGAAAAGAAGTAATTAACCTGTATCAGGTGGTTCAGACGGCTGGCTTGATAACTACGGAGTTGTTAATTAAAACTGTTGATCATCTGAAATATTAACATGAAAACTACATAAATTTTCATATTTTAACATTATTAATCAGATGCTTAATTAGTACTTATAATGAGGCTATAGAACGATGTTTTTTATATTTAATAAAATGCTATGTAGAGTCTTGATACAAAATCTATCTTTAATACAGCTGATTTTTAAATTTTGTTTCGTAATTAAAAAGGTGTTTATCCTATAAGTGCAATGGTAACCTTTGCATTGTAGACATGTTTTAATAAATTGTTTAAGCAAATAATTTAAATATATTGATGTAGGATGTTTTATTATTAAATACATTTTTTATTTATTTTAACTCCACATTATAAAAAAAAATCTTTAAAAGAAAATAACTTTTTATTGTGAAAATATTTGCCATAACGGAGGCTTTTAAGTTATGACAACGAAATTCCTATTTCTTGTAGCTGCCAGGTACTCATTGAGCAGAATGGGACTAATATGTGTTTTGGTTTAAAAGTATACATATTAATAAAGACATTGGAAATTTGTCTCCTCAGGTTTCCTAAATCAGGGATAAGTTATTCTGAATAATTGGCTACTGCCCTAAAACTTCCTCTTAAATTGATAAAACATATTATTTTTAGATATCTTTGTCCAAAAATAGTTTATACTCAGACTGTATGGTGTGAAAGAATCAATATAAATAATTTATTATGTTTCAAATCCATAGCTATGACTTTCATTGTGTGTTGTTTTTTACAACCAAGGAAGATTGAAATGAAACCAAACATTTGCACTGGCATTCAAACGGGACAGTTTCTAAAACGTTACATTTGATTCAAAAGTTTCATATTTTCCTCTCAGTGACACGTGGATTCATTGCACAATTTCCAGTCTAGGATTAGACAAAAGATTGCATTATTTAGTTTTTATATAGAATTTTACTATACTAACAATACATCACAACTTAATTTTACTGTAAGTATAATTTTTTTTTTATTTCAATAAAAAACTATGGATCATTTAATAGAATTATATTATATTTATTACATATGCGTTGAAATAATTGAGTCTTTTTTATCCACCATTTTTATAAAACTTTATATCATTCGTTATATAATGTAACATAAATTTATTTAAGCATATTAAAAATAAATATAGCATTTCTACATTATGTCACCTAAAATGAAATAGCCCTGATTTTTCCGAAATGCACGACTTTCTGTTGTGTGAACCCAAATACGAAAATGCATTTTATAAATAGAACTGACAAACACAACTGACTTATGTAAATAAGCATAAAATCTTGCCTGAAAGAGACACTTTCATCCGAGACATGAAGATAAGCTTGCCCACCCCTTGACAAGACAAAGTCGTGCTCAGAATATGATCTGTCATTTTCACAGCAGATGTTTATGTTTTTTTAGCGATTAAAGTATCAACTTACAAAATAGTTGTAAATAGACGATACAATTGATGATAAAAACAACGTTATGTGATCCTTCATATACGATAAACAAAATTAATTGTTGGATTTACTGGTGATTTAAGTAATTGTATTCAATAACTCGATCCTTGTGCCTACATACAGCAAGTCAGTACATACAGTAAGTCACAGTTTTTCCATGTTTCGCTCAAAGTTCAAACATATAAACCTACAAATAATGCATATTAGATCATCCTAATCTTCTTACGATGGACAAAAAATTATCTTAACTGGTGAATATTAATTTTAGATATTCAATTTACTATTTTAACATTGCTTGGTTATTCGTTTCCTGTATACCTAACAATTTAACCTTTTAATCTATTTATTTAAGCTATTAACTAAATAACTAATCGTACAAGCCTATTGAATAGGCAGCAAAATTATGATTAAAAACGTGTAAACTTTGAACTTATGAACAGTTGAACCATACAATTTGTATTTATTTCAGCTCAAAGGTCAGGTCCCGTGGGAAGTGAAAGTTTTATATTTACAGAGGTCCTTTAGTCCAACATCCTCAAGGGATTGCTTCTATCCTTATGGCATTCGTTTCTTACTACTTTTTTATTTTCTTGTAAAATCATTACTATTCATTTGAACAAATACAATATAATATAGAATGTAATCAATGGACATATTTAATATTAAGGGTCCTCTAAATATGTAAAAGGAATACTTTATGTAACACGCACATAGTTATTTATATAAATCTTCTTCTTCATAATTTCTTCGTCTTTACATAATTATTTGAAATCAATGTTTAATATTAAATTATACATTGGGTCATGTAAGTCGACGCTCATTTCAATTTAGATTATGCTGGAACCTATAGGAAACGTTTGAGCAAATTTTGCCAAGTAATAGTAATTTCCAGGCAGCAGGTTCGTAATTCCCATCCTATCAGTCTCTGGTTGAGTCTGAATTTGACTGGTAGTACTAATTAGAAACAATTTTTATCGTGATATCGTTGATGTAAAAAACACAGCAAAAATAAGCTCAATTTCCTTTTTGAATATGACACTGAAAGTCGGAAACAACTACAAGTAAGGTTCAATAAACAAGTGAAAGCTTTAATAAACAGCAACACATATGACCTTAGGTTACTACATATCTAAACCCCAAGTAAAGAAAAAGGGGATAATCAAAATAATACAGCAAATGAGTTGCTAGTAAACCTCTTTAGACCACTTTGATTTGTGTTTTTTGTTATTAGTTAATAATGAAAAATATGTAAATCGTAAAAAAATAAATGTTAATAAGACTTACTTACTATTATATTTAAAGAATTGACAAATTTAAAGTAGACTAATAAATATCGACAAATGACCAATAGCCAATTAATTGTGAATGGTTAGCGGAAATATTACATCCGATCAAAACCCTAATAACATTTACAGTTTTAAATTTAATATTTGATAAGAGAATTGTAAGTGTAGGTTTTCGCGTAGAATATTTCCTCGTTTCACAAACATACCTCAGTCAAAAGAAACACTTTCAATCTCAGAGACTCACGTTGCAAGTCAAGAGCTGAGTCAATCCTGGACCCGGTGTTGCTTGTGTGGAAATGTAAACCTTTCTGAAAGAAAAGTTAATTTAGTTGTCCTTTTTCCAACTAGAGTAAAATATTGTTTACTGTGAATTAAAATTTTTTTGTTGCTAAATTTCTGTTTGTAGATGAAAATGTTGACTAATTTTGTAACAAAAACTACATGTAGAAAATTGTTTTGAAAAACAGTTCAAGGGGCTAAAATTGTGATATAGCTTAATCCGTTCACAAAAGTTTGTTTTTAGCTACTTCAAAGTGTTGGTTTACTATCAGCAAAACTTAATATGACACCCCAAAAAACTGGTTTCGCATGCGTATTCAAAATTATAACAATAACATTTCACATAATTTTAAATCGGTAAAATTAGTTGACCACTCTTGTAGATAATATAGGTTTAATCACATTCGGTTGTCATTATTTACTTAACTTTAAGCACTTTCAAAGTGTTCTCTTTGTTTTATGTCGTGTACTGTTTTTATTTTACTACTTTGAACCTATGGTAAAGATATTTTTCCGATGAATCGAAACTATCACGCATTGCTTTGTAAAGCAACTATAAAGTCTTTTGCCGTATTCTTACTTTACTAAGCCAAATTTATTAAAAAGCTGAAATTATGCCAACCAAGAACTACCGGCAGAATTGTTAATTTATTTCTCCAACTTTTAAAACATAATGCTTTGTGATATTGGTGAAAATAGAGCTGTTTTTAATGCCACTTTAATGAGATAAATGTTTGAATTGAATGTTGTCTCAATTCTCACAATTTGAGTTTGACATAGCTATTTAATAGAGCCATAACCATTAACCATCAATATAATATTATTTGTGTGTTTTTGATATATTTTTTTCATTACACCTGTTCTGGTATTAAGAAATATATAATATTCATGAAAGAAGATGGTCACCACTTTTAGACGTCAAAACAGAGCAATATAAATCGATAATGCAGACCTACCTAGTACCTATAAAATTAGATATCATACTAATTACAACTACTCATGGCTTTACTTTTTAACTATTCACAGTTCTATCAGCGTGTTTCAAAAGGTTTAAAACTACAGAGGTAATGGCCAATGTGATTTTATAATTCATTAAAAACCACGTATCTTAAAAATCAATAGCTGTAAAAAGCATTGAATTTGTTAAGGGCAGCGAGGTAGTTTAAAATGATCAAAAACCTTTCTCGTAGTGGAACAGATAAACTTGTCATAACTAAATGTTTCACAAGTTTTCAGAACATTTGGTAGATATATTTCAAAACAATGTACAATTCATAAACCCTGACAAAGACAAAAAAATAAATCGTCATGGAATTGAGTGAAAAATACAGAATACCTTTCGGTTTGTAACTGAAATAAGTATGGCGAAAACTAAAAAAGCCATACAAAAAAAACCTTCTGGTTCCTACATTTAGTGTCAAGAGTAATAAACAAAGATGAGGGGTTTTGCTGTCCAACCGCACTACATACAAAACAGTTTAAAAGTTTCTCAAGTTAAGGTATTTTTTATTTTTTATAAAAACATATATTTCCTACAAAGAATGCTGCTTGGGAGTGAACTGTTTTCTTTAGATAAACTATAAACAATCGTAGTCCAAAGATAAAATTGTTGGTTATCATATCTGATTAAATAGTTTTTCACAAAATAAATATTGTTTAATAATACCGAAAAACCATACTGAATTTCTTAGAAACTCTAATTTATTATTTGATAAAAATCAAGACATACTAAATTATATTTAAAACAAGTAGTTTTAATTTAGCCAAATGTATGTGGTTGACTGTATAAAGCGATTTCAACAACACATGCTCCCCTTTCTGCCTTTCTAATTGAATGCATTTTCTTAAAGATAATATTCAATACACTAATATGTATATTAGAAATAAGTCATATGTTTAATGTTTGTACTCTTTTGGCAATCTTTAATGTATCGATATCGCATGCTTTGTAAAGTTTTCATGTCTTACTTTTTCAATTCAAACAACTTGTACAGTCGTGTGCAGTTGTGCGATGTCCAAGGTCTGTAGCAGTGATGTCGTGGGTTCGCATCCTGGTACTTGTGATATTTTTCTATCTTTACACTCTACCCTTGCACTGTACCAACTCACCCCTTGATTTGCTGGATAAGTTCCACGCACAAGACCGAGGCCTATAAAGAGTCATCAAACATAAAGAGGAAAATGTGAGAGTTAACTCAGCAAAAGGTACAAATCGAATACATTTGGTTTTAATATCCATTACATAATCACTCAAGAGATTTTTGAATTATAACAATTTCCGAAAACCATTGAATTGTACAAACAGAATGTAACCCCCATTGTATTTGTCGCTGTTAGTGTCAGGGGAACAACAACCAATCTCTCAAGCTGAAACGACTATACTTCCTCAGGGATTGAGGGAGACAATTCGTTTGATTAAAAACTAAATCAACGATTTATTTTGTATACTTATCCGTGTAGTGTTCATGTACTGTGCTAATACACTATTTTCCAATTTTTCTGACTATTTAAACTGCTTCTATTGATATTGGTGATGAGAATGACAATGTGACCATGTGTGTGATGATTTACTTGAACCATTTAAGACCCTTATCTAGATATTGCATTAGTATTTTATGGTAATTTATTTGGCCAATGTTTGAATAATAACAACCAAGTTTTGTTCTTGTTACTGTCAAACAGCTCTTTGGTTAACACCAATCTACATATTTTGATTTAACTACACTTGTTAGCTTAAGAATATTAATAGCAAATAAACAATTTGAAATTGAAAAAGATGAACCAATTATTCTTTTACAAAAGCAGTCTGCAATTAATCTCTCCTGAGTTAACAGCAAACTCGTTTATCATTTTGAGTTATGACTCAAGTGAAATACAACAGAATCATACAATCACGTAACATAAATGACACAGAGAGCTGTGATTGGCCACCATTCTTTTGTGTTTTTGCTTTTCATTGTCAGTTTTTTTAAATTGTGAAGAAAATAACTCCACGCCATAAATCTTAGTATACTTCATAAGGAATGCTTAACACATAGTCAACTTTTTTACCCCTTATCTAATTACTAAGATACTTTGCGCTTTAGTGACTTTTTATATAAAAATGCCTACAACACTTTCATACTCAAATTAAAAATTTGTAACATCATACACAAAGCGTTATTTAGTTTGCTGCAAATGAACATACAAACAGATTTCTATGATTTTTAATAGATTTTATATTTTGAAATGTTTATTTAAATGTTAAATGTTTATATTGTTTGCCAAATATTGTGCCATTATAATTATTCCAGAAGTGTTTATTAATGCATTGTTCAGTTTACACTAATGCAACTGAACTATTTACTGAACAAATAATTTATAATGCGACTTCTAAAAGTAATAATTGGTTAAATATTTATTTAAATGTATCACATAAACACATATCATATTACTTTGCCAGGTAAATGAAAACGAAAAAAACTGTAAGTTAACAATATTCAATAATTTTATCTGTGATGTAATTTGTTTTACATTATCAGGATCGTAAATCTACTAACTGTCTCGGTATTCATTCATATACACAGTCTAGTTAAACATTTTAAATTTTCATTATCTTATTTTCGCCTACTATTTCGGACGATAAAACTATCAACCCTTAAGTTATTACGCTATCCGTCCAAACCATCTGGTACAGGTTAATTGCTTCATTCGCTGCAGAGTTGTTTCATTAAAGGAGCACATTTTGGGGTACGGATCTTTTCCTGCAGGGTGCGAATGGCACCGAAGCACTCTTAACAAAACATGCTGCCGCTTTTAGACACCTTAAGTAAGAAATCTGCCGTTAATATTAACATTAGAGTTATAGAAGTTATCAGTGATAATATCATGTTTGACATGGTTTAAAATGCATTGTAATCTAACGTCGGTCTAACTTTGAATTCAGTGCGTTGCAGGTTTAGTGTGAAACGAAATTGACCAAATCCTAAGTCAAAACAAATTTAGAGGGTCCTTTGGAGGTTGTAAGAAAGGATTTTTGGAAGAGAGAGCAATTAGGATTATTTATACTACTTTGACACCTTCTCAAATATGCCTAATATTGTACTAAAGTATAAGAAACTAAAATACAGTGTGAAAAGTTACTTTGTAAGTTGTAATCCTGTACAATGAAAAGTTACGGCATACATATTTTATAGTTTTCAACACATAATACGCCTGTTAAACGTATAACTTTATATGAATGTAACCTTTACATAATGTTACAAGCGCTTAGTATTTTTTTTTTTTACTTTAAGAACGGCAAACCTTAAAAAAGGTAACTGACTGAAATGTTGTCATTAATAACCCTAAAATTGTTGCGCTATATTATTAACTCTATTCTCATTTTAAAATAGTTAGGGTATAACAATAACTACACATGACATAATATAAAAAAATAAAAACTAACTATCTAGACCTAACTAGACGGCCGGAAACTAACTAAAAAAAGAATAAAATACAGATCATTTAAAAGATCGTATTTTATCAAATGTTATTACAAGTTATAACACATTTTGGTTTACTAAAGTAAAATGATAGAACTAAGATTTAGATTATAACAACACACTCAAACATATCGTTATTTATTTTGAAAGTCCCTGAGGAATTGCAGTGGTCTTATCTTGAGATTAGTTGTTGTTCCCTGACAACAGCTGACACTGGGGATTGTAATAGGCTTACTGTTAGTACAAAGAAATTATTTTCGGAAGTAATCCTGAAACTGAAACCTCTCGCGTAATTAAGAATAATGCCCAAAATTATATAAATATAATTTTAGAGCAAATGATAATAGCAGAAGGAAAACCACTTTTAACTGTTGCAAATTTGATAAGATTATTATACATTAAATTTTGAAACAGAAAAATACCTAAATAAGAGAAACCCTAAACTGCTTCGTATGTATTGCGGTTCGGCAGTAAAACCCTCAGCGTCGTTCCAGTTTTATGACTCTGACACCGAGTGTGGCGACCCAGCAGTTCGTTACTTGTATTGCTTTGTTATATTTACGATCTCTACACTAAACAGTATCTATAAAATTTTTCTTAGGAATTCATGTTTTACATATATTGTGTTAATTTTATTTTTTAAGCCATTAGAGAGTTTATTCAGCTTGGTTATGTATCTATTATACAAAATAAGGATTATGAATAACAAACTTTCGACAAATTTCACCTCATTTCTGCCAATGTCTGTAAACGGCAACACCTTTTAATGAGAATTTTACTTTAATCATAATAGTCTGTAGCTTTAGGTCATTTAGTACTATACCTAGCCATATTTATTCATTCAATGGTGTTTTAATTACTAGCACCAGTTTAAAAACTAGCTGTCTTTGTAAGTATCAAAGCTAGTCAAGGAATCCCTACTTCATACTACTCTAGGTCTTCGTTGTTACGTTTAAATATAGTTTTGTCCTCACCGCTACAATAATATGGCTTAGTAATAAGTGATAATCAAAAAATGTCTCATGGCTTTATACTTATCTTGCTTGGTATTAATACAAAATAAAATACTAAGCAATTTTAAAATAATATTAGTTAATTAATTGGTTAATTGGTTACTTACAAAGAAAGCTTAACCATTTTTTAAATATGTTATTATTTCTTCCCCCCTATACAATATGCATAGTATGTTTAGAAAGTATATTCTTTTCGTCAATATTTTCGAGTACGAGTGATAGATATAATATTACTTTTATGTCCCCATAAACCCAAAAAAGTGGTTTTCGACGTGCTGTGTATTTGTGTGTGTTCATGGATGTGTACAGAGCTACAGAGTTGGCAACACCTTTGGTAAGATTTTCATAACGCTTGGTATATGGGTTTAAAAAAAAAAATTATATATACATTTTTTTATTCAATCGTCTACCGATAAAACCCCTTTTAAATAAAAATTGAACAAACAGGAATTTTCACTAAAACAGATTGAGCAGTTTTAGTAACATTTAGTAGCGTATACTATGGTCCTTGTTACTCAAAACTACTTTTTTGATAACCCCAAAAATGTAAACATTACAGTAAAGGTTATTGCAGTCTTTATGATTTTACACATAGCATAGCATAGTTCATCCCACCAGGCAAGCTAATGAGAGAATACTCAGTTCATTGATACAGGCTTCTTTATTCGTTAATCCGTTAACTCTATATACAGTTACTCATACGGACTCAAATAATTTGAGTCCGTCACTTTATGGCACTTTTATTTTCAGTTTCATTGTATCATTTGTATATTCATCTCATAGAAATTTTACATACACGTAAATTACAGTATTTTATTACGTTAACAATTGATGATACTAAAATGTATGATATACAGTAGTCATTTACTATCAAAATAGCTTAACCCAGTTTATCACTAGAGTCTTTGAATGCAAACCCACTCTGAATATATTGCAAGTTTATGAGACAATAAAAGTTACACCGGCTACGATAAAGTAGTTCTACTTCCACTGATAAACTTTTAATTTCATCGATAACTGAAATGGCTGCGTTTAACCAACTTAAGTTCTTGACAACTTGTCTACGTCATTCTCAGTAAAATTATGGACTAAAAGCTTTCTTGATTATACTCAACTTTTCACAGAATGAAATAAAGTTCTCAGTAATAATTTATTGGGGTAAATACAACGTTTTACGAAAAGCGCTTTTGTAAAAGACAAATAGGTTTTTATTGTTTGTTGATAAAAATATTTAACTATTAAAGGACACATAAGAAATGTGCATTTGAATTTTCAAACATTGATTTAAATATTTTGTACCAAAGAAATTCCTGGTTGAATTTAAAAATATCAGTAATAATAGAATTGATTTAAATGTTGTCGAATATAAAACCCTAATTTTCCAGAAGTTAATTCAATGGTAAATACCTTGATATGTTATTAAATGATTTTTGCGATTTAATATAATAAGCTTAAACTGAGTAAACTATGCTTTAAAAAAATCCTTACCTATAAAATGGTTCGTGCACTGTTAATGTATTAAATATATCTCATAATAACATTCGTATTAAAAAAATGGTTTTAATAAATTTCAACCTAAATTAGGTCTTGTTAGGATTTAAAAAAAAAGTTGTCATACATTACAGGAAACTTTATGGAAACCAACTGAACCCTGTTTAACACAAAAAATTTAAATGATGTTAAATGACAATACAAAGTAACGGTAAAATATATATTTTTATACATAGAACAATCAGCTCGAGGTAGCCTATATTTAAAAATGCATACGAGTACAGAGTAAGACAACGGGGACATCAAAATGTAATAAGAGAAAAACATTCTATACAGTTAACCTTCTGTGTAGGCTATGCATATCACATCAAAACAAAGGTGATATTCAGCCATTTAAACTTGAAAGTGTTTTTTTCACATCTTTGAAACAACGTAAGCCTACTTCAAGGGACGTCCATAAGCTACTTAATCCATCTATAGTCACTTAAAATATCCATAGAATACTCATTCCAGTTTTTCTTTAAATATCAATAGAAATGTCTGGGCAATTTAACAATTTCAAATAAAATCCTGGGTTGACTTTAAACCTTGAATATTAAGTTAGCTACTATAGGAAAAAATAATAGAGAGAACAATCTGGAAATCGAGCTGGCCAGAGTATGCCTCTAAATCTTGGTTTCAAAACAACCTTCAAAAACATTTCTGAGTCCGGTCTTCAATCGATCGGTTCTCCATTCTTCTGGAAGTCTCTCATTGCTTTATACAAATTAAAATATAAAATATTGAGCAGAAATACCCACTTGGCTTAACAATAGTACATATTCTTGGACGCGAGTAACTATAAACAACATGAATAGATATATCATAATTCCTATAAACGAAACAAATAATTTAAAACGGAATACATTCAATAAAAATTAATTATGAGTAAAGTACGCGATTTTAATTTATATATAAAATATATTAAATATAGCTTGTTGCTTTAAAGTGTCTTTTATTGTAGCCGTAAAAGTTGCACCATTTATTGTTGCCAAAGTAAAGGTTGAAATCAATATCTGTTTACAACCAATCAGTCTAACTTTTCGGAGACATAAGTAAGTTTTCTATGTGATTTCAGTAAGTTTTTTTTAGACTTGAACTTCATACTTCATATTTCATATTTGTTGAACTTCTCTTCTTGATTTGGCAGTGTTTTTTTTCAAATATCATAGGCTACATGTTTAACTTCTCAAAAATATGTACCTGTTATTTTAATGATTTTTATCAATAATTTGAACAGGTGTTTAGGAAAAATTAAATTGATGTTAATTGATTACCTCTAAAATGAGGAAGTAAAATTACTTCACGCTGATAATGTTATAGTTCTTGCATGATAAAACTACTTAGCAACTTAACCTTATGAGAACTGAAGAGTATGCAATGTTTGAAAGCCGACACTTCTATTATTGGAGGTAGTAAATAAGAGTAAAGAGTTACAGTAGGCAAGACTAAGTAAATGTATGTGGTGCTAGATCGAAAAATGTTTATGAAAACAAAGAAAAGGTGAAAAAAATAAACCGCCCACAACTCTTAAATAACATTGTTATCCTATTTATAATATAGATCTGTTTGGGTAGCCGAGGATTAAAACCAAATAAAGATTAAATAAATCAGCTGGTTCGGTTCCAAACAGGTTGATTCTGGATCTTAAAACAATTTTCATTAGAATATACAATAATAATGTTTTCTAAAGAAAATTCTAGATTGCATGGTAAATTGACAAGACATTGAATTGCTGTCAGAATTAAAAATGCAAAGATAGCAAACACTCTAAATAAAAAATGACGGTTCATCACTCTGATTAAAGGCCCGCGATTACATCAACATGACATTGATGGTACCCACTGTACAGTTAAGATTCACGACCCCTTCTCACGATTTTTTAAATTAATATCGTTGCTATTAGTTTTGTATTAATAGTGTAACCATACTGACAAAGGAGTTTTAAATTTTCTAGAATTTACAAGAATGTATCACAGTAATAGAACAACTTTCAAATAAAGGTGCATTTTCTTTTTTTCAAACTCTTCAGTACCCCTATTGTATATATTGGATATTGTATATTTTATACATCTAAAATCAAGTGATATGTTTCCTCTTTGATTCAAAAAGCAAATTACATTATGTTATTTACGAGTATAAAATATAATTCAAATTTATACAATAAAAAGGTTTTATACTTAAGCTATTGAAGAATAGTTTTTACGTGAGCTCCAGTATGCTAAACCAATTTGAGGACATGTTAAGTTCCCGTCACTATAAACACAACCATTATAGCTCCATTGTCAAAGTTAAATAGGCAAAACTTTAAATCACAACCATTAAAGTGATGGTTACGTTTAACAAGATCTATCAGTTCGTGCAAGACTTTATCGTTTAGTTGTAAAAGCTTATTATTTTTACGTGTCCGTTTCAAATTATGTTAAATGTTGGTTATTTGTTAATACTTTAGTACATTGTATGTGCAACTTCATGAAATTTTACTTTGCTCATTAATATTTAGAGAACGCGCATAAAGACTTTTACATGCGAATTCGTGTTATAAACATAAAGTACACGGATCAAGTAAAATTAGATTTATTTTATGATACGAATCAACATAAATTTTCTCTACTAAGGTTGTAAATAATAAAAAAATTCTACAAAAATCATTGTTTGGATGTATTTTACACCCTTTTACCATCGCTAAAACATTGTATATCCTTCCATATGACCAAATAAACATACCATTGGTTTAATGAATAATTTGCCAGTAAAATATAATATTAAATATTCTACTGGTATTTTTCTAAACACAGTTTTTCTACATTGTTGCTTTACATACATCAATTTTTTTCAAGGCTATAACCGTATTTTTATATTATTTTGAACATTGTTAGGCACTCCAGGAAAGGGCAGTCTCACCACTCTTAGAGTCAGAACTTTAGCATTATAATTATGACTCTGAGTAGCTTTTCATGTTTGGTTAAAAACCTTGACATTGCCATCACAGTAGCACGTACAATGTACATCGCTCTTAAAATTATATTTACTGTACTGATGTAGAAGCCGAACTGAGATGAAAATTTATTATTCAAACGATAATAGTTTTTCTTGGCATCATTAGATGTTTGCCTCTAAACTTTTTTTGTCACTCTTTAATTTAACCATTATTAATGAGTAATAATAGCTTTAAAAAACTTTTGTATCGTCCTGTAATGATTGAATATTCATGTAATTTACCACGTTTCTAGTAATATGTTTATTAGTTGGAAGCTAAATAAATTTAATGAAACTTCCCCAAGTAAAATAAAAATAAAACTAATAGTGCGATGTTTTGGGATAATCAAATAAACTAATTCACCAAACCTTTCTGTTCTCTGTTGTAACTCCTATGCATTCTGTAAATAATAGTGACACACACTATTTTATGAGGGTAAGAAAACAAAAGCCAAAAGGTAAAATGAGTTAAGAGGATTTCTGTAATGATTTACTTTATAGTTATAAAGCATAGAAGGTATGGAACACGTTATAAAGTATAGCTAAATGGTAATGGTAAGTAAAATGTAATCGTGATAAGAAACTATAAATTATCTTAACGCATAAACTTTTGCGTAAATCAGCCTTGACTATGCTTTTTAGGCAGTTAAATGTAGTTCCATCTTTATTTCTGACTAAGATGTTATTTTGAAAACGTAATGTATAGCTTACATTCTTAAACACTTAACTAAACAGCTTAACTTAAACACCTACTCTACTTAATTTTCATTACCGGTAAAACAAAAACAAAATTTATAAACGATTGCAAACGAATGCTGACTTACCTTTTCTGCATGACCTCCTAACATAAATAAAACAAATGTAACACCATTGGCTATTTGGGAAACATCTTCAGATAATTAATTGGTTCTAGTTTCATGTAATACTACTGTTCCAGGTCTTACCACATATATAAGGTCCCTTATTCCCTATTAGCCTATTAGCATATTAGTCCCATAGCCTTAATCCCTATTATATAAGATTCGCTTAAAACTTGATCCAGAGTCCAAAACGGTTAAGATAGTTAAATCATTTTATCATTAAGCGCTAGTTTGTCAAAGGGTGAAATTCACAAGTTGCATGTGTTGTAAATGTAACCTGTTTAAAAATATTCGGTTTGAAAAGGACAACAAGTAACTGCAACCTTTAAACTGCTTCGTATGTATTGCGGTTTGGCAGTAAAACCCTCAGCGTCGTTCCAGTTTTATGACTCTGACACCGAGTGTGGCGACCCAGCAGTTCGTTACTTGTATTGCTTTGTTATATTTACGATCTCTACAGCAGGATTTGTTATACTAAATATTTCATTCAGCTTCACGTTAAATTTAAACTATTGGACATTGTCAGCTGGCAAAATTACTTCTTTGTTGAAAATAAACACATACAGATACTTTGAGTAATTTTAAACAATCTTGGAAATTGAAAATGAACCTAATTGTCTATTCAAAATTGTCTACTCCTTTAATCTATGGTATAACTCACCTAAATATTTTTGTATATTTTAAAGAAAGACTATTTGAATGGAACACGCATTGTTATACAGAATTGCAATGGTAAATATAAGAATGTGTGAGATATAAAGATTGATTATGTAAAAGAACGACCAGAAAAATATAGGTGACTCAAACTAATAAATCATCCTGTAATTTTTGTGTATGCTGTAACGTTTAAAACCAGTTGAGTTGATAATTTAAATTTTAAAGTAGTTCTAACGTAAATTATATGTAAATTGAAATTTCCATTTTATAGAACCATGGGAAGAGAAATCACATAAAAAGTCATCCATTGGTATTTATGCTTGCAATTTGTGTATTAATAACATAAAAAAGACCTCAGGTGAGATAAAGGCAGAACTGCCAATTTCATTGCATTGCTGTGAAATAAAATAAAATTGCTAAAAACGTACATTTGTGCCAAACAGTAATTCAATTCGAGCTGGTAATTATAGCCGCTCTCTTTAGAAAGCTATGTGATCTATAGTTTATGTTCATAACAAAATTTTTATGTATCCTCTTTGTTTCTTACTTTATAAATTTTTTATGTTGCCCAATTTCGTGAAAAATATTAATCATGAAGATAATGATCAAATGCCATTTATCACAAATACTATAAATACATAGAAACATAGTATTTGTGAAGATCATATTTTCTATTGATACTTTTTAATCTTTTTACAATAGGTGTGTTTTTTCAATCCGCCAATTAAAAAAAGAGTTATTGTTGTAGACAGATTTTTGCTTTACGAGCCTATGGATTATCTTAAATATTAAGAACAAAATAAAATGATGTCTCCATTGTTAAATGATTTTGCGAAGTGACTGCTACATTTTAAAATAGGTTTAAAATCTGTTGAACCATGCCCTTTTGAGTATAATCATATATTATTGAATAAGTAGTATTTTAAATGGTTCTTAAGATAATACTAGCTTTATCATAATATACTTTATAATAGTACGAAAACGCTTAGCTTTAAATAATATTCTATTTATGCTACCATGTATTTAGTGCATTTATTATCCATTTCTTGCTGTATTTTAGTATCTATATTTGGGATGCATGTTTACTGTGATATTATTCAAGCTGTATTTTTAGTCCGAATCATATATGGTATTCGTCTCTAAAAATTAAAATAAATGTAATTTGTCCCGCGTTGTTACGTATATTTTATAGATGGCATGTAATTCAAAATATCGTATCTTTTATTTAACTTTATAAGCAAATAAATTAATTGGATTTTACTTTTGTATGTTATATCCCCATAGAGAATCAATATTGCCTGTGGTAGATTGACAATCGCCTTTGAACTGAAAAAGGCAATACAATGGAATTAATTTAGACCTTCCCGTTGATTAAGAAAGAGGTCAATATTGACCTCAGGTTAATTGTCTTCAACCGCTTTTGTGGAAACCACTTAAAAGGATTGGCTGAACTACTACAATGGATAGTGCAATTCGGAACAGTGTACGTTTAATTTTTCGTATCAATCGATCATTTATTTTGGGTATTAAATTACCTATTAACTTTTCTATATCCTTAGATTTTTTTAGATGACGACCAGTTTTGTGATGATGGTCACTCATCGGGTCGAGTTCTAGCAAGGTTCAGAGGAAAATCCGTGACGTCTTACTCATTGGATTTCAAAGAGTACACATGTTCATTTAACTTTGTTTTGTGTTTTCTAGGTGAACTGAAGTGGTTCGAAATGATAAGTTTACGGTTAAAAAAAGAAAAAAAATAGTATAAAAATAGGATGTTTTTTATTTTGATGATATCGATTTCGGGTGCATTAGCCCACCAAATCACCATTCTTTGTTTTGTGTTTTCTAGGTGAACAAAAGTGGTACAACATTTTTAGTTTGTGTAACAATAAGGTAGAAAAAAGACGTGGTTAGATTTTAGAAATATCACTGTCGGTGGCAAGTCTCCACCTTTTCTTTGACAATTGTTTTGTGTTTTCATGGTTAACAGTAGTGGTAAAAGATTTTTAGTTTGGGGTACAAAAATTGTACAAAAATAAACGGTATCAGCAATCTGACACATGATTTCTCCCATTAGCATGTCAACAACCTTGTCATGGGTAGGTGGTGGGAGTATATTTTATAGGGGAAATCAAAAAATGTGCAGTAGCTTTTAAATCTTGATAACTGTTACAGCGATAGGGGTTGCACTATTTTGTTTAGGATATAAGGATTAAGATATAAAGACCCTGACATACTATAATTTTAATCAAAACAGGTTTTGTTTGAAAATCTTTTTTTGGTTATTTTGTCGGGGGAAATATCATGAGTTACAATAACTTTTAAACGAAATTTTTTACGTCAATGGGAGTTATACCATTTGTTTAGAATTTAAAAGGCTACTAACAACATTAACATACTAATATGTTATGAAAATTGTTCAGGCCATTTTAAAGAATCTTTCTGTTAATTGATGGGTTTGATGGGAAAATCAACATTCAAAATCTAAATTAATACCTGGAGATGCCATGGATTTTATAAGGAAATAAAAAATGTTCAATTATAATAATTGTTACAGCGATAAAGGTTGCAAAAACAGTTCTTTACGAAAACAATACTTTCTCTATATACTATGGTAAAGGGGGAGATAGTAATATGATGTAATTAAACTTTTAAAACGTACGGATGTCGGTTGCAAGTGTTCATCTGCTCCCCGACATTTGTTTTTTTTCCCGGCGAACTGAAATGTTGCAAAAGTTTTCAAAAATATAGTATAGTTTAGATTAGATTTTAATTAGAGTACTTCAGGGAACAGATGAACTCGACTTTTCCTTTTTCTTTTTTTGCTACGAGACATTGTATACAAATATATTAATATCAAAGAATCATGTTTTAACTGTATAATTTTACAAGCTGTTTTTTACTACCACGCCAAATGAAAGAAATCTACGAATGTGAAAAAGGAAACAATAACTTGCATGTTTTAGGGGACAACTTAGGTAAATCTATTATACATTCCAGAGTACACCATTAGTATGACATGAACCTCAAAATGGTTAGATTATTCAAACAAAATGTCAAGAGAACTTGAACTGTCTGTGTAAACGATGATGAATATGCGATGAGATTTGTGACAGGATAGTGCCACTTACACTTTACCTCTATACGTGATCTCGCGCTTGGATTTTATAAGGAAATCAAAAATGTTCAATTATAATAATTGTTACAGCGATAGGGATGGCAAAATCAGTTTTTTTACGAAAACAATACCTTCTCTATATACCATGGTAAAGGGGGAGACAGTAATATGATGTAATTTGCATTTTAAAAAGTACCGATGTCGGTTGCAAGTGTTCATCTGCTCCCCGACATATGTTTTTTCCCCGGCGAACTGTAATGTTGCAACATTTTTCAAAAATATAGTATAGTTTAGATTAGATTTTGATTAGAGTACTTCAGGGAACAGATAAACTCGACTTTTCCTTTTTCTCTTTTTTTGCCACGAGACATTGTAAACAAATATATCAATATCAAACAATCATGCATTAACTGTATTATTTTATAAGCTGCGTTTTTACTACCACGCCAAATGAAAAAAGATTAATCTACGAATGTGAAAAAAGGAAAAAAATACTTGCATGTTTTAGGGGATAACTTAGGTAAATTTGTTATACATTCCAGAGTACACCATTGGTATGACATGAACCTCAAAATGGTTAGATTATTCAAACAAAATGTCAAGAGAACTTGAACTGTCTGTGTAAACGATGATGAATATGCGATGAGATTTGTGACAGGATAGTGCCACTTACACTTTACCTCTATACGTGATCTCGCGCTTACCACTGTAATTGAGATGCAAGAATCGCATTCTACATCAACCCGAAAGTAACGTTAGCTAATGCTTTTTCTTTTACAATTCTAAAATTTTCCTTATAGAATCAACACGTATTCGGTAGTATTTAAGTCATAGTACAATAATAATGTTTCAATGTTCATTCTAGAAAAATTACAAAATAATAATACATGAATAGTGGTAAAAAAATTAACTGCCAATTTTATAGTAGCTATCTTATTTAAAATAAACCTAATACTTATTCCTGTATTATAAACAAAACAAATTATAAATGGGAGGAACATATTTGAAGTGGATTATAGGAATACAAGTGAATTCAAATGTTTTTATTTGCTAACATTATTCGCGGTAAATTAACTTACTGACAGGGATAGGTAACGGTTTTCTATTATTTTTCATTGCTCGGTTTAAGTGTTTGTGCAGCTTGTATAAAACTTCTCAAGACATTTTAATGATCACATGATGGACATTTATGTTTTCACTACACAATCTAAAAAACTTGTGCAATGCACAAAGAGTGATATGATTTTAACTATATTCTATTTTATAAAATATAATCCAAGAAATAATATAAACAAGTTGCACAAGTTTTTTAGATTGTGTAGTGAAACATAAATGTCCATCATGTGATCATTAAAATGTCTTGAGAAGTTTTATACATGCTGCACAAACACTTAAACCGAGCAATGAAAAATAATAGAAAACCGTTACCTATCCCTGTCAGTAAGTTAATTTACCGCGAATAATGTTAGCAAATAAAAACATTTGATATATTAACAAAGAGTGATATGATTTTAACTATATTCTATTTTATAAAATATAACCCAAGAAATAACATTATGCTTTCAATTATGGTAATATTAGTAGTTTATATAGATATGTTTTTTAGTGATATGTAGTATATGACACCTATGAGTTAATTATAATGTATTGCCAAAGTTTTACAGATTCAATAAATCTGTAATAAAGGTATGTAAATAATGTAAAAGAAATCGTCAGATTTGATCAAAATTCTTATCAGTTATCGCTGTGTTTGTTTTTTTTTTCAAACACATTCAGTGAAAACTAAAGGAATTCCAATAAAGCAACAAAATAAGCAAAAATAAATGACTTCGTGAATTAATGTACTGAATCAATAGAAAATAGAATATAATATTTTTATAAAAATTGTAATAATCCAAAATATATATGAAATATTAAATATTGAATATTATGAAATATTATACTAGAATCTACAGTAGAACGACTTTAGTAGTGGCAATGCATTTTCTATGTACGTCTCTGAACTGGTTTTAGTACCAGAGTTTATTTCTCCAGGGATAAAAGTTGTTAGGTATTTCACTAATGTAAATGACAAAGTTATAACATTTTCCCTTCGGGAGTCGTATTGCTCATGTGGTGAAACATTGTCAGGGCTATGATTTGTGAGTTGATTTTCTATGCATTTTCTTTGGGTATACTGTTAAACGCTTTTGCTTGCAGTATTTTATATAACTAGTGTACCTGTTGCTCGAATTCGAGAAATTGCAAAGTATTGCAGGCGTCATTTCAAAACGAATAACAGTCATAATTTCCTATCACTTAAAAGATTCGACTAAAAGATATTGTAATAAATCACTCCACTCCAGTTATCGAAACTGAAAACGAACTCACTCTGAAAACGAACGCTCTTGTGTGTATCATGTGTTTATATAAACAGCTGTAATTAATACAAATAATTCGTCTGTTTATGTAATCAAAATCTTTTCATCATAAAAAATACATTGGGATATTGGTGGGGCAAAGCCCTAAGACTTTTATGACAGGAATTGGTAAAAGAGTGCGTCTACACAAAAAAATACCTAATTTTGACACATCGTTTGTAAAAATCAGACAATTATTAACGGAGGAGTAGTGTTTCGTAGAAATCGCCATCACGTTATAAGGATGTGGCATTATTAATTGTCTACAGGTTTGGCTTGAATGAATATTGGTAAAAACAGCACCTGCTCTTTCGAGCCCTATGCCAATTTGTATTATTATGCTAAGGAATAGTTTATTTACAACTTGTATAATACACATTCCTTGTAGCAAACCTTAGTAGGATAGTGTGATAAACTTGCAAAACGTTTAATTTAATAAAATATTACAAATAAAACACGTGTTTTGCTACATTAAATTACGTTTCAGTGAAGAATCAATCTAGTAGCTTTTTATTTTAAACTTGACTACATATCAAATATAATCTAAATGTAATAATAATAAAACATACCCTAATAAATTGTTATTAATACTTCTATTGACTTTATTCACTATAAATTAACATTAAACTTCAACTCATTACATTCAACTTCAATACTTATGTTTAGGTATTTTGTCAATATTTCCTTCATGCATTATCTACAGTAAACGTAGCTCTTTATCATCCTTTAAAAAAAAATTAATTGAAGTATACAAATTTGGTTTTTATTCTATTGTGCTATTACATTGTCTTAAATAAAAGATGTATACTTTTTTCGAGTTCTCGGTAGAACCTAATTTGTAGCAAGCTCTAGGAGACACAGTTATGCCAACACATCATCCCTACTCTCAGATATAACAGCCTTGAAACCACAGCTCATAACCTCAAGCCATAAAACATAAGCCATAAACCCAGGGACATATCTGGTTTATGGCCAAGCCTTAGACCTCTAAATGGCTTTGTCTGAGATAATACAACTACGGAATGTATTAATCTTGCTACACAAAACCCGAGTCTCATTAGCAAAACCATAAACCATTCGTTTAGAAGTGTGCTTTAAGAACTATCTATGTGAAGGTTTAGAAAACCCAGAAAGAATTGTTGTAAAGAATTATTGGTCTAGGGAAAATGGAGGATATTATTTTTTATACATTGATTTTCCTGAAAGTACAAAAATACGTTATACCGGGTGTCCAAAACCAACCGTACACCCCTTTCAAAACGTTGGAAACATTTTCTTTCGAACAAAAAATAATACAGAACTAGCTAAATTGGGTACGGTCTACCAAATGGTGATAATTTAAAATCCAAAATCACACCGGAAGTGGCATTTTCAGACCGGAAGTTTACTGTTTTTAAGTAAGCTAACAATTTTGATTACAGAATCGGATTCTACGTTGGAAAATACATAACCTTTGTATAAAACATGTTTTGAAAAAACTAGTTTTCTACCTCCAATCCCCTATCAAAGTCAATAATTTTGGGTCATTCATCTGCCAAAGTTGCTTGAAACAATAATAGAGAAAAACAAATAATAAAGACGAGGTGTTAGCCCGTCCTACGTACGGGAATTCAGTAGTCAGTTAAACCCACAAAACCGTGTACAATTCAGATCAGCTAGTTTACACAAATAAAGGCAAAGTTTCTTGCAATTTTAATGCGAAAAATCATCTTGTAAACAAATGTTGTGTGACCAAATCTGTTTTTATTCCATCATAGGCCTATACGATATGCATTTTAAATCCGATAATTTTAAAATAAAACAGCAATTCTGCAATTTTTACGATGTGAAAAGCGTTGAAGTGAGATTTGCAGCCGATTCACACAGACGCACACTGATAAGTAGCCTACGGTAGAGAGAGTAATAGTCAATTGAGAGGTGTATAGACCTAGTCAACGATACCACCTTCCATAGCATACCTGCCTCTTCCATAATTATCATCACCAAAATACAACTACTACACACAATTTCCAGTAGGTCTGAATAGAAACGACCTCAAATAAAACGATAGTATCCAATAAAATTCACAGTATACATAATTCAACTTTGGTGTCCTAACATCAAAACTAATCGTCACACCTATCCTTTATATCAATTTAACTGCATTAATTGCTAAATAAATAAATGCAAACAAAGAAAAGCAAAAAAATTACAGTTTGTTTTGAAACAGCTGTTTGGTTCAAATAACATTCATTTGAAAAAAAGAACTGGTCACATGTAGCAGGAATATAAAAAGTAAACACGCTAGTAAAACTAATGACGTAATTGTCAATGTTTATTATCCATACCGTTATCAGTTCTATCCTTGATAATTACCCACCCTCATTGAATAAATACATCGTACATTTCCCATATTAGTTAATTTAAACTACATTCATAGTTGAAATAAAAGTGATATTTTCACGTTTGGGGGCGCTGATATAGGCGCCCCAAACGTAACCACAACTGAACACGATTTCATAAAAGGATGGTTTGTCTAATTGCAGTATCCTAGGTCAATGTTGACGTTGTGTTCAATCTATCTCATCCATCTGTTTATCTTTGTATAAAACCCGGCTGAGGTTGTGGTGGTAATTTAAAATCGTGATTCCTGATTATTCTTGATCTTCTTTTTATGACATCAATATTTCCGGGCCTAATCCAAACAGAGTTAAAGCAAACAAACATTAGTTGTAAACAAAAAGCTACCATTAAGAATGAAAACATGTAAACATTGCTATTTTTCTAATCTTTACTTGAAAAGTGGAGCAGTAAAATAATTTGCATTTATCCTTTTTTATTAAGACTCGTGTACAAAGCCTCGATTTGTACAATGGTTTAATTAATTTTGGTTAAAACTGTGGTCTAATTATCTCTACTAATCTTACTTATTTCCTATAATCAATGACAAAATAAGAGTAAATAAAATAGCCTCATAGTTCCATAGTTTATATTTAACCAGCTGTTAGTTAAAACAAATTATATTGCTCTTAAACAAATCGAAGATTACAAAGATTGCTTTAAAAAATAATTTTAACATCCTAGTATTTTACTACGTATATTTAATTAATCTGTCATCCTTTTACAGAAGAATTGAATCATTGAACGTATCAATGATTAGCATTACACATAGTATAAATAAATCAACCCTAAGTATGTCTTTAAATTTTTATCCAAATGCTGAATTTGGGACACAAAAGCTGAATGTTTACAGCTGTTATATTAAGCAAATTATTTGATGCCAAAAGCTAGTTTAGAATCTTAGCGTCGGCTGCTAGACTTTTTAAAAATTAAAACTCGATTTCTAAAAAACTGGGACCCTAAACTAAAATTATGGCTTTGACATTCTCTAGTTCTCAAAATTATCTTTCTTTCAACACAAAAATCATGAAAATCCGTCGAGTGGTTGATCCAGAATCGTGAAATAAAAAACACTGTTTTGTTTTAATATTATAGATTACATAAAGAAATGTGATAAATGGAATCATCTGTTCATTGTAAACACTAAAGTAATTGAGTAACAGCTGGTCTACACATTGCTTAATATCACATTTTATAAAAAAAAATTCATTTGTTTTTACATTAAAATGGTCAAATGTAAAAACAAATGATTTAAACAAAAATTAAACTAAGCAATGTGTTGACCAGCTGTTACTCAATTACTAAGGTGTTTACAATAAACAGCTGATTCTATTCATCATATGTCTTTATGTAATCTTTGTTATTTGTTTTTCTCTATTATTGTTTCGAGTAACTTTGACAGATGAATGACCTACAATTGTTGACTTTAATGGGGGATTAAGGGTAGAAAAGAAGTTTTTTTCTAAAAATGTTTTATACAAAAGTTATGTATTTTTCAATCAGATTCTGTAATCAAAATTGGTAGCTTACATTTAAAAAGTCAACTTCCGGTCTGAAAAAGCCACTTCCGGTGTGATTTTGGATTTGATTTTTTCACTATTTGGTAGACCGTACCAAATTTAGCTAGTTCTGTATTATTTTTTGTTTGTAAGAAAATGTTTCCAAAGTTTTGAAAGGGTGTACGGGTGGTTTTGGACACCCGGTATAATACTATTATTAATATATTTACACTTATACTGTTTACTCACAAAATGGTAAATACATATAAAAGATGGTTGGAGGTGATCAAATTGTAGTGGATACTCTAATCACCATTAGACCCAATAGACCAATGAAAAGAATCTCAATGGCGTTCCTTATATTATTGGTTGATGGAACTTTCCGAGAGGTTTCTTCAAGTACAACGGAAGTCAAAATTCACTTGTTTATTAATTAGCTTATTTCTATTTTTACATTTTCTTCCATTTTCTCTAATGAGTGGCCATTTTGTAACAAGTGTTAATCTTTTGATATCATTTGATCTTTCCGGTTTGTTATTCTCTATGCAGTGCTCTATTAGCAGCACTTCTATTTATCCAAAGATCCACAAGACTGCAGCCTTCAGATTTATGCTGTATACAAAATTCTACTTAACGAAGTCAGTCAAAAAAAGGGAAGAAGAGTGCGCAGGCTAACGAATTTCAACAACAACAAAATTAGAAGAAATCGCAAAAAGACAAGTATTGAGACAAAAATGTGAGTGCCAGAAAAATGTTACAAGGAATTGTAAAAATGAAATGCGATGAATGCTTGTGAAAAATTATATATTTAAGGAAGGCTAGGCTGAAGTAATGTGAAAACAGTTCCGAGGTAGAACCTAACGTCCTTGGATGCCAAGATGGGAACCTCTCAATTCTAGTTTAGTTTAGTTATCTTGTTCTAATTATTTGTAAGCACTGTGATTTATCTTGCATGTGAGCCTTTTTTGTTGTAGCTTGCTTGTGTAGCTTGCATCTTTTTGACATCTTGACTTGCTCTACTAATTGACTAGATCTATCGCATTTTTATAAAGTTTAATGACTATGAATATAATCCATCCATATATATGAATTATGTTACCTGATGGATTTAGTTAGCAATGGCCTAGTTTGTCCTACTTGTTAGCTTATTATAATTAAATGGGTTTAAGAGTATTTTAAAATATACGTAATGCTACTTTTACTACTTTTTTACCTAGGTTCAACCAATTGTATACATAGCTATGGAAGTCCATACAATATACTATATAGTTTGAAGAGGTTTTAAAATGCATGGAAAATGTATTTATTGCAAAATATCAAACTGATTTGAAAGTTTATCAGTGATTCAGAGTTAGAAATGTTTTGTTTGGTTTGACGGTGAAAACAGGATTGCTTTATAGCTTCATAAATACTAAAGGTTGAAACAGCGAGAAACATGGTTTCTGTTACCTGTTGCTGAACTCGGAGAAATATTATGTCTCAAAATATCACGTTTGTGATGAAGGCTACATATATATTGTGAACCAATAAATCATATGGAAACTGATGATTTTTATATAAATAAAAGCTTGAAACATAGTCTGCATCCTGTTTATAGTTTAACATAAGTCCATTATTAAAATGATGTGAAAGGAGAAATAATTAATATAATGAAATACGTGTTCCGTCATTTTGTGTATACATAAAGTGGAAAACGTAAAACATATTCTATTGTATATATTTACCTGCTGCTGCATCATAGTCCATATTTTCTACCCTTTATAAATTTTATCACTGTTGCCAACTTCACATAGTTATCATTTGTTATCACTGTTGTCCATTTTTAGTCTGTTACTTTTATCACTATTTACTCGTGTCCACATTGCATTTATCACCAGTGTATTATTGCCAATTATTATTACTGTTACCCACATATTATATCTAAAGACCAAGGACATTACACAAAATTTGTGGCATTACCAACACGTATCCCCCGAGAGATGTTTGGTTCCGTATTAGGCAGTAAACTGTACCCAAGCTCGGCTTTTTTATAGCTGAGAGTAGCACACACTGTCAGCGCTCAAGCGTAATAACATTCTTTGCAATATCTCAGAGCATTAACATTTAGAATATTTTGAAAGTTTGGCAACGCAACCACAATTTATTGAAGCTATAAACATTGGAAAAATGTATATAAGACTTATTTGATTATAGGCTTACTTATCCCTGTAAGTAAGTAAATAAAGAAAGAAAATACTACATCATCCGACGTTCGTACGATGGGTACGAGACATAAAAAAACTACAGGTCTATGTTAATTGGTAAAAAAAAACAACTCTGGAAACATCTGTATAACTTCAAAGGTTTTACTATATTTGTAATTAAAGTGCAGCGTTAAAATAACGTCCAAAGTAAAGGGCAGTGTTTTTTTTTTAACCAAAACTGTTAGGAAACCATTTATTTTTTAAGCTCTAAAGCTATGAATAAAGCTCTGGTAACTTAGTTGGTGATTTATATTTTTAGCTATTTGGTATTTCACTTAAGAAAGGCCAGGAGAGGTAAAAGTAGATTAAGGGGTTGTCTAATAAACCAAAAATTAAGTAACAGCTGATAATTGAAACTGTTTATTTCTAAACAATCGTTTAGTAGCTATCAGAAAAAAATATTTCACCTGAACAAGAGATGCATTATAAATTCTAGAGACTCATTGAAAGATTAACATTCAGGTCAAACTTGTGAATTGTCAATCAACTTTAAAATAATATTTCCTATGAACTGTTTGGTTTCCGTTCCTGAGGGGTAATTTATTTGTTGCAATATTTTTCAATAAATATTTGCATAACTATTTCGAATCAATAATTTTTTTTTTATGGATAGTAAATATATGTATACTAAAAACGGCCAATATGACCTTAAAAACTACTTATGTCAATTTAAAAGCTTCATGCTTGTGTATAGTTTTCTATAATCTGAAGCGCATTTAAATACATATCGGCTACATTGCATTGAGAAATATATTTACATTCTGAATTAAATTTTTTTAATGTTTACAAGGTAACGTGACAGCTGAACTTGGCATAAAAAATGCGTTTTGAGACCATTTTCCCCCAGCTTTAAAATTTATAGGAACAAGTATAAAACAGCCCTTAAAAATACGTCTTTAGGTTGTAATAATGGATACAAAATGTCATCAATTTTTATACCTTTCTTTTTTCATACCTAGATAATTCATACCATATACTGTATAGTGAAAGCCAAATAAAAATTTCAGTTATTTCTCCTTAATTAATAATTGCTTAACAAATTAATTTTATAATATTTTTTCGAAATATGTAATCCTACTTTTAGTCATGTTTTACTTTAGTTTATCCAATAACCATAAAAACTAGTAGTTAAATAATGAGCATCTACCTAAATTTTAAACTAAAGTAGGATTCACTTATTTTAACCAAAGTTGTTATATAATAAATTAGATGGTAAAAAAATATATTTAAACAACTTTGACGTGTTTATGAACCACTTATATTTAGGATAAATATTAAATATATAGATTACGATGAAAATGAAAACGATGTTTACTCGTCAGAAACTCTTAAACTCAGGTTAAGACGGAGGGATTTATTTTTATGGTAAAACAGTGAAACCGTTTCAGAGCAATATCTGTTAGACTTGGCAACCTGTCTGACAGTAGGACATCGGCCATTTGGCCAACTTCCAGCCACTCTCCTGATCGTTATATGTGTTAATATTATCATGATCATCTTTTTATGTAAGCATGTCCATTCTTGACTTACTAATATTTTAATTAAACTTTTTACTAAAATATTTGTAAACGGTGCTTTAATACTATACGCATTTAGAACTAACAGACTTAACTAAATAACTACTTATTGATTTACTGAAATGTTATGTTCTACTGTTACGCCGTAACAGTATTGGAGACATTTATAAAACACAAATACACATATTTATCACTCATATGCCTTTAAAACATTGACACATCAACATCGACATAAAAAATTAAAATATTGTCCATAGAGATCTTTAATGTGAATTAATGTTAAACACAAGGGGTTCAGTTTTTATTGCATAATATTCAACCATTAGGCATAATTTTAACTATATAATTTATTATATAATATATAATTTAAAAAATCAATATACGTATACGCAAGCTCATAGGCAATAGGTGTGTATACCATAATATATTCTCTTCTACATATCTACGTGCATTACAAAGGTCACAAAGTTTGATTTATCTTAAAAATACGTTTTATAAATAATTAGGTAACATAAAATTTATCAGCCTGTCACTAAGCAATGATAAATATAAACAGGCTTTTAAGAGAACGAAATTACACAATCAAAATCTAATTACCCGACTTTAATCTGGCTTTGCCTAAAATAATTGTTTATTACAAATTAACAGTTGAGCATGCTTCATTCTAGTAATGAAATACTTATTTGTACGTCGTACATTAACCTAAACCATTATCATAACGGCTATGGTCATAAAGAACCTTTACACTGATCTAAAATTGTATATGTTTTTTATAACAATCACTTAGTAAAGTAACTTACGTTCCAGGGAATATTTACACTTTTAGGTCATGCCGATATTACCTGGTTAAAACCGGAAAAACAAACCATTTGTTCATATTCATAGAAAATTTAGAGTGGGACATATATCATGTGTCTGCAACAGATTCATTTAAGCACAAACATTAATCTTACTTGAAAGTGGAAATCTTCAATATTATTAGAAGCTTTGTCGAAAAATGTTTCAAAATATATATAAAATAATTGATTTTAGGATGCTATTTTATATCGACTATTAGTTTGTCTGTTTTATAAATTCCTTTAGTTGTGGTGTCTTGTGTTAGGTTAATCGACGCTTTTCATTGCCAATCTTTCTAGCTATAAAGGCTTACAAGGCAGCCAATAAAATCACAAATTAAAACCTAAACGAATATAAAATTACCATTTAATGTTTATAACAAAAACTCAACTTGAAAAATAACTTATGTAGGTATTTTTAATTATAACATTTAGGGCCTACCACAAATTACCCGACAAAATCATACAATAAAAAACTGTGTATTATGTTATTGTGGTTGTTAATAGATTGTTTAGGAAAGCATATCTGTAAAATATCACAGACTATTATTAGCCTACCTTATTCGTTAGGCCAATAGCATTAGAGCGTAGTTTTAAATTATGCTGGCTATTTTCTAATGCCAAGGCTTATTCCGTAATCTACAAATACCAATGTGAATGTTTATGTTTTAAATATCAGTAATAAATCTGTGATATCAAGTGATAAATATCAGGCTACTTAACCGTACACCCCCATAGAATAATAATACATTATTGTAGATTTTTTACATTTGTATGTATATTTTGTTTTAAATTCATACTACTTTTGTTTTAGACAGTAGATAAAATTCAAGTTTGTTTGCGTTCCGAAACGTGAATAACGCCCGTCTTTAGCATTTGAACAGAAAGTGAAATTCTAGACTACTTTTAGTAATATTTTGTAAATAAATAACATACTTTTTAAAACCTATATATTTCTACAATACTTTAAATATTACTGTGAAGTACAAGATAGCAGTCATAAAAACCATCAATGACTACATCCATGTTAAACTCTTTAAACAAATAATATATATTTATTTTACGCTTTAAAAAGTATTTTTTGCTACTATTTTTTGTTTTTAATTCTTTATTTGCAACTAATTTAAATATAAAAACGAGCAAATACGCTAACAAGTTTATAACCATAACAATGAAATACATGAAAAGAGTATGCTCAGAAGTACATAACATTAATACTATATAAATTAACTAAAATGTATATTAACTGTATACAGATGGATATCGAAATCAAAATATTTTGTATACTTCGGTGAGGAAGCTGCTAGGACTTAGTTTAGAATGTTAGGCGACAAATAATAAACTTGTTTTCGCTTCTGAGTTTAAACTAAGAAAGAAGAATATCTTTGTTTACATCCCAGTAGAGGATTAAAAGATCTTCGACCATGTATGTAATTCGAAAACACTTTGTAACAAAAACGCATATAAAACCTTTGTTCGTTAAAGATTACACATTGTTCACCCTTCCTTTATTTGGTATTTTATTTGAAATATGGGCAAACTGATAAAATACAACATTCTGTCTAACATGTAATTATTTTTGCAAGCTTTAAAAAAAAAATAAAACATCAATTTATGAGATTATGTGAAAATTAAGCACCAAATTAGAATTCGTGTACAACCATGAGCCTTTTGGCTATTTTGGTCTAGGTTATCTATTCTAGTCTAGTGGTTAATTTACAGTCTGCACTGTTATTGGGTTTGCACAAACAATTATTACTATACTTAAAACGGTTTTTCGATCCAAAACAAGTTTGAAAATATACACAACTCTATTGGAATTCAACTAATTAAACATTTTAAATATTTTTTTTATTCACAACATATTTACACTGTTTAGAACACATATTTCTGGGATTTCTAAAAAGTGGAACTATTTTTCGGATGGCCTCTTTTAATTTTATACATTACCGTCCTTCTAGGTCTCTAGCCTGTTTGTGGAGCAATATACAGCAAAACGAGAGATGAGCTGGGTACAAGGGTAAATAGTGGTGAAAAGTAGTGTACGGGTTTAGTTTTATTTTGTCCCAGATTCACACCCTAGTACGCTATCTAGCACGGAACTGCGTTACACATTACTTCAGGCTAGTCCTAGAGGGTTGGCATTATCACATCGATAACATCCATTGGTGATTGGCGGAATTTGAACCCGGGACATGGTGAGCCGACCCCTCGCACCGCCCCCAGACGAACAACTAAAGGAAGCATGCCCCCCACAGTGACAGTGCGAGTGGCCGCCCCACAACCCTAACAAAAGTGAAAGGCCGTGGGTGAACATCAAAACAAAACAAAGAATTGTGAACAAAAGCCTATATATTTATCAAAATTAATTCAACAAATTAACAAATAACAACACAATGTCAGCCATCCAAAGAATTCATTTAAAAATCTTTCAAAAAAGTTTACCCTTCTGAATTACAAACTGGTACCAGTAAATAAAAAATTGGCCTAACAAAATTAAATTGGAGGGTAACTGTGACTGAAAAAATCAGGCCTAACTAAGAATAATTTAAAATGGTAACTGAAAATATTGTTTTAAACTTTAAATAAATAAACAATCTAATAAATTACTATAAATAAATAACAGATAATAAATAATTTAGGGGGCCCCTTTTTTAAATAGAAATCTTTAAAAATTTTAATCAGTCCAAAAAACTTGCGGTTCTTGGCGGCACAATACACAGTAGTCCTTGTTGGTGGCAGGCGGTGGTGGTAGAGGGTGGATGGTGGCCTAATGGTCCCCGGAGAAGCTGGGCCATTGGCAGCCCGAGGAGGAATAAGATGGTATGTTCCCCCGGGCGACCCTCTCCGAAGACAGCAGCCGAACCAAGCCTCCCATCCGGGACCTCATCCAACGTTCAGCAATCCGCTTAATTCATGTTACAAAAAATTTGGTTCACACGAAGCACAGTAAAAATTGTGACAGGATGTTAACAGATACCAATTCGGCATCACAAGACAAATTTTTGACATGAACCGATGACAATCGCTGGACTTCTGCCGAAAATGTGTCCGACAGCGGAAAATGCCCCGGAGTCTGCAGGTCTGCTGCCAGACCCAAACCGATTGAGTTCCGGCGCAAGGCCAGCACTCGCACTACAAAAAAAACTGAGGCGTGACATTGGTGGGACGCTTGGTGGACATGTCACGGCTCAATGGGCATCAATTCCCCGCACTCTAGCACTACACTAGACCTTGCTACAAAATCTTGCTAAATCTTGCTACAATGTAGGGAAGAGGATTTCTCATACGTCGCTGACTTGGGACCGAAGTCCGTGGCGTTACTGATTGACACACGAACTCACCAAAGGTTAAGTATAATGTTTTCTATTTATGATTATAGAATTATTTTAGTTTTTCAAAACACATTATTTACATAACATTAGAAGTATACATAATATCTATGATATCATAAAATGGCGTGAAACCTTTTTAACAGTTCTATCAATTATGTATATAAATAGTGTATCAATAATATATATATATATAGGTACAAAATTAAGGTAAAAGAGTTATTTTATTAATTACGGCAATTCGGACTTCTATACTCTTACAGTAAAGATTGGTATTGGTTTGTTAAGCGAAAGTGAACGTCAGGCACACCTGGAAGTTCTTAATTAATAATGTCTTTGAATTAATAATGTATTTAATGTCTTTGAAGTTTACTTCTAGTTATGATACAATGAGTTTACGTGTGGATCTAATTATAAATATAGTTAGTATAATATGTTACAGATTCTTAAATACATCTTATGTTACTAATATTGCAAGATAATGTTTGTTTATTTTTAGTATCAAACATTAACAATAGACAATATAACCAGATTCTAATGACACATAAAGAAAATACCATACTTATTACAGTGTTTCTATCGAAGCTTACAACAAAATCCTATTTGAAAGCACTTTTCATTACATATATACATACTAAAAATAATATGAAAGTATATTTATTTCCGGAATTACTTTTCAACGTGTCTATATTTGACTAAATCAGTTTATGCTATAGGCTACTATAATCTGTAAACTTAAATGCATACCTAAACAACTTATTTTAGTTATAGGCCTATATTTATTTACATATACTCGTAATACACATTTTAGATGTATTATGTCTATAATGGCTTTTACCACGGGTGAACAAATTTTGTAATATCAAAGAAATGTCTGTATTGTAAGTGGGTATTACTAAGACTTTATTACTTATGCATTGAAAAAAAAAAAAAATACTTACTCGGTAGAATAGCGTTACGAATAAACACTCTATTGTATATATTTACTGTTAAACTCGTTTTTCATTAAAATAATTGAATGCATTGCGTTAGCTCTGCACAATAATAGGTATGTCTATTTTTCAATTAAATCAAGTACAAAAATGTTACACGTTTTTAAAAGGTTTCTACGGTTCATAAGTTGAATAAAGTAAAACTATTTATAAATATAAAACGTAACAAAACAATGCTACTTTGTAATTTGTTTAGTTTAATATACTTTGTGGAAATCAGTACTGTACTAATTAATGACTCTTTGCCAGTTACGAGGTATGATGAGACAATAAGAGTGTTGTGACATTCAATTGCACATACAAAGTTGAAAGCTGCTTTTCAGTGATACGTGTGTTTGATGCCTTTTGTATGTAAAACAGGATTAAACTTTAATTAGACTGCTATCAATGGAATTACTAAGTTTCCAAGAACTTTAAACAAAAAAGAGTTTCAGTTAACTCTCCTTAATCGTTCTAACTCAATTAAATTTACCAAATATGTGACAACAATGTCTTTAGTTACTACTTTATACAAGGTATTTGTACGTATAAAACCATAATGTACTTACTAATATAGAGACATCCAAACTTTATATGTGGATAACTATTTTGTGTTGTAATAATAAGCAATACAAATACATTTAGTTTTTCATGTGTATCAACCAAAGAGGTTTTTAAAGAGAAAAGGTTCAAACCCTTGGTTTTTAACTAAACAAATTATATTGTTACATAACATCAATAATAATTTAATTGATGGCTCAACCACAAATATAACCTAGTTCATATTGGAACTCATTAACGATGACTCAGCAACCTAAAAAATTCAAAGGTGGATAATATAACTAATAAACGGCTACCCTCACTTGGGCGCATCTTTGCATTAGTTGTATCGTACCCAATAACAAAAGGCTCAATTGTGTTATTTTAGATTAATCTAACAAAAGGAGATTTATTTTTAAGCTCATTCCCGTCACATTATAATAACAGATTTCCTACTTCTTGTTTAATCATGTATCATCAATGTCATTAAAGCTTTAAGCTACAATTTGTTGGTTTGATAAAATCACTATATATACTTTGGTTGTATTATTGTACTTATCAATAAATAAACTTATACCTAACTCGTCTGAATTAGATGCTTGCGAAAACTATGTGCTTGACAACATCAAAGAACATGTCGCTGATTAACATTAAACAAGCCCATGTTGTAGCTTACATCTGTTTGTACAAATAGCTTCTGCAGATATTAACTTACAAATTATGTGATGTTTGATTGCTGTGGTTTTGCTGTAGATGTAAAAGGCTGTTTAGGAGTTTTACCATAAGCAAAATGGAAAGGCAAGTAATAGTTTTAAATTGTAAGTGAATAAAACTTAATTATATACATAGGTAAAGTATATACATTGCAAAACATAGTGTACATTATAACAAATCCGCATATTGAGATCAGTTATACATGTGATTTTTGTATGTTTTATTTAGATATGGTTTACATATTATCAAGAGGGGTGCAAAACGAGTCTTTTTCCAAATATATTTGATTTTTTCACCTATTTTTTACCTATTATTGGTATCGATTAAATAACCTTATATTTCGTGTTTCGAGTGAAACAAAAGGAACCGTTTTTATAAAAGTTGATACAAACATGCTTGGTTGTATTCATGCATATGAAGAATTCAAGATAATATACTTTTCCTACAGTTACCTAACAATGTACATGTTCTCTCACTGATTTGAGAAAGCAAAGTGGCCAATTCGCTAATCAGTGAGACAATGTTAACATTGTCTCACTCTAATTACTTTGTCTCACTCCAGATTTGCAACGTGAAGGCACGAAATAGTGAGCGCGTAACATGCAGGCAACGTCGTATGCGCGCGAATTACGTTGGCAGCACTGGCTGTAAATCAGCTGGTCAGCTGTTGTACTGTTGTATTTGTCACTTCACATTAAATGTTATATTAAAAGTTCACTTCTGTGTAAAAATAGGTTATGTTTCTTCACCAATTTATTTGTTTTATGGTAACTGTAGGAAAAGTATAATGTGCAACTCGAGTTCAAAGTACAATTGCCTCACTCGAGAAACCATTCCTCACTCGCCTACGGCTCGTGAGTAAGGATTTCTCTCGAGTGAGTCAATTGCTCACTTTTCTCACTAGTTGCACAAATAACTATAGATAAGAAGGTTTCGAATAATTAATTGTCATATGGTACATTTACATCTAGCATAGCATTTTTGTTTAATTAAATTAGCCATAATATTGAAATCAGAAACAGATTTTGTTTTACTTAATGTGGTGTTAAAACTATAAGCATACACTTAAAACAACCAGTTAAGATATACAGGAGTTTCAGTATTAGATTCTTAAAAAAACTACAACATTAACATTCTGTTTGTTTATATAACCTAATACATTTTATTTCACCTGCAAAATAACATATCAGAAATCAAAAATGGGCAACTCATTTTGAAAAATTTAAAGATACCTTTATTGTGCTGTCACATTGCTGTTTCACTGTAATTATTAGTAACACTAACTTAAATAATAACTATTTACCTTACAAGTTTAGTAAGAGCGTTTTTACATCACGCAGGTGAATGTTGTGCAGCGAGCGGAAGCGAGTTGCATAATTTACCTAACTGATGTAAACACGCTCTTGCGTAACGTGTAACGTACAAGATTTTACCTGACCCGACAATATACAGCAGGTTACGAACAATATTTTTCATTATCCATTTCACTCATCTTCTAAAAGTTACGTTCATTTACAAACAAAAGCTAGGTTAGGAAAATTCTTCAAACCATAACAATAAAATTCAAGCGCACAGCTGATTTCTAGCGTTGAACGTCGTTGGCTCCATAGAGGTATATTTGTTTAGTTAAGCACTCAATGTTATTTAAATGGGTTTCATTACCTCACAGAGTGAGTTTTTTCAACTTTACATCACTCGAGAAGTAGAGAAGTTGTATACATCAAGCTTGGGATAGGGATGTTTAACATGGCGGGTTAGGTAAATGTGTTTTGCAATTGAAATATTTAACTTCGTTGTAAAGAACCGGTAAATCTGTCAAGTGTATAATCTCAAATTCTACTACTTACACAGTTATTAATCAACGTTAATAGTGGTATTATTCCTATTAAAAATAAGAATCACGAATGTAAAATATTGGTTTTTTTCCCTTGAGAGCAAAGTTTAGTCGTGTATGAAACTTTAAACTCTGCCAAGCCAGGCTGTTTTTATGGGTTTCAGCACCATTGTAAAAACACGTTGCCTGTTCACATGTTTTGATTTATTTCAACATCATTTTACGTAGATAGCCTTTTTAGTTTTCATCTTTTTTCAAATCAAATTCTATTCCACTTCCACCTTATGAAGGTCCTATACAACAGCCAGGGTATACACACGAATAGTTATAACACACTGGTTACGAACCACACATTCTACCTGTATTTATTCTATAACTATTAATGATAATTGGATGCATGTATACTCTGGCTAGGTTCGATAAAAACTTTCTTTGCATTGCAGGTTTTACTTACTCTTGCACTTCACATTATATATTTTTAAAGTAGTTTATGTGTAAATAATATCTTCGTGGTGCAAGAATTCAATACTATTTTATCTTTCATTTTCCATCAGTAATATATTTTAAGTTAAACCATTTTAAGTTGACATAATAAAAAAAAATTGCAACGATTTAAGCACGAAAACACTATTAGAATCAGACATAGTATCAATTTCGAAAATGTTGGACTTGGCCGTGTTTGTAACTAGGCTACTCATTGGTGATATATTATTGATTACTGCTTTGATATTGAGAGAACAAACGCTCAGTTCCTTAACTAGGATTATCTACCAAAAGCAAAAACATCATGAAAATATTTGTCTGATTTCACACTATCAAAAATACACTTGCTTTTCTCAGGATCATAACGGTGACGTAATGACTGTCTCGCAAGCACTATAACTTTTGAAAACGTTTGAAAACAAATTTAAACAGAATTATCATATAACATAAATAACTGTTGTCAGCGACTTAAACTATTGTTATCATGTAAACCGCTACAAACGGCTCATAGAATTTTAATGTCACTAGATACTTGTTAATGGTGTTAGCTCAATATTTAATATCTCCTGAGTTAGGTTGATTAATTAATTTCAAGTAACCATAAAACCTGTTTACAAAGGGTTTATTCCTACAACCTTCAATGATCTCTTGAAACGTTGAGTGGGTTAGCTTACAACAGTATTATAGAACAAGGAGATAATTACTACGCCACGTTTCTTAAATGTAACACGTCATAATACGTTCGCAAACAAAGCTACTCAAGTAAATCCATATTCTTACAGGTGTGAAATGTTTGAGTGTATTTTGTGTGGAACATGTAGCCCATGTCTGTAATTTTTTTGTAGCATCAACATGTTGACAGTGTTAGTCCCCAGGGGATAAGCCCGAATTTTACTCTAAATGATAGATAATAGTGCATAAAAAAACAAAAAAAAAGTTGGCTAAGTGAAAAATCCTTTATGCTTGAGGACAAACATTCCATATATTCTACAAATTAAATAAGTTATACTAAAGTCACAACCTTACTTTTCAGTAAACAGACAACGGCTCTCTTTCTACATCCGCGATTCCTTAGAACACCACTATTTCACATAAATAATCAGTTATATTGTTTCACTGGCAAACTTCTAAAACTTACCCAGAAACTATGACACTGAGCTATTGATAGCTCGCTTTCTTCAACCAACAATTTTAAGGTTCAAAGTTTTGAATTAGTGATAGCCATTTTTGCTGATTGAGTGAAATAGTGGATAAACTGTAGGAGACAAATAAAAATTGTTTTCGTTGCTGAGAATGAACTAAGTAAAAGGAAAATGTTTGTTTACATCCTTGTTGAAGATTAGAGATTCTTGAACTGTACATTCCATTACTATTGTATTGATATAGATAAGTTAGTAAAAAATATCACCACATCAAACAAAATGGAATGTCCGTTGAAATAAAATTAAAATTAAAATAAAATAAAGGTTTGACGACTGTATGACAGATTGTATTATTATCTTATTATTTAAGTAATTGATTGTTTGATTAAAAATAGTAATCTTACACACTACAATAATTATATTATTTTTATATTAAGAACACTGACAAATAGGATTTTTAAATAAATTTTGACACAAATACTCAAAATAAGACCTAAAATGCATAGTGCACCTAAAATAAATTAGGGTAAACCAAACCTATACAATCTAGGAAACTGGTGGGATTTAGGGTTTTTGTGTGGGGAAAACGTGATCTGATGGAAATTATTTACAGGGGAAAAATCGTAGTACACTTACTTTAAACCCGCCACAAAACTGATAAATCCTAACCTAATCTAACCTAACTTCTAACCGTTAGCATCCCTTTTGATGTCAGAAAAGGCATACAACGATGGTAGGTGGCAATTTTTATGAAGTTTGTTTAATGTATCCTAGTACTGTATCTGTGGTCCTTTGAAGTTAAGTTCGATT
This sequence comes from Macrosteles quadrilineatus, assembly GCF_028750875.1. Classification (NCBI taxonomy): domain Eukaryota; kingdom Metazoa; phylum Arthropoda; class Insecta; order Hemiptera; family Cicadellidae; genus Macrosteles; species Macrosteles quadrilineatus. The sequence continues at coordinate 37,061,840 of NW_026542599.1, read as the reverse complement.
AGGAAGATAAAGTTTAGGGTATAATGAGTCGAGTTGTCGGTTTATGATTTCCTCAGACTGTTTTTGCCCAATTAAAAAACTAGAAAAACGTTAGAGGATATGGGTCTGCAGAATTAGGGTATCTTTTTCAATCCAAAATATGTTGAGGTGTAGCAATGTGTCATTGCGTCTTAAGTTAAACTATACAAAGCTATGTAAATGTTTTATAAAGTTAAAATACACACATATAAAAAAGGCAATATTGCATTGATACAAACGTCTCTCCTTGTTAATATAGCCAAGAATTAGATGATCTAAAACTTATTATGTAGTAATTACCGTTGATAAATGACTAGTATGTTGAGGATTATAAAGCTAATTTACACGTTAAACGTCATTGCAGCACTACGTTAGCGTATTTTACCTTAATAACTGCTCCTGTTTTTTTTTTGTGGATTCAAAGATGATACTCCAAAATAAGTAATTTAACTTGTTTATTATTTTTCCCTAGGGTTCCTTAACTTTCAAACATAAAAAAGTTAACATTCATTACCAATCCAGTTATTGGTTGTTAACTTATTACGATTGTTTAAAGATGGTTCCATTTAAACCTACTATTTTTCCCCACAAGATTTTATTGTATATTTTACTTAATATCCATCTTTTATTAAGGTTTGAAATGGAAAAAAAAGGTCTGGTACTTTGATCTATACAGATTGCTGGTGCAAATGCATGTTTGCATTTATAAGGTGAACTTTAAAGTAAAAATATATCTTTTTATTGATACAGACATAAAAGTTCACTTAAATCGTATATTTTATAAGCTACATCGTGTTTGAGAACATCAAAGGACTTACAAAGTTTTCACATTTGTCAAGCAAATATTATATTACCTAATGTACATATTTGTAGCAACAACTTACAGTTAGGCTCTGATTGCAAGTAGCTTTATCGACACATAACATCCCACACATAAGTAGTACCATGTCGTTTTTTGTTTGTGAATACAGTATTAAATATTTGACATATGTGATTTACTATGCAAAGGTGGTTGAAAATGGAAGAAGACTTTCAAGCCGGATTACCAGATTCTTTCTCCAAAATAAATATTACTTCCTTTCTTATGTAAATATCATCTGGGAATGCAAAAGTTACTCACAAATATGATACAGCTATACATTCTGTTCCTTTGAAAACTTGGTTAGTCTTAGCCAAACTAACCGCTACAGTTTTGATGAGCTTAGTTTGCAAACTTGGAAATGATTACATTGCCAGAAGACAAGTGAACTTAACTTTTCGAGTTAATAACATTAAACAGCTTTTGAGCTGTTGTGGCTTAAGTAAATTTAATGTTAGGTAGGTTGCATCGTTTCTTCATAGCTTTGGAATTTTTAGATGTGATTTAAACGTGTTCAAATTAGGTGAAATTCAAAATCTATATTATGTTTATAAACTGTTTTGTTTCATATATTGTTGAACCTTTAAATTACTCTTAGTTGTTTAGTTGTCATCAATAACCAATATTGACAGTAATTGACCTTTGATATACTCTCTAATCATAGGATATTAAAATCCTAAACATTTTAGTAAAGATTTATAAAATAATATAACTCAACTATAGTCACAGATAATGTCTATATCGTCTTAAAACATGTACATTGGCCGTATGTTTACGTACTTTTAATACTTTAATACTTTATCTTTAAGACCCTAATTAGTTATTTAGAATGGTTTGATTAAGAAGCCCGGATATTGAATAAAAATACCATATTTGTAAATTTATATTTTAATTATATTAATTAAATTGATGATTAGGGAGACCACAGGTTCAGAGGCGATACTAGGAATTAGTTTCTAAATAGTTTGCTTAGTCGTCCGGACACCAATGCGGACACTCAATACTCTACTTATTGAGCTACTTATACATCCCTTTGTTTATGAGCTCTTTAAAGAGGCCACCAAAATTAATTATTTTCCTTAAAATAAATGTATTAATAATAATTATAATAATATAAGATTTACTTTGGTTTTATGACGTGTCACGTAAAATATTCTCTATTTATCATTGGTGCCAAAGGAATCAAAAATAATATTCTTTAGAACTGCAATATGTTGATTTTGATGGAAGGAAATGTTTATTTAAATGGATAAATGTAATAAATAAATATAATCTTTGTTTATAGGTAATTTTGGAATGAATTGTATAGAAAATTTAGATCTAAAATAACATTCTACGTCCCTTTGAATGTTACTTTTATGATTCCATTGAGCAAAGATATTATTTTTTATTAGCGTAGGACAGTTTGTTTAGCAAAATATATTCCACCGTGGTACATAAAGGCATAAAGGTTAATTGAAGTTATAAATAGTTTACTTTGATGATTAATTTTACCCTGATATTCGTCTTACTTTATCTTTATTATTTGTGCGAGTTTAAGACCTTTTAATGTGATCCAATATACTCACACACACGCAATGCATTCAATGCTAAACACATTGTGTAAAACTGTCTGAATAGGTTCCTGGAACAAGCGTCTATGTCATCTAACACAAAGTGAGACACATCACGCTCAGTAACAGATTGTTCACGCCTAAAGGTTGTGAGTATTAAACATGAGAACCTGAATTGGATCGGAGGTAATAATTGTCCTGCATTAATTTTATTTCGTAATTTACATTCAGAAAATCAATTTGTGTTAAGTATAAGATACTTGAATTTGGTGTGTGAATGAAGAAAACAATATTTTAGGTAGTCGTGTGTTGCAATTACAACTTTGTATAATGTTTGTTATAGTAACGTATCAATAATATAGATAAATTATAAATTTACAGCGTTAACTTAGAAATCACTCCAAAATGGCCGCCATTTTGAATATTTAAGTCGAATGGAGATTAAGTTTTTTTTTCTAACTTGGGTCTCTTCTACTTTAACATGCATACTAAGTTTCATAAAGATCGGTTTACAAAATAAAAATAAAAAAATATTACGTAAAAAATACTAAATGGCGAATATCTAGTTGACGAAGCGGTTTTGGAAAAAAATGTGATTGCTAATTTTCTCTTAATTTGACCCAAGGAATCAATGCATAAATTATATCCTCACTTTTTTTGAACACCCTGTATCAACTGAAACAATATAAATTACATTATCTTATAAAACTAGGGATTTAGATTAATTTATAGTGACTTTTATGTCTAACAAACAAACATCAGGTCATTATCATTATGAATAAAACATATTTTTGTATGGACGAAACGTACCAACATAATACATTATGTTATCATGTGTTTTTTATGTTTTCGTGTCCATGTTTTGTCTATTTAACGAGTTTTCCCAGTTATGAAGAGGGTTTTTGAAGTGGGTTTTAAATGGCGACAGCTTGAAAATGAAGCTTTAGGTTCGAAACCCGGATCACCGACAGTACTACAGGTATTCAACCAGGTGGATAAAATTGTATATTGTGGACTGTATAGAAAAGGGGTTGAGATATTATGTTATGATTAGCTTTAGAGATACACTGTGAGCACAAAATATAAAGTTTCAAATAGGAAAGAAGTGTGAATTTTTGTCTTCCTTTTTATTGGAGCGATGTCTGTAGACCGTTGACGGACGGAGTCTTGATAGATGGCCAGCTTTCGCGTACGCGACTAGTTGTTGCACCAAGAATAATTTATCATGGGAATAAGAAGAATAATAAGAATAAGAAGAATAGCGGGGTTAAGAGTAAATGGGGAATGGGAAGGTTCGCTAGACATCGCGGGACAGGGCAAGGGTCAGAACAAAACATGAATGAAGTCTGGATTTACCTAGATTATACGGTACGGTACACAACCAATAGTCACTCTGTCTTCAAGGGCCACGGGATTACATAATATAACTATGTAATTGGTGATTTACTGTAGTAATAGCATCCCTATGTTATCGGTTTACGAAGGTTTGTTGCGTTATTTATTATTTATAAATTATAAATCCGTACACATTAACTTTATCTTGTGCATAATTTAGCATTCGCTATGTAGTATTTTTGAATCATCGCCTTCTCATTGCATAATTTATTCACAATTATTTTGCCGGTCAAACTTTGGTTTTGCCGTTTTTATAGTTTGCATAAAACAAATAATATTGTTTTTATATCTGAAAACTAATTAGTACGTGTATGTTGTTTGAATGCATTTTATATTATGGTATATATGTATTTATAAACTTTGTCTTACAGAATAGTAAAGATATAATCGAATAATTGGGCATCCCTCGTATAAAATAAAACATACTAATATAGTGTTCTTTTTTAATTTATCCAAAGGTTTAGTATCATTTTTATTGTGTGTAAAGTATTTAGGAAACATATAGGTCTACCATAACTATTCTACTTCTTTTCGTACTTTTTAAAAACCCAGTTTGAAATTAGTTTTAAATTCTTCAACGTTATATAAGTATTTTAAAGTTCATTACGTTATCCTCTTACAATAATTTACATTTATGCACTTTAGTTAGCAGAAAAATAGAATCTTGGTGAAAAAAAGCAATAAAGAAGAAAACAATTAACCGACACAAATGTTACTATTGATTGCAGGCGATGAGTCTATTACGAAAAGCTGGTCGTCCTGTTATGAAGCGTACAAAGCTTTGGTTAACTGCACGTTGAGTTCTAACATAAGCCGCTTAAGGGAAAATGGACCCTGAACCTTGGTATTGGCAGAGAGAATGATTGTTTGTGATATTTTGAGCTTTTACGTTGTTTTACAATAAAATATTTTCCGTCTTTCCGTGGAAAATCCATTGCTTTTATCATTTCATAAAGATTCATTTAAATAAATAATAACTATAGGCGTTAAGGTTTTCAAAAATATAAATTCTATACACTGTGTACATTCTTTTTAAACATGTTTTAGTAGGGTGAAATTTTAAATATTACGCAATCAGGTGTAAGAAGTAAGTAAACTACAATTAGTAGCAACCAGCGTTAAATCATCTTTCTTAATGACATAAGAAGGAACATTACACAATTTGTCTCAATATACTTATATATTTAAATTTAATTTAAAAAGCACTTTCACCTTCCCTGTAGCATCCAACCTAAATTGCTAACCAATCCTATTTTTCATTTAAATGATAATAGACCTGACAATTTTTGGAAAACAAATCAAATCATGCAAAGGGCAATTGGCTAGTCCGCAGGTTTGCTGCGTCGAGGTTATTGTAATAAAATGCACTAGTATTGCAAGAAGTTAATTCAAATACAAGATAACTGTTATAAGAAATATCTATAACCAAAAAACCCGATTCTCAAGACCTTCTTAAAACCTAAATTGAAATGAAAATCAATTACTTATAGATTTTTTATTTCTTAATTTTTTATGAGAACAATACGTTATCATAAACCCCTTGAAAATGTATGGTTTCTTGACAAAATGCAATAGGCAATGATAGATACAGCATAATTGAACAATGAAAAGGCGTTTCGAGATTAGACCTTTCCTTCCAACTACGGTCATGACGTTTAGGTAAATTGTCAGTGAATAGAGGATACGTGCAGATTGAACCTCTTACAGATTGATGCTTCCATTAACAAAATTTCACCATAACAAGGAACGGTTAAAGTACCTGTTATTACAAATCAAACTAACGTCGTTCAAAGTTGACTTTTTAAATACAGACTTTTAAATACAGGGGCAATGCCATAGGGACTGTTTAATAGGAAATACTGCAGACAATCCATTAGTGATATCTGTAGACAAAGGCACTGAGGGAATACCCGATGAGATGGCCGAACGATTCAGCAGACCAACCACACTCACCTCAATACCCTTTCAGGCAATAGCTTCTAGACGAATTTTAATTTATAAAAGTTACCAAACATTAGTTATTGATCAATATTTTTGGGCGTCACTCATCTTTTTAAAGCAGGAATACACAGCTCTTGCCACGATAGTTAAAAACACACACAAACACACATTAGAAAAAATACATAAAGTAAAATACTAGTTTTAAGATCTCTTATTTCCAACGTTTCGCTTCACCAATTTAGATGTGCGGAATTTTCAAGGTTGCCTTATTATTTTTCTCACGCAGACTTTGTGATCGCCTTACCTCGACTTGGTATTTGAACCACAATTTAAAAAAGGTGAGCGACGCCAAAACATATTTTTCTAACTGACTGAATGACCTCACCTAGAACAATGTAGTTATAAAATGTAATTAGTTTTTGGTAATGATGCTGTTTTCATTATATTTTGGTTATGCTATAGATGACTGTAAATAGATCCCAGCAATCTTTGACTTGGCGTAAAAAATTAAAATTCTGATAAAAAGTATTTTGTATAACTATGGTGTTTTATAGGAGAAATAACCTAAATAGTAATAATTTACCATTGAATTATGAATACTGTACTATATAATCAAGTGTTTTTCATCTACTTAATACTTTATCTTTTTCATTGAAATGGCGACCATACAACGTAGGCATTTCCCCTAAATTACTACCACGGCTGAGTATATCTACTGACGCCCATTTTCTCATAATAGAAATAAACAAAGTTTATATAAAAAACAACATTATGCTACAAACTCTCAATTAGTTTAATAGAAACGGGATGGGAAATAGTTCTTTTTATTTCCAAGTAATATTTTATCCTTTTATTACACTCTCCATAGCTTTTATTTCAAATGTGGTAAAAAAAAAACATAAACCTAAACAAAAGCTAAGACTCATTTACGTTTTCATACAATACATTTGGAAAAACAGTTTCAAATGGCATGCGTCGGTTGAAAAGCAAACATATAAAAATCTACAAGCAAATGATTTACAACAGCTTGGTTATAGTTATGTTAATTTATGTTTTTTGTATAGTATAAGTTATTAATTCACACTTTGTAGAGATACCATATCTGCCTTAGTGTTTCCAATTATCAGATAGATGGTAACGTATTTAATCCTTACTAGTCTAATGGATAATTTTGTACATTTGTAAACTCCACAATGAAAATTGTGCCAGTCTGCTTGTTTCTGAATTAACTGTTATTATATTATTGATTATTGCTGAATATACCCATTAAGAGAGTTTTGTATACAAAGTGATTGATGACAATCATCTAGTTCGGTTTAAAAAACTGTCTTGAGTCATAAAACAACACTATACATCGATTTATCAAATTAATTATCTATTTACTAACCTAATGACATAATACAAGCACAAAAAAATCTTGCACGTATTCTTTTGGAAACTACAAAATCGTCATATGTGCAGGATTTCCATAAGCTTATTTATGAGATACTGTGTACAATAGTATAGATTTTAGAAAAAACAAAAGAATTAAAGAAGGTGGGAAGAATTGACAAGATAAGGCTAATTATAGAAATAGCCTACTTTCTAAGTGCTTTGGCACACGTAAAATCTGCTGAAGTAAAACGACAATCTTGAGTGAAATCATTTGTGAAGAACATTAAACATGGAACACTATGTTTTAAGTATATACAATTTAATTGTACAACAATACGTTTCTTGAGTAAAAGTAATGAATAAAGTAAATAAACTATATTTACAAGAATTTGAGAAAAATTATGATCTTCAACAACGCTATACAACTTTTAACTTATTATAAAATAAACTACTACAACGAACGTTTAAATGAAACTTCAAAATCCAATTAAAATTAAAAGTATAAAATAATAAATACTCAATGTAATATTAAAAGGACTTTACTGATTTGAGAGCCTGTAAATAAGCCCCTCGTCAGACAGTTGTAGATGGATGCGGACGATTACTTCTGTTTATCGTCAGTAATTACTTCCCTAGGGAACAACTTGTTATCAATCTAACCAAACCTGAACAAGGGAATTTGTATAATTTTATGGAACTGTCTATGTTTACTGATACAGATTTAGTATACATAAATAGCATATTACATTATAGGTACTTACAGATGAAAAAATATTAAGTAACATAGATTTCAACAATATATTATCGGATTAGATATCGATGTTTATCGATATTGATTTGGTTCGATATATCGCTTAAAATGTTATTTGTTTCAAATTCATTATCAAATTAGGTAGTGATCTGTTTACGTTTTTTTGTTTAACAAACAATAACAAAAACAATATTATAAACAAGGTGGAAACGAGCAAATCAGCTTACACTACAGGATTTAATTTGATAATTGACTTTAGATCATTATAAAACGGATCTTGACCTGACAACTGTAGAATATCATCAATACGATTACCGCATAGGGTAAAAAAATGTAGGTTCTTCTATTTTTAGTCGTATAAAATTAGGATAAAACTAAGATAAGTATTTAACGAACGTACACATTTTATTGTTTTTGTTCTTAAGGGAAAACCTTTTTTCTTCCGAGTATATTTAAATATTTGGTTTAAAATGAGGTAATTGGCCACGAAAAATCTATTCAGCTTGTCACTTAGACTGGGAAAATCCAGTTTCCGTCCTACAGTACTTGAAAGTACCCATGTTGTCGTCAATGCCTCTTTGTAGCTGAAGCTAACAAAAACAGGTGATACAGGCTATTTTTATTGTCATGGTTTGTCTTAACGTGTAAATAAAAATAGTGTACAACAAGTGTAACTCTGAAGATGCCACAACTTGTAGCGAAATGCGCATTAGTGATATAGACTTAGAATATCAACAACTAAAGGCATCTCTACAAAATAAAAGGTAACAAACAAAAATAACCGTATTGGTTAGCTTGGACTAAACGTTTGTGAGAATAGTTATATTTCGTTATAATATTAAGTACATAACCAGGGATGGTTTCAAGGTTGATTTTCAAGGAATGAAATGTGGCATTTCGAAGCGAAAATGTATGTAGAATCTGCAAGGGAGAGAAGATACAATCGATCGTTAGGAAACAAATTTTACAACTTCGTCTACAACCAAGTCAGATCCAACCAGCTCATACATTTTTACCATCGGCCAAGTCCGTAGTGCTTACTTTGCACTTTGCACCTTAATATCAGAGCATTAATAAACATAAAAAAAATTACGATTCAAGTATATTTGTATCAAATTATATCTTTGATGAATTAACATTAATTGCTAATGGGTCCGGTCTAGCTACTTTAAAACTTTAAAATAAAAAGTAACAATATATTACAACTGACCACACATGAAAGAATGTAAATTATTCTAATTTAGGCAATCAGATGATAATAAGATAAGTTTGTTTGAACAAAATAATTTTATATTCATAATACATAAAGCTACCAGGATATATTTTTAAGCTTTTTAAATAGTTCATTAAAGCCTCGAAAAAATATAAAGTCTGTATACTTTTTTAAGTATAAAGTCGATAGGAAATAAGTGTAAAACAAAATGTAATAGGAATCTGCAAGGGGTGTCTTAATGATGTTATTTGAAATCAAAAATGTTTATTTAACTAATCTTTCACCAATAAATATTTTATTATTCCCAGTTTAGTCATCGCTAGGTAGTGACTATAATCCCAATGACTTCCAATGAGCTCCAATTACGCCTTAAGCTCCTTACATCCTCTTAGCATAAGCTGGTGTCAATAGCAGTTAGATATTATTAGACGAACTCTGATTAACCTTAGAACTACGTTTCAAAGTTCTCGTACATCATTCTAAAACCACACAATCTTTCGAAACACGCATAATGATTTGTGTACACACATAATCACATAACTAATCACACATAATCTTGATGTTTTCAGTTTTTAACAATCCTGTACAATATATTTAAACGTAACTGTTGCTTTTGTAATATGTCTGTTTTTGTTATAAATAGATTTACCGAAGGGCTTAAAACGTGTTCTGACCTCAATATCTGTGAGTTATGTCTAGATAGTTCAACATAAAACTGCGTTTATAGAGCCTTTTATAATAGGAAATTTCGTATGCACATTAGCGGCTTCAAAATATTAATACATTAATACAATGCTTTTCTATTACTTTAATAAAGTTAAATATATTTTTAAAAAACCATATCAGTTAATGTTACATCACATTTATTTTAATTGCAAAGTGTTACTTTCTGCACTGTGGGGATTACTTAAAAACTGTAAATATCAAGCCTAATTAACCTACCAATGAATGAGGGTTCAGCACAATTTAACAGTTTTGATTGATAATTTACTAAAGTGGTTTTGTAGGTCTTTTGATGTACAAAACAACTCCAAACTACCTTAATACAAAAGTAATGAAACAAATTAGACAATCACGGAGTTTTTGAACCATCGTGTCATTCCACAAATGACAGCCCGTTTATTAAGAGAAGCACGAAAAAGGTAGGCCTATGTGCTACACTATAAAATATATCTCAATGAAATAGGCAAGTTTAAGCGACGTAACGGAATTAACAAAAGTTCTACAATAAATTCTCTTTAAGATAATTACTTGGGCGTAACTATATTACCTAGGCGTTACACGACTTATCTTCATAATGTTACAGTTCATTCTGTTACACGCTGATTTATGGTTATCATTACACCCGTTTAACTTTCCTAACAGTTCCGTTTACAAGCGTGTAACCATAAGCGTAGATTCTCTTATGGGCTGATTTTTTTTAAATTTCCTTTTCAATTTATTAATAAGTATACTATGTCAAGTGTCTAATCCTATATAGATTATACGATTTACGTTGCCAACCGTAATATTTGACCACAATTATTTTATTTAGTAAGTAGAGAGATGTAGCTCTTTTTAAACACGTTAGTACATACTACAAAAAACATATACCAAAGTTTTCTGATACTCACCTATATAATCTTCGTCCGTTTATACGGTTTATAAAGAAAATATATATTTTATTTAACCATTACTAACAAAGTTCGTGTTGTTGTAAATAGTTTTAATTGTTATTTTGTATGCACGATAATAAATTTAGTGAAAATATTTTAGGAAAAACTTAGGAAGTATCGGAAATACATGACATAAAACTAAAAAAGAGGTGAAATTAAAAGACCAACGACCTCAGGCTGTGTTAAGATCTCAATCTAAATGGGTCCCTCCAAAGCCTCTTATATCCCATAAAACATGCATCAGTTTAAATCATAATGTGGATTAGAACTCACAGTGTACGGTATGGAAATTGACATTTCCTTTAGCTCGTATGATTCGTATGAATATACTACATCAATTTGTTTATTACGTCAATTACTACATCAAGTTATTACGTTATTACTACATCAATTTGTTTATTACGTTGAGGTCTTACTGCGTGATGGAAGCTTACAACCATGCCTGAGGATTTCTTACAACAAGAATCAAGCAATTTTCTTTATAATATTGTTTCCCATAAATACACGTTCAACCCAAATCTAAAGTACTGCGAGGCAAACATTTAATGACAAAACATCCTCATATTTTGGTATCTTTGTTTTAATTACTTCTTTGCCAATCATATGATATGCGTTGTTGCATAGTTATCTATGAGGTTTAGTGTTATTAGTAATTTATAGTAAGAAGACACAACATGGTGTTTCCAAAAACTTGAAGAGTTAGAAAAATACGTTGAAAGTAAATACTTTATTTAAACTTAACGACAACATGGAGATTATTGAGTCTTGTAGTCGTAAATAATTTCTCAAAATATAATATCGTAATTTAGGAATACGTTAGAGATATTAAATAAATATACAGTTATGGGGTTTCATTTGAATATTTAGGGCATTTTACTTTACAGAATCCAAAAACAAATCAGATATAAAATTAAAACTGGTAAGAGGTTAAACAATACAATAAAATTTCTATTAATGAAAAATGTTGTACAATATATGTTAGTTACATGTTATCTGTTTAAACATATGGTCTTCAATATACGGTTTCAAAATTTATACATTAAATTGATGTATTATCAAACAAAGTACAACCATCAAAAATTATTACAATATTACGTTGAAACATATCGTACATGTTATATGTCATGTACAAAATGAAACAATCTTTCAAACTAATGCAACAGTATACAGTGTTGTAGGTACCGTTAGGTAAATTTTCATATTACCATATAGATAACATACTACGTTAACAAACTCACTTTTGAACACACCTTGCGATTCAAGAAAATACACGCTTAGGAGCTGGCTTACTTTAAACCTTAAACTACTTGCTTTCGGTAGTATTTATTTAATTTAGTAAATGATTTTACTTTAAAATACAGGCCAACAGTATATTGTTAGCCAATTAATGGTTCAAACACGGGAAACAATTCGCACAAAAATAATTTCAATTTGCATTTAAGATATAGCAGGATGAATCTTAGGAGTCCCTCAGGACAGTTAATAAAGGCTATAATTTTACCACAGTGATTTTCCGAATAACAAATGAAAATATTACTTTTCAAGGTGATTGGCAATATAACAAATATATACATAGATAATGTAAATAAACTTACCAATTACACATTATGTTACAGTAATAAATATTTACTCGTATTAGGCGATACAGTAATGTTATGAAACAATAATTTTTAAAAGCGTTAGGCCTATATTATGTTATTTGATAAAACTAAAGAATATTGTCATCTATATTTAGTAAACCGTCCATAGCTCATAAACGAAACTCTACTCTGTCCGTTGGAAGAAAAAGAATGTGTTATGGTCAGCATAACGTCTTTAGATATTGAATTCCTATCGACAAACCCTTATCATATCACTTTATTGACAGTCCATAGAATCTAGGGACCTTACGATGTTAGATTAGGGTGATGTAACATTGTAACAAGCAAACATTACGTTACCAAAAATTAAAACATGTACTTCCAAAGAGTCATTAAATAATGTGAAATAATAGTTTACCTTTTCATTTATACTGTTATGTAACATTAACATTTAATACTTGAATCCAACCCTGCAATTTCGATTTTACTTTTGTAATGTAGAAATTATTTTATATTTTATAAGCAAAATTAAATTATTTTGTACTATGAAAATAATAAACATTGTGGTCATATTATCATAATTGTAAGGTTCGTACTTTATAAAGACTTACTGTCATTGGATTGGTAGGGTAGCCGTTTATTTTTCATCATACGTTTTCTCATTTAATTAGGTGAAATACAAAAAAAGGGCATATTTAAAATATGTTTAACCATTATAATACTCAACAAATTACTCATAAACATGAAAACTCGATGAATTGCTCTTAAATTAATTTTCTATATTTGCAGGAACCAAGTCGTTCAGGATAGCTACAGGATAGTTAGAAGGTCTATTAGCTATATACTTAAATTATTGGGATATAGTTATAAGTGTATAACTTGCCAAACATGTGACCATGTAATACCAAAAATTAATAGGGTACACAGTTCTCCTCCCTAATCTATGTAATTACTAAACCAATTAATTCTGAATACCTATTTATGCAACAATATAATATTGTTTCATAAGCTTTCTATAATTATGTTTTTATCAAAATAAATCATAAGTCAAATACGCAGTGATTTTAATTAGGCATACAATTAAAAAATGCATCTTAATCGTTACAATTAGTTATGAGGTAATTCTCAATATTTTTCTGAATGTCAAATGTATTCAGATAAAACCATTGACTATGTATTTAGTTGATGATAAAACACGGACTTTTGTATATCAATGTCCGTCTAGTTTTATGCAACATGTGCTGTAGATTGTAGAATCTCGAACCATTCATGTGTTGCAGTTTATACTTTCAAATTTGCAGAATATATTCTCCAATAGCATCATTTGGTCCTTAGGCAATATTGGATTCAGCATGTTTTTTTTTTACAGAATCATTTGATAGCGTATAACATATACATATGTTAGTTCGAGTTGATAGTTTATACTAAAGTAAACGAACTTCGGTAATGTATGTGTTATTTACGTTTCGATTATTATTTAACACAATAATTGATTATAAATCTCGATTTGTTCCTACGAGCCACTCGTTCACATCAAAGTAAACGATTATGACATGCAATGTATTATGGTTACATTCCATAGTATAAGTATATTGTAAAAAAGACATTTCACAATATTATTTAAGGTAATCGTTCGCAATAACCTTTTTTGAAAAACGTTATTACGTAAGTAATATTAATTGAAATTATAACTGGTTTTGTGTTGATAAATTTAATTTTAAAATTATTGATCTTATTTTCTCGTAACGCACATAGGCTGCTAACAATGCTATATGTATATACGAATAGTTTATTCTACACGTTATGTATATATGTCTGCACTAGTTCATACAAAAAGGACTTTTTTAAATACAAATATTTAACCACCCATACTTTTATACTTTTAACTGTGCTGCTTATTTTCATCAACTAAATAGCGTAAAGTCTTTTATATATTTGATTCCACGTATTTGGAATTTCTATTTATGTTGTAAATATTTAGTATTCATGAAGAATTAAATTTAACGGTTGACACACACACACACGCTTATGTATACTGCATGATTTAAACATGAAGTTTTGAGTCGTATCTCTTTTTATTTTCATATCAGAAAAGAATTGTACTCAATTTCCCATATAAATAAGCTATCACCGAAGGTCTCATCATAAGACCTAGACCCAGGACCGATTTACTTTTTCGTTTTGAAGTCCCCAGAGGCCAAAAGCATCATGCGTTCAAATTCATATGATTTAGCGTCCGTTAACACGAAAATTAAGCAAAGATATTTAGAATCTGATGAAATTTTGTACAAACGGATTAACCTTCGTTTATTCGAAAAGGTTTGTGAACTATCATGATTGGAATATGGTATCGGAGTTGTATAGGGTGTGTTGGGGTATAGATTATTCAAATTGGGAAACAATTTGGAAATATAAATTGATTTAGTTAGCAGGTTTGCTGTGGTGTGGGGGTATTTGTTTCTTGCATTTAAAACATAACACAGAAATAAAGTAGTTGGAGTTTGTAATTACCTATGTATTTCTATATATTTACAAATATGACGGACACATTAATAAATCTTTTACGAAAGGAAGATAATTTAACTCAACAGTCGCTTTATAAAATCGTCATTACAGTACTTAGTTTCACTACCTTTTTTTCTTACCCTCAATTTATTTTATTTTATTTGAAAACTCTCAAACTAAAATATACGATGAAATCTCACTATTGCGAATTTTTTTTCACCATCAACATAAGCCATCGTATAACATGTTCGAATAGACTTGATGAAAACCATTAAACACATTTTTTTAAGTATGCTTGCAATAAAAAGCACCTCCCAATAAATCAATCTTAAAACCTTGTTCATCCCACTGACAATATAAACAAGTGAGTTGTTAAATGATGGGAATAAATTATCATAATAAAGAGCAGGTTGAGTGAATTTCCTTTTTTCATTCGGTGCTAAAAATTGTTTAAACCCTCTGAATAACACGGTAGGTTCATCGATTCATCTTCATTTAAGCGTAAATTTAAATAAACTTTTTCTACGCAAAAATGTGTTTAGGTTTGGTCGGACATTGAGTAGAATTTATTTCATGTCACGTTGCATATTTCACTCACCACCTAGTGTCCATCTGCCTACAGCAGCTACGTGATGTGGGCTACATAATTTATCACTGCTTGCACCTGTTACCAGGGGCTGGTAAATAGTACAGGGAAATAGTATAATCTTGAGATATTCATAAGAATGTAATATCGAGATTATAAATGTATAATGGTGTATTCAAGAATGTTTATTAGAACGGGTTTTACTAAGCGCAAAATTGTGTTAAGCTGAAAAAAGAACCAAAGAAAAAACTGTGCATTAATTAAATTATACTGTAGACGAATGCACACAGTTAATACATCCAAACCTTTATGATATTAATTTTTGAAAAGTAAACAGCATTCCATGTTTGACTTATAGTACTATACTGCTACAATTAAGTAGTATTTTACCAATTCTTATTGTACCAAAATTTACAAATAGTTTCAAATTGTAAAATTTTTAGGTTGAAAAAAATACAAAATTATGTTACTCTGACAATAAATCTAAATCGCCGTTTTATTTTAATAACACTGGCTCTCATCACTCTAATTTTTAATTATACTCTTTTATTTCATCTATACTGGAACGAATTGTTATTGTAGGCCTGATAATTTATAAATTTTCATACAGCTGTTTTACTTAAGTTTAAAAATATTGATATAATTTTTAAACTACTTGAAAATGTTGGTATGTGAATATTTAAAAATGTTACAAATAGTTTTATGCTGTTGTAGAATCTTGGTAAACGTACCATTTTCAGTAAAAACGTTTAGTGCCATAGGACAACACACTTTTTCTGTGATTACATATTATACTAATAAAACAAACATGCTACAGTTCTTGTAGCTGAACGTATATCATGCAGTTTAAATCGACATGAACCTTTAATTTTACAAGGATGTTATGTAATAAACGAAGGTAACGTAATAAGTAAAAAAATTGTCATAAACTTCCATTTTTATTTTTAAATTTAGGGGTTTGTTTTAGAACCTATGGATTACATTCAGTCCAACTGTAAATAATGTACTATTACATTAAGAATTTAAAGATATACACATCGAATAACAAGTTCCGTTGAAATAATATACCTTGATATCTAATTAAATAAATTTCAGAACGGGCTGGTTTTAAATTCAGAAATGCGTCAATGAAAAAACACACATGATCCTGATTAATGGTGCAATTATTACAAACATGTTTTCTATTTATTGTTGTTGATAAACCTGTTATTCTTTATTGTATTTATATTTCACAACCCTACATAGAGTTTGAATCTATTCTTTCGTTTCATTTTTTATTATATTGATATGATTTATTATTAGAAATCGTATTTTGAAAATACATATTTTAAATAAATCGATTGAGTACAATCTTAGAATATAGAAAGTTATTTTTTTTATTAAACTAAGAGAGGGATTTAACCATGTAATGTATAACATTTATTTAACAGTCTTAACTGTGAATCGTTCTCTTAAAACCGGTCAATTGTTCTTCTTCTTTTGTTGTGAAAAGAAAGAGCTAAGGACCGCTAATTGGTCCATTTAGGGTTTTGGTACTTGGCCTTTACGTCTTTATAAGACTGCAAGGAAACATATTCATACATATTACCAGTACAAAGTAATGATCTCAATTAGGCAATCTATTGCGGTAGTAAATTATTACTTTGTATGTTTATATTATATTCATCAAACTTTTATTAGACAAATAATGTTTTTTGTGGTTTGACAGTGTTAATGGCTTTACACAATTAAATATCAGGTTTATTTTTAAAGTTAAGATACAAATGTAAACCCCCACAGTAAACAATAATAAATATATATTTCAAATATGAACCAATGTGAAGCCTCTTTTAAACTGTATTTATTCTTTAAAGTACTTTATTACTAGCTCTTCAAAAAGAGAATATCTAATTTGATATTTTTACTGTGTAGAGGGTGAAAATGTACAGTTTTTAAGAAATAAAAAATTGGTTATGATTTAAATGTATAGATGTTTTCTACAACCGTGCCTAGATAGATGGTACACGACAGCTTTATAACATACTAAACTGTCATATTTTACAGCAAATCAACGGTAACACGGTTTCTATATCACGACAAATAATATATGTACGCTGCCCAATTTTTTTTTCACGTCAGAAAATACTAAATCATCAAGACCTGTTATCATATAAATTAACATGCATTTTTATCTTGTGTGTTTTATTAATGCAATTTTAATTATTGAATAATTCGCCTCGTGGTGCAAAAATAATATTTTGTTTTTACATAAATCACTTAAGTAGAAAATACTAATGCTGAAATGCTAATGCAAAAATGTTAATATTAAATAGTACATTGATACCATATAGCCTATTAGTGATAATATTAAAAAAGAATAATTAATAATCATTATCAGCAAACCTAGATGTTATAAGGACGTAGGGATTAAAATCTTGAACCTTATGGGATGTTTTGGAGAAAAAATACCGTTTACATGTGCTCTACATGGCCTTATTCTAATGTATTTCGCTTATTATGGTGAAAAACTTATTTTTGCCACCATTGATATCTCAGAAACAAGTATATTTAGAGAAACCATTAAATGGAGAACTTCAATGACATAAAATTATGAAATCCAATTTTAAGAACTGCCATTTTCCAATATGGTGGCTAGCTTCATATCTTGTCTTGTCTTTCAGGGGCAGGCCAAGACCATAATCACTTTATCCGAATAGTTGAATCATTTCGTACCCAAAGAAATATTTCTATCGCTAGACCATAAAGATTCAAGCATCGGATAAATGCATGTATTCTCCAAGTGAGTTCCTCCTCGGATAACTGCCTCTTGCTAAATTACCAAGAGTTTGTCCTTCTGACTTTAGTGAGCTGTTTGCAGTCAAATAGCAGGTGATCAGCTGTTTCCTCTGACCTCTTGCAATTCCTACAGACTGTTTTGGAATCATACAAGCTCATTAGTTGCAAATGTTTTCTGTACCACCCATGTCCGATGATCAGGTCTACTATTAGTTTGATTCTTACCCTATCCAACTTCCAAAATGTCCAAGGCAACCCGGTTTGATTCCGTGTTAGTAGTGGACTTGCTTACTCTTAGGAGAGGCGTTTTAACCCATCATTTCCGGTGCGTTTCAGCGGCCCATGACACAATACAAATGCACGGACGCTGGCAGCTAACGTAGTATTACAAAATAAAAATAAATAACCATCATAATACAAATTCCACTAAAAATATTCATTGTGGTTAATGGATGAACCTTCTGTGGCATATGGTGAAATATTTATTTGTGCTTGCAACTGTACTTTTTAGTTAAAAATATATTATACAACGAATATAAATGGAACAAATATATCTAAAAAGTAGTTTAGTTTTTGTTCCTGAAAAAGGACTAAGCACTCAGGGCAAAAGTGAGATAAATGTTGTCTAGCGTAATGGATTATCTTACCTTCTCATTTAAAGTGCTTTTTGTGCCATGCACTAAAACAGTTAGATAAAAGGGTACATTTTACTGCTTTGACTCTATCAAATATGCCGAAATTGAGGGTTTGAATGTATAAAGTAGACATTTGTTAATTACGAGCAATTAAATTTTCTGTAAGTGAAACGTATCATTATTTTTATTACCAAGTGAATATTTTAAAATAAAGTTTAAAAGTGTAAAATTTCGTAGTTTTTAGAACATAAAAAGCGTAAAATTCAACATAATCAGTATCTAATGATAGATTAATGATGTCAAATGTGAACAACGAAGTTTAGCGAACCCGGTAGTAGGTGTCATTATTGGGTAATTTATCAAGCCCAGTTTTCCAATAATTTCCTGTATCACATCAAACTGTTCATAACATTCTAGAAATTTGTTTTATCTATGAACACGTTTATTTTTATGTAATAAGCATCAATATTTGTGTATTTTTCGAATGTGTAAACAAGTAGTACACGTAGTGTGTTCTATTGTTGTAATAATATAGTTCATAACAAGAGTAGATAACGAATCAATCCATATTTGAGACCATATGTTTGAAGTGAGAGATATTTCGAGCACTTTAAATATGGTCGTGAATATGTATAGACCCACTTTCACTCTTGTTTAAAACGTACTTTTCGCTACACTACAAAGAGTAATTATTTTCTTAACTAAAATAGACATTGGCTATTTCCTTATTACAGTTAAGAAGATAAAAAAATAACAAATTTTTGTTTGTTTACCAAGGAAAAATCCCCCAAAAGATAGTAAAAATTACTTTCAAATAGTAAACATTTTTTCTATACTAAACATTTTTTTCCATAGTTAACATTCTCTGCCGTAGTAAACAATGTTACGACGAATTTTTGCAGGTGATACACTTGTAACGAACACAGGTAGTTTCACAGTAGTAGTGTAGGGAATGTTATAAACAACAACATGTTTTCTGAACGTTAAATGCTATCTTCGTCATATTAGGCCCGGGGAGATTTTGGGAAAACAAGGATACAAATATGTTAGACAACCTAGTAAATGATAATCACTACTCACAATTTAATTTTTCCATAATTCAGGTGATCATAATCGGCAAAAATGTGGATTTAAACCAAACCTTCTCATGTGGCTCAACAACCAACACAAGTACAATATTGTCCGTTCATAGATAACATTTTGGATTCAGTTTAAAAGCGTACGAATAGTTTGTGGACAGCCTATGCTAAGCTGTTTAATATACAACTCGTCATATTTAATTAATATACGTGTTAAATAGCATTCGAATTTATGTATGA
The DNA here is from genome assembly GCF_028750875.1 of Macrosteles quadrilineatus. Lineage (NCBI taxonomy): Eukaryota > Metazoa > Arthropoda > Insecta > Hemiptera > Cicadellidae > Macrosteles > Macrosteles quadrilineatus. The sequence continues at coordinate 37,041,681 of NW_026542599.1, read as the reverse complement.
AACACCAATGACTGTAAATTAAATCCAGGACACACACAGAACATTTCATTTGATAACATTTATAAGAGCTCTTAGCCAATAGCAGTAGGCTTTGTTTATAACGGTCAAAAGCCATTCCACGCTCAACACATTACAACTGTCTGAATAGGTTCCTGACACAATGCGTCCATGTGATCCCAACACAATGTGAACCATTACAACCGATTACGGATTGTTTATACGCCTAAGGTTTGTGAGTATTAGGTACAAGCACAGGAATTGATTTGAAGGTAATGATTGCACTGTGTTGAAATATTTAGGAAATGTAATTAAAGGTAGTCGATTCGTGCTGTGCAAACGTTTCCTCACAATTGTTTTGTAAACAATGATTTATATTTTTATGTCTTTGGAATATGAGACAGATTTTTTTCTAAACTAGTTAATTTTATCACTAAACAGCATAGTAAAGTCTTACTTTATCTTTATTATTTGTGTGAGTTTAAGACCTTTTAATGTGTTCCAATATCTTCACACACACGCAAACATCACGTTGTAACATATATATCTCAGTTTAACTACAAACACAAATATCTTAGCTTTAAACGTCTGCAAGTTTTACTTCTCCATTATAATACGGCGTTTCATCCATTATTCATACCTTATGTTTATGTAAACCTCATGATAAAACCATCTTGCATGCATTCTGCATAAAGTCTCCTTGAAAAATAAAACAATTCACGACAGAAAAACATTCCTGTTTTCCAATTGTTCAACGTAGATTTTTACCAGCATTGAGACATCCCTTAATTTTTTTTTTCCGTTCGCAGAACATTATATTTTTGGTAAAAACAATCTAGTTAATAAGAGCCCCTTAAAGCTCTAAGCTTTTAAGCTTTAAGAGAGAGCTTTAAACCTTTATAGGAATGGTAATGGTCTAAACACCCGATTTTCTTACCTGGTAAACTTTCATATTACTTGCAAATGCTCATGAAACTAGATTTTAGGTAGTACATTTATTATCGTTTTTTGAAGCTGATGGTGGATATGGTATGATATTATGTATAAAAACCTTATTATTTAATTTTAATCTCAATATACCTAAATACAATATTTTACTTTAATACTTGTAATTTAAAACACACCTAAAATTGAGTTTCTTGCATATTGTGTCTTTTCTTTTCAGAAAATATGTGTTGTCACTGTGTTGTAACGTATACATCTCTTTTAACAAACAACGAAAACATAGAAGTTGTATAATCTCCTCGATCCTTTGAAAGGGACCCAACAAAGACCAAAAAAGAGTAAGCTCCCAGTTATTACCGAGATACATATAAACAAATATAGACACACACAGTTAGTTCTAGGACGTATGGCAAAGTTTTAAGCTGCGATGTATTATATGCTTCTGTGGACTAATTATGAGCAATTTCAAACTTTGATTAAACAAGTTGCTTCATAGGAACATTACATAGTTGCGCTAAATTAGTTTTGCTTGATAGAAGGATTACATGTAATTTATTTAGAGGAGATTTGTTCTAGCCTATTTCATATCAATAACTGTAAAATTGTATAATAAGAGTTTGTATGCTACTTATCATTATAATCAACTTAGAATACGTGATTTCTCATATAAATAGAAATACTGTAGCCCACGAATACTAGAAAAATACTGGTATGGATCATAAACATAAACAAATCAAGTTTTTGGCAAGAAAGGAAACAAAACGCCTATACTAATAGCATTAATTAACATGGTTTTGTTTACTTTCGGACCAAATACTGAAACATTAAAATTGACATAACGACTATGAAAAATCATTGCTTTTATAAATGCAGCACTACTTTTAACTTCTTTTATTCCTTGATCCTAGCTTAATAAACGTATAATTTCTACAGTTACTAGTTTATTCTTGATTTTTTTAACATGGAGGAAGGCTTAAACAAAAGACTGTAACCATAAGTCTTACAACCACAAAAAAACTGAACATTAAAGACATTTTCAAGTGTTATGGTTCAGATACAATTCTGATGGTTAATGTATATTCATCAATCATCAATAGTTGAAGAGGTTTTATTATTTGTGTCATGCACTATCAACAATGATCAGTAGGCATAATTGCGTATAACATTTCAAAACTCAGCTTTTACTACAAAACACTATTGACGTCCTACTACATTTTAGCTTTTGACTTATAAAAACAAAACATGTGTTTGGTGTGTTTTAAATGACATCTATCAAAATTTTAATGTTAATGTTACTTGCGATATAACGTCATAATTATTGTGTTATTTCAAAATATAAACACCAACAACTATAATGACTCAGATAATTATAATGATAATGGTAGTTATAAATTGTAATCAAGTATTATTTTGAGCAACACATATTTCGTGTTCCTTTAATACTGTCCATTATTAAAAATTGTCAACTAATTCCATTATATTACACTTGTTATCAACTTTAAAACCGAAGTTATCTTATATAACAATTTTTACATTATTTAATTTATCACCAAATATTCTGAATCCAAGTTGTGTAAATACAGAGGTTAGTCGTTAAATCACTTCGGAAATATTGCTGTGTGGAACATGACGGAGTATAACTTGATCCAACTGCACATATGTTCCTAAATTATGATCTCTTCTACATTTGCGTTTTTATATTTTGTATACGTAATGCTTAAAGAAGTTGACTGTGAAATTAATAGATTTAATTATTCGTACTAGTTGATGATGCTACCAACTAATTGAATTCAATATTCTGTTGAATGTTACTTTAGGAAAAATGTATATTGAATATACACTTTAAATGAAAGCGTATTAAATAATCAAATACGGGTTTCACTAAAATGTTTAGTATTTATATATTGGTACACACAATTTTTAAACTTATAAAATTAAACCGAAGTGTTCCATTTAAATACATACTATCAAACCAAGCTTTGAACATTTTCTTAGTAACATTTTCCTAGTAATGTTACTCGCAACCCAGTTAAAATTTTTTTACAATGTTAGTAAAATAATGAAATATGTTAGTCACACAACAAATTTTAGTTTAAAGAAGAAGTATATAACTTAAGCATTTATGATAAAATTTTGATCAAATTCCAAAATAGTTTAGATTCCATAAACTGATTTATTACCAATTTTAACAAACCAAAATTGTATTGGTCAAAGAGATTAAATTACTAGAGTGAAGTTTCAATGTTTGACCATTATGATACTATAAAATAAACGCAGTAAGCTTTGCATGTGATCTAGCTTCCTGAAACGTTTCGACACTATTTTTACCAATAATTGAAGCCTCAAGTATATTTTTTAGAATCCCCAGCTGTAGCTCAGACAATATTTATATTATTTTAAAAATGTCCCGTGGAATCCCATTGGTGTCAAAACAGGGAGGGTTTTTCCAATTACTTAGTAAACCTGTCCCAATAATCTCAACGATAGCTTATCAAAATGCTGAGCTTAAGTTATAACACAAATAAACAGTTCCAAATAAAAGTATACATCTTTAAAGTAAAAAATTTCTTTTCTTCACTCCATTAAACTCTTTTAATTATTTTTATAGGTAACTAATGCATAACAGATCTGCAATTCTACTTAGCACATTTAATTCGACAACATTCATAGTATACTTCTGGTCAATAACTGTAGGATTTGTTTATAACGGTCAAAATACATTCAATGCTCAACACATTGTGTAAAACTGTCTGAACAGGTTCCTGGAACAAAGCGTCTATGTCATCTAACACAAAGTGAACCACATCACGCTCAGTAACGGATTGTTTACGCCTAAAGGTTGTAAGTATTAAACATAAAAACATGAATCGGATCGGAGGTAATAATTGTCCTGCGTTAAATTTATTTCGTAATTTACATTCAGAAAATCAATTATGTGTTATGCATAAGTTACTTGAATTTGGTGTGTGATTGAAGAAAAAAATATTTTAGGTAGTCCTGTGTTGCAATTACAACTTTGTATAATGTTTGTTATAGTTACGTATCAATAATATAGATAAATTATAAATTTACAGTGTTAACTTAGAAATCACTCCAAAATGGCCACCATTTTAAAGTTTTAAGTCGAATGGAGATGAAGTTTTTTCCTAACATGGGTCTCTTCTACTTTAACATACATACTAAGTTTCATAAAGATCGGTTTAAAAAATTAAAAAAAAATTATTACGTAAAAAATACTAAATGGCGAATATCTAGTTGACGAAGCGATTTTGGAAAAAAATGTGATTGCTAATTTTCTCTTAATTTGATCAAAGGAATCAATGCATAAATTATATCCTCACTTTTTTTGAACACCCTTTATCAACTGAAACAATATAAACTACATCATCTTATAAACCTAGGTATTTACTTTAATTTATAGTGACTTTTATGTCTAACAAACATTAGGTCATTATCATTATGAATTAAACATATTTCTGTATGGACGAAACGTACTAACATAATATATTATGTTATCATGTGTTTTTTAATATTTTCGTGTTCATGTTTTGTGAATTTAACGAGTTTTCCCAGTTAAGAAGAGGATTTGGAGTGTGATTTAACTGGTGACATCAGCATGAAAATGGCCCTTTAGTTTCGAAACTCAGGTCGCTTACCTAAACGCGGATCGCCAACAGTACTACAACTCAGGTATTCAATCTGGGGGATAAACTTTGATATTGTGGACTGTATAGAAAAATGATCAGCTTTAGAGACACTCTGTGAGCACAAAATATAAACTTTTAAATAGGAAAGAAGTGTGAATTTGTGTCTTCCTTTTAACTGTAGTGATGTCTGTAGACCGTAGACAAACGGAGTCTTGATATCTGGCCAGCTTTCGCGTACGTGACTGGTTGTTGCACCAAGAACAGTTTATAATGTAGTTTTAGCTTTCACAGTTCACTTTTTATTAGGTTTTTCAAGATTTTTGGCATTTTATGTTCAATTTATATGCCACAAATGGAGTGGAAAAAATATACATAAATATAATAAATAAGAATCAAAAATGGTGCATGACAGGGCAAGGGTTTGAACAAAATGTAAAATGCACTTGATGACTTCAAAATGCATTTAATGAAGTATGGATTCACCTTAATCGCGTATATGCGAAATATGGATGACTACCAATAGACATCCTGATGCCAAGGGCCACGGAGTTACCTACTAAAACTTATGTTTTGGTGATTTACTGTAGTAATAGCATCTCTATGTTATCGGTTTACGAAGGTTTGTTGCGTTATTTATAATTAATAAATTATAAATCCGTACACATTAACTTTATCTTGTGCAAAACTTAGCATTTGCTGTGTAGTATTTTTGAATCATCGCCTTGTTATTGCATAATTTATTCACAAATAATTTGAATACACACAGTAGTTTACTTAAAACATATGACACTAATAATAATTATAGATTATTTGGGTTCTTAAGTTATAACAAAATCTAGCTTTGCGAAACAAGTAATACAATGTAAATCCTAATACTAACACATATTTTGTATGAGATTCAATTAAGTATGAATAAAATATTAAATACCTTTTCATATAATTTAACAAAATATTAAAACTCCCGAACTCTAATAATTACTTAATATACTCGTGTTTGCATCATTCATTTTTTTAATTCTTACCACCAAGATCCAAAAGAAACATAATTATTTTACGATTTTTTCATTATATATTTGGTGATCATTAAATATTTGTTACACTCTAGAAAGAATACGTGGAATTTGCGTTTGTAGACATATATTACGTACATAAATTTGAGATGTAGTTGTACGAATTAGATTTAGCTTACAAATGTTTTTAATTTAACTATACAAAGTTTTCCTATTTGCAAGTTGTCGACAAGATACGTTTTATAGGTATACTAATATAGCTTGTCGATGTAGTAAATGTTTTACTACCTAAGACGGGCTTGTGACAAATTTAACTGCTAAATGATATATACCACGAGTTGTTGTTATGTCATTCAGAATATTAAATGGCTTTAAATCTCTGTGGTGAAAATGGTCAAACTTTGTTTTGCCGTTTCAATTGTTTGCATAAAACAAATAATATTGTTTTTATACCTGAAAACTAATTAGTACGTGTATGTTGTTTGAATGTATTTTTTATTATGGTCTATATGTATTTATAAACTTTGTCTTACAGAATAGTAAAGATATATTTGAATAATTGGGCATCCCTCGTATAAGATTAAAAATACTAGTATAGTGTTCTGTTTAATTTATTCAAAGGTTTAGTATCATTTTTATCGTGTGTAAAGTATTTAGGAAACATACACCATAACTATTCAACTTCTTTTTGTACTTTTAAACAACCCAGTTTGAAATTAGTTTTAAATTATTCAACGTTATGTAAGTATTTTAAAGTTCATTTCGTTATTCTCTTACAAATATTTACATTTATGCACTTTAGCAAGCAGAAAAATTGAATCTTGGTGAAAAAAAAAAAACACTAAGAAGAAAACAATAAACCGACTCAAATGTTACTATTGATTGCAGGTGATGAGTCTATTACGAAAAGCTGGTCGTCCTGTTATGAAGCACAAAGCTTTGGTTAACTGCACGTTGAGTTCTAACATAAGCCGCTTAAGGGAAAATGGACCCTGAACCTTGGTATTGGCAGAGAGAATGATTGTTTGTGATATTTTGAGCTTTTACGTTGTTTTACAATAAAGTATTTTCTGTCTTTCAGTGAAAAATCTGTTGCTTTTATTATTTCATAAAGATTGTTTCAAATGATTAGCCTACTATAGGCGTCAAGGTTTTCAAAAATATAAATTCTATACACTGTGTACATTCTTTTTAAACATATTTTAGTAGGGTGAAATTTTACATATTACGCAATCAGTTATAAGAAGTAAGTAAACTGCAATTAGTAGCAGGCAGCGTTAAATCATCTTTCTCAATGACATAAGAAGGAACATTACACAATTTGTCACAATATACTTATATATTGAAATTTAATAAAAAAAAAAAACATTTTCACCTTCCCTGTAGCATCCAACCTAAATTGGTTACCAATTTTTCATTTAAATAGTAATAGACCTGACAATTTTTGGAAAACAAATCAAATCAGGCAAAGGGAAATTGGCTAGTCCGCATGTTTGCTGCGTCGATGTCATTGTTATTAAATGCATCAGTATTGAAATAAATTAACTTTAAATACTAGGTAACTGTTTTAAGAAAGATAAAAAACCATTAAACCCAATTCTCACTACCTTTCTAAAACGTAAAGTGACATGAAAATAAGATACTTATCGATTTTATGTTTATCAAGTTCGTGAAAAACACTTTAATTTTTTTTATCGGAACGAAACGTGATTATAAACCCTTTTTTATTTATGGTTTCTTGACAAAATGTAATAGGCAATGAGATAGATACAGCATAATTGCACAATGAAAAGGCGTTTAGAAATTTAACCTTTCCATATCCACTACGGACATCGCGTTTAGGCAAATTTTCAGTGAATAGAGGGTACTAGTCCAGGACCTGACTAAGGTTCTGTGTGCATGTCGTGTATAGAGAATTTTGCTTTTGCATTTCAATATAGGTGTCTTAGGAAGTGTTTTCCACTCGGGTGTCAAGTTCGCACCTGGTACGTTTTCGAGCTATGACGTCATCAAAATTAAATTAACATTGTTTGAGTTGTTAATTTAATGTTAATTTAATAGATTAATTGAAAATCAATCCAGGAAAATGGAAATTCGCTTAGTTGACAGGATTGCTGCACCGGGGGTATTTATATAGTGAAAACATTCCTATGGACTAATTACATTAATTTGTTGTGCTTTTATTTGCATAAAAGAGAGTAATGGTCTTATTTTAAGTAAAATAGCTGGTGAAATCGTAACATGTAGCAATTTTAAAGACATCATAACCGGAAACTGCAGTGGGTCCAGACGTGACACCCGAGTTAAAAACACTTCTTTAGACACATACATCAACATTGAATGGCAACACTGTCTATATATGACTCGTTAACAGCCATCGATGTCGGATTTATATGCGTTTTTGCGCAAAATTAGGTTGTTTTGTACGATTTTCTAGTTTCTTGACGTGATCTTTTGAGTAAAGCATATCGAATTTGGTATTTTTGTAAAGCTCTTTTAACGTGCTACAACTTTGTCTTAAAGTTATTTCTGATATATTGTATCAATAAAACGTTATCGACAAAAATAACACAAAAATGTTTAAAAATATAGGTTTTTGCAAAATTACGAAAAATGTACTAAACATAAAACAAAAGTGCAAATGTAAGAAAGATAGCATGTAAACTTATCTTTCAAACAAAAAAAAGTTCATTCCGATCCGATACATGGTATGTAAAATATCGTTATTTTTAATATAGCCCTTTCCGCCATTTTAATGACGTCATAACCGGAAACTGCAGTGGGTGCAGACGTGACACTCGAGTTGAAAACACTTATTTAGACACATACATCAACATTGAATGGCGAAACTGTCTTTATAAGACTTGCGAACTGCCCTAGATGCCGGCTAGATGCCGGACTAATAGGCGTTTTTTCGCCAAAATTGGTGTTTTTATGAGATTTATCTAGTTTCTTGACGTAATCTTTTGAGTAAAACATATCGAATTTGGTATTTTTGTAAAGATTTTTAAACGTTCTACAACTTCTTTCATTGGTGGTTTTTGATAAATTGTATCAATAAAACGTTACAAACAAAAATAACTCAAAAATATTTAAAAATACAGGTTTTTGCAAAATTACGAAGAATATACTAAACATACAACAAATGTGTAAAAGTAAAACAGGTAGCATTTAAAATTATCTTTCAAACAAAAAAAAATTCATTCCGATCCGACAAATAGTTAGCGAAATATACGATTTAAAAAATCAATGGCCGCCATTTTGATGACGTCATAGCTCGAAAACGTACCAGGTGCGAACTTGACACCCGAGTGGAAAACACTTCCTAAGACACCTATATTGAAATGCAAAAGCAAAATTCTCTATACACGACATGCACACAGAACCCTAGTCAGGTCCTGGACTATACGGGCAGATTGAACCTATTACAGATTGATGCTTCCAATAACAAAATTTCACCATAACAAGGAATGGTTAAAGCACCAAACTTCTCACCTGTTATTACAAATCTAAATAACGCCGTTCAAAGTTGACTTTTCAGTACATACTTTTAAAATACAGGGGCAATGCCATAGGGACCGTTTAATAGGAAATACTGCAGACAATCCATTAGTGATATCTGTAGACAAAGGCACTGAGGGAATACCCGATGAGATGGCCGGACGATTCAGTAGACTAATCACACTCACCTAAATACCCTTTCAGGCAATAGCTTCTAGACGAATTTTAATTTTAAAAAGTGATAACACATTAGTTATTGATCAATATTTTTTAGCGTCACTCATCTTTTTAAAAACGGGAGTACCCAGCCTTTGCCATGATATTTCAAAACACATACGGACACACATTATAAAAAATACAAAAAGTAAAATACCAGATTTAAGATCTCTTATTTCCAACGTTTCGCTTCACTAATTTATGCGGAATTTTTAAGGTTGCCTTATTATTTTTCTCACGCTGACGTTGTGAGCGCCTTACCTCGACTTGGAATTTGAACCAAGCCGTCGTAGTTATAAAATGTAATTTACCACGGCTGAGTAGGTCTATTGACACCCATGTTTTCATAATAGAAAACAAAGAAAGTTCATATAAAAAACGACGTGGTCCTTATCCTGCAAACTATCAATTCGTTTATTAGAAACAGAATTGGAAATAGTTCCTTTTATTCAAGTAGTTTTTTATCTGACCCCTAACATTTGTGTTGTTTTCAATCATATCGAATTCAATAAGGTAGCTAAGATTTTATGGGTTCCTTATATTAAGAGAATAATTACTTCCTCCATAGTCTTTATTTCAAATGTGATAAAAAACTGAAACCCTAAACAAAATCTAAAACTCATTTACGTTATCATTCAATACATTTGGACAAACAATTTCAAATGGCATGCGTTGGTAAAAATGTAAAAATCTACATGCAAATTATGTGCAACAGCTAAGTTATAGTTATGCTAATTTATGTTTTTGTATAGTATAGGATGCTAATTCACACTGTGTTGAGAAACGATTTCTGCCTTAGTGTTTCCAATTATCAGATAGATGGTAAGGTATTTAAGTGTAATTTAAGTGTACTAGTGTAATGGATAATGTTGTACCATAGATAAAAGGAGTATAGGGGGTTGTACACATTCGTAAACTCCACAATGACAATTGTGTCAGTTTTCTTGTTCCTGAATTAACTGTTATTCTATTATATTAACTATTATATTATATTATTATATTAACTGAATATTGATTATTGCTGAATATACCCATTAAGAGAGTTATGTATACAAAGTGATTAATGGCAATTATCTTGTTCGGAAAAAAAAACAGGCTTGAGTCATAAAACAACATCATACATCGATTTATAAAATGAATTATCTATTTAGCCTACTAACTTAATGACGTAATACAAGCACCAAAAAAGTCTGTGCAGGATTTCCATAAGCATATTTATGTGATACTGTGTACAATGGATTTCAGAAAAACAGAAGAATCAAAGAAGGTGGGAAGAATTCACAAGATAAGGCTAATTATAGAAATAGCCTAAGTTCTTTGGCACACGTTCAATCTGCTAAAGTAAAACGACAATCTTGAGTAAGTCATTTATGAAAAACATTAAACAGGGAACACTATGTTTTAAGTGAGCTTATACGATAATACGTTTCTTGAGTAAAAGTATTAAATAAAGTAGGTAATAAAATGAATAAATCAAGTGTTGAAGAATCAAAACTATATTTACAAGAATTGGAGAAAAACAATTCATATATGCAAATTCAAATATTGGAGCATATGATCTTCAAATATGCTTTGAAACTTTGAACTTATAAAACAACAATCTAGTACAACGAACGCTGGAATAACACTTTAAAATCCAACCAAAATTAAAAGTACAAGATAATAAATACTCGATTTTCATATTAAAAGGACTTGATTGAAAATGATTTGAGAGTCTGTAAATAAGCCCCTCGTCAGACAGTTGTAGATGGATGCGGACGATTACTTCTGTTTATCGTCAGTAATTACTTCCCTAGGGAACCCTTGTTATCAATCTAACCAAACGGGAACAAGGGAATTTGTATGATTTTATGGAAATGTCTATGTTTACTGATACAGATTTATTATACATAAATAGCACATTACATTTATAGGCACTTACTGCTGAACAAATGTAGACATAAAAAACATGGTTTGTTTAGTAAATGAAACAATAAACACTTAACCAAAAACAGTATATGTTTTATGGATGTTAACAAAACAAACAATAACAAAACAATTATAAACAAGGTAGAAACAAGAAAATCAGCTTACACTACAGGATATAATTTGATAATTGACTTTAGACAATTTAAAAGCGGATCTTGATCTGACAGCTGTAGAATATCATTAATACGATTACCGCATAGGGTAAAATAATGTAGGTTCTTCCGTTTTTAGTCCTAAAAATTTAAGATGAAACTAAGATAAGTATTTAATAAACGTACAGCTTTTATTTTTTTTGTTTTTTACGGGCAAACCTTTTTTCTTCCGAGTATCTTTCATTCTCTTGCTTAAAATGAGGTACTTGGCTGCAAAAAATCTATTGAAGTTTGTCACTTAGACTGGGAAAATCCAGTTTCCGTCTCACAGTACTTTAAAGTACCCATGTTGTCGTCAATGCCTCTTTGTAGCTGAAGCTAACAAAAACAGGTGATACAGGCTATTTTTATTGTCATAGTTTGATTTGACGTGCAAACAAAAAAAACTGTATTGGTTAGTTTGGACTAAACGGTTTTGAGAATAGTTGTATTTTGCTATAATATTAAGTACATAACCAGGGATGGTTTCAAGGTTAATTTTCAAGGAATTAAATGTAGCATTTCGAAGCGAAAATTTATGTATAATCTGCAAGGGAGAGAAGATACAATCGATCGTTAGGAAACAAATTTTACCACTTCGTCTGCAACCGAACCAGATCCAACCAGCTCATACATTTTTACCATCGGCCAAGTCCGTAGTGCATACTTTGCACTTTTCACCTGCTTAATATCAGAGCATTAATAAACATTTATAAAAAAAATTACGATTCAAGTATATTTGTATCAAATGATATCTTTGATGAATTATCATTAATTGCTAATGGGTCCGGTCTAGCTACTTTAAAACCTTAAAATATAACGCAACAATATATTACAACTGACCAAACATGAGAGAATGTAAATTAATCTCATTTAGGCATTCAGATATTAATAAGATAAGTTTATTTGAACACAATAGTTTTATATTCGTAATACAGAAAGCTACTGGGAAATATGTATAATCATTTTAAATATGCCATTAAAGGCTTGAATAAATGTAAAGTCTTTATAATTTTTAGTAATTTTGAAGTTGATAAGAAATAAGTGTAAAACAAAATGTAATAAGTATATAGTGGTTTGAATTACCTTGTTACTGTCAAAACGATCCTTTGTACGAGTAGTAAACGATTCCACCATGAAAATGTTATAGTAATTTGTCTTAATTATGTGATTTAAAGATCATATGTGTTTATTTCATTCACCTTTCTGCAATAAATGTTTATTATTCCCAGTTTAGTCAGTTTAGTTATCGCTAGGTAGTGACTATAATCCCAATGACTTCCAATGAGCTCCAATTACGCCGTAAGCTCCTTACATCCTCTTAGCATAAGCTGGTGTCAATAGCAGTTAGATATTAGTAGACGAACTCTGATTAACCTTAGAACTACGTTTCAAAGTTCTCGTTCATCATTCTAAAACCACACAATCTTTTGAAACACACATAATAATTTGTGTACACACATAATAACATAACTAATCACACAAACACACATAATCTTGATGTTTTCAGTTTTTAACAATCCTGTACAATATATTTAAACGTAACTGTTGTTTTTGTAATATGTCTGTTTTTGTTATAAATAGATTTACCGAAGGGCTTAAATTGTGTTCTGACCTCAATAACTGTGAGTTATGTCTAGATAGTTCAACATAAAACTGCGTGTATAGAGCCTTTTATAATAGGAAATTTCGTATGCACATTAGTGGCTTCAAAATATTAACACATTAATACAATACTTTCTATTACTTTAATAAAGTTTAATATATTTTTGAAAAAATGTATAGCAGTAATTTTACATCACACATATATTTTAATTGCAAAGTGTTACTTACTATGGGGATTACTTAAAATTGTAAATATCAAGCCTAATTAACTTACCAATTAATGAGGGTTCAGCACAATTTAACAGTTTTGATTGATAATTTACTTAAGTGGTTTTGTAGGTCTTTTGATGTAAAAAATAACTCCAAACTACCTTAATACAAACGTAATGAAACAAATTAGACAATCACGGAGTTTTTGGACCATCGTGTCATTCCAAAAATGACAGCCCGTTTATTAACAGCAACGAAAAAAGGTAGGCCTATGTGCTATACTATAAAATATATCTCAATGAAATAGGCAAGTTTAAGTGACGTAACGTAATTAACAACAGTTCTACAATAAATTCTCTTTAAGATAATTACTTGGGCGTAACTATATTACCTAGGCGTTACACAACTTATCTTCATAATGTTACAGTTCATTCTGTTACACGCTGATTTATGGTTATCATTACACCCTTTAAACTTTCCTAACAGTTCCGTCCACAAGCGTGTAACCATAAGCGTTGATTCTCTTAGGGTCTCAATTTTTAATTTTTTTTCAATTTATTAATAAGTATACTATGTCAAGTGTCTAATCTTATATAGAGTATACGAGTTCTGTTGCCAAACGTAATACTTTACTACAATTATTTTAATTAGTAAGTAATCAGCTGTCGCTCTTTTTAAAGACGTAATTACATACTACAAAAAACATATACCAAAGTTTTCTGGTACTCACCTATATAATCTTCGTCCGTTTATACGGTTTATAAAGAAAATATATATTTTATTTAACCATTTCTGACAAAGTTTGTGTTGTTGTATATGATTTTAATTGTTATTTCCGTTACTTTGCATGCACGATAATATATTTAGTGAAAATATTTTAGGAAAAACATAGGAAGTATCGGAAATACATGACATAAAACTAAAAAAGAGGTGAAATTAAAAGACCAACGACCTGAGGCTGTGTTAAGATCTCAATCTAAATGGGTCCCTCCAAAGCCTCTTATATCCCATAAAACATGCATCAGTTTAATTCATAATGTAGAATAGAACTCACAGTGTACGGTATGGGAAGTACCATCTCCTTTACCTCGTACGATTCGTAATGTACTACAGTACATCAATTTATTTATTACGTTGAGGTCGTGCTGCGTGATGGAAGCTTACAACCACGCCTGAGGATTTCTTACAACAAGAATCAAGCATTTTTCTTTATAATATTGTTTCCCATAAATACACGTGCAACCCAAATCTAAAGTACTGCGAGGAAAACATTTAATGACAAAACATCCATATATTTAGTATCCCTATTTATTTACTTCATTGCCAATCAAATGATATGCGTTGTTGCATATTTATCTATGAGGTTTAGTGTTGTTAGGAATATATTGTAAGAAGACACAACATGTCGTAGTCGTAAATAATTTCTCAAAATATAATATCATAATTTAGGAAAACGTTAGAGATATTAAGTAAATATACAGTTTATACGGGGTTTCAGATTAGAACAGATCAGATTTGAAACTAAAACCAATAAGAGGATAAACAATACAGTATAATTTCTATTAATGAAGTATAGTAAAATATATTTTAGTTACATGTTTAATCTGTATCAAATATATGGTCCAAATTTGATACATTTAATTGAAATATGTATAATCAACAAAGTACAATATTCAAACGTTATTACAATATTACATTACAACATATCGTACATGTTATATGTCATGTACAAAATGAAAGAATCTTTAAAACTAATGCAACAGTATACAGTGTTGTAGGTACCGTTAGGTAAATTTTCATATTACCATATAGATTACATACTACGTTAACAAACTCACTTTTGAACACACCTTGCGATTCAAGAAAATGCACGCTTAGGAGCTGGCTTACTTTAAACTTTAACTACTTGCTTTTGGTAGTATTTATTTAATGTAGTAAATAATTTTACTTTAAAATACAGGCCAACAGTATATTCTTAGCCAATTAATGGTTCACACATGGGAAACAATTCGCACAAAAATAATTTCTTTTTGCTTTTAAGATATAGCAGTAGGAATCTTAGGAGTCCCTCAGCACAGTTAATAAGGCTATAATTTTACCATAGCAATTTTCCGAATAACAAACGAAAAATATAACTTTTTTAAGGTGATTGGCAATATAACAAATATATACATTGATAATGTAAATAATCTAACCAATTACACCTTCCATACACATTATACTCATTATACACATTATAGTACAGTAGTAAATATCAACTCGTATTATAAAAAGGCGATACAGTAATTTTAGGAAAGAATAACATTTAATAGCGTTGTATATGTTATTTAATAAAACTTAAGAACCGTCATCGATTTTTGTAAAGTAAACCGTCCATAGCTTATAAATGAAACTCTACTCTGTCCGTTGGAAGAAAAAGAATGTGTTATGGTCATCATAACGTCTATAGATATTGAATTCCTATCGACAAACCCGTATCATATCACTTGACAGTCCATAGAATCTAGGGACCTTACGATGTTAGATTAGGGTGATGTAACATTGTAACAAGCAAACATTACGTTACCAAAAAATAAAATATGTACTTTCAAAGAGTCATGAAATAATCTGAATTAATAGTTTACGTTTTAATTTATACTGTTATGTAACATTAACATTTAATACTTGAATCCAACCCTGCAATGTCGATTTTACTTTTATAATGTAGAAATTATTGTTTTTTTTAAAGACAAATAAAATTTTTGTACTAAGAAAGCAAGATCCAATGTGGTCATATTATCATAATTTTAAGGTTCGTATTTTATAAATACTTACCGTCATGAATTGGTAACCGTTTTTTTTACGTATGCTTTCTCATTTTCATTTTATTAGGTGAAATAAGAAATAATTACTTTAGTTTATTTATCCAAATGATATATTAAATATGTTTAAATATTATAGTCTTAGAATTACTCATAATCATAAAACTGGATAAATCGCTCTTTAATTAATTTTCATTGTTTCCAGCAACCCAGTCAGTCGACAGGATAGTTTGAAGGTCAACAAGCAACGTATCTAAATTATTGGGATATAGTTATAAGTGTAAGGATTTACAGTTGAGCCGTGACATGCCCACCAAGCGTCCCACCAATGTCACGCCTCAGTTTTTTTTATAGTGCGAGTACTGGCTTTGCGCCGGAACTCAATCGGTTTGGGTCAGGCAGCAGACCTGCAGACCCCGGGGCAATTTTTCCGCTGTCGAGCACATTTTCAGCAGAAGTCCAGCGATTGTCATCGGTTCATGTCAAAATTTGTGTTGTGATGCCGAATTGGTATCTGTTAACATCCTGTCACAATTTTTACTGTGCTTCGTGTGAACCAAATTTTTTGTAACATGAATTAAGCGGATTGCTGAACGTTGGATGAGGTCCCGGATGGAAGCTTTTATTCTGCTGCTTCCGGAGAGGGTCGCCCGGGAAGACACTTCAACTTCTTCCTCTTCGGGCTACCAGTCACCCTGCTCTTGGGGCCAGTAGGCCGCCCTCCGCCACGTGCCACCACCGCATACCACCAACAAGGACTATAAGGACTATTGTGCCGTCAATATAACCGCAAGTTATTTTTGAAATTATGAACATTTCTCTTGAAAAGGACTACTGATTAATGGGGGCCCCAAAAATGATTTATCACCTGTTAATTATCTTTATAGTATTTATTTATTGTTAATTCTTTCTAAAGTTTAATATTTACCGTTAACTTCTTTTATTTATTCTTAGTTAGGCCTAACTTTTACAGTTACCACTTTTCCAGTTTGTAATTCAGAAGGGTAAATTTTTGAGAAAGAGATGATTTAAAAGAAATTCTTTGGATGGGTAAATTAATTGTTGTTTGTTGTTATTTGTTGTATTTTGGAATTAATATAGGCTTTGTTCACTATTTGTTTTGTTTCTGATATTCACCCACGGCCTTTCACTTGTTAGGGATGTGGGGTGGCCACTCGCACTGTCACTATGGGGGGCATGCTTCCAATAGTTGTTCGTCTGGGGGCGGTGCGAGGGGTCGGCTCAGATGGTAGCAGAGCGTGGTTTTTTGTGCTCTATCCACGAAGGGCCGTGGTTGGATTTGATTTTTGGGTGATACTGGTCTGGCAGTCTTAGGAATTTTTTGAAGAAATGTTGTCGTGGTGGGTTAAGCACACTGTTGTTGTTTGTTTTTATTGGGAGCTCGCCCTTGGCCGAGTCACCGGGTGGAATCTGGTTAATTACTTGCATCCTTTGGGAGCAAGGGTGTCAAAAGCATGGCCAATCCCAAAATTGAAACTGTGTGTGTGTTTACCTCATCACACAAATGTTAGGTGTTGTTGTTTAGTGTATGTATGTTAAGTGTATGTCGTGAGTGTAAGTCCGTGTTTTTGTTTTGGTGGCTAAAGCGGTGTGTATGGGCAGGTTCTTCTGTTTGGGACCTCATCTGACTGTAGGCATTTCAGTCCAGAGTCTTTAGTTAGTTAAGTTTGTGAATTGTTCGTTGTAAAAAAAAATTTTTTTGTGTGTGTTTTGAAGGTAAGCCGACTGACTGAGAGCAAAATGGGTTTGTTTGCTCCACTGCCCAATCCCATTGCTGGGGTTTTGAGCGACATTCGCCCGGTTGATGGTTTAGAGGTGGAACCTTTGTTGGAGTTTTTGGGAAAGGTGTTGCACCTGAAGGAGTTCCCAGGCATGGAGGACTCAGTAGTGTTGGAACTGCTGGTTCCACTCTGCCTGAGACCTCTTGGTGACAAATTGTTAGATTGTTTGAAACGGGGAGTTAATCTTGACAATTTTCACAGTGAAGTACTTGAGCTCTTTGTCCCCTTCAGGGTCATGGAGAGATTGAAAGTTGAGAGGGTGTTTCGTCCTCAAAAATTTGATGAAACTCTCAGTCAGTATGTGGGTGACATTTGTGGCGTGTGGCGTGTCTTGCGGCTGGGAATCCCTGAAAACCAACTGGTGGACATTGTCTTGCAGGGGTTGAAGCCTGAGGAGCGGTCCAGACTGATTTTTGCTCCAAAGCCTTCTTCTTTTGCAGACCTGGATAGGTTGGTCATCCTTTCACGGAGCGTTCAAGACGCTGATTGTCAGAGGGAGCACGTTGCGGGGCATCTTCCCCGGACTGGTCCCCATCCCGCTGTAGCATCCGTGTGTCGAGGTCCTGAAACACCGCAGAGACAGAGGCATCCTATCGTTTGCTTTGGCTGTGGTCAAACAGGTCACATGAGACGAGAGTGTCGTCAGAGGGTTAATCTTGGGACTTTGTCCAAAACCCTGAGTAGCTCACAAGGGGAAAGTTTGCCTAAACCGCCCTGTGAGAAGGCTGTTTTGGAGAAAGTCAGTAAGAATTTGGTTTCTGTGAGTACTGCCCCTTCTGGGAGTGCTGGTTTTGGGGAGCCTCTGTCGCGGGGAATGAGGGAGCTTGCATGCATGGGAGTGAAAGCGGCGCGCTCAACTTGCCCACGACTCAACATCTTCTTAGGTAAAACGGTGCAGAAGGCCCTTGTGGATTCTGGGTCAGCCCGTTGTCTCATTTCCCTTTCCCTGTTTGAAAATCTAAAATCTTCTGGGCTAATCAAGCAAGTTGAGCGAAGTACCCACATCTGCTGGACTGCATCAAAATCCCCACTTCCTATCATCTATGAAGCCCGTTTGAAATTCAAGATTGAACATTTTTCTTGGGTGTGGAGTTTTTGGGTAGCCAAGGACCTTTGCATTCCCGTCATTTTGGGAGCGGATTTCATCAAGCATTGTGGCCTGATTTTGGATTTAGGCAGAGGCCAGTGCTTCTTTCGTTTCGCAAGACGGGTGCTCATTCCTTTCGCGGATGAAATTGTGGATGGTGCAGCTGTGGTAGAGCCTGAGACACCCAGCAAACCAAAAGTTGATCCATTAGGGCATCTGACTCCTGGTGAGGCTGAAGCTATCAGAACATTGTGTTCTCGTTTTCCTGAGGTGCTGACGCCAAAGCTTGGAGTCACAAATCTTTTGGAGTACGAAATCCGTTTGACTGACACCCGTCCAGTTCGTTCTCATCCTTACAAACTTGCTCCACCCAAGATGGAAACACTCCGTGGAATCATCAATGAGCTTCTTGAAAATGGGGTAATTGAGCCTTCTCGCTCAAGTTACGCTAGTCCAGCTTTTCTAGTTCCAAAGCCAAATGGCAAGTCTCGAATGGTTCTAGATTATCGCAAGTTGAATGCTCAGATTGAAATTGACTCTGTCCCTCTCCCTGATTTGCACTCTGCGTTCGATTGGTTCGGTAAGGCCAAGTATTTTTCCGTCTTTGATTTGAACCAGGCTTACCATCAGATTCCCTTGAAACCTGAATCTCGACCTCTCACTGCCTTCTGCGTTTCGTGGAACTTGTACCAGTTCACACGTGTACCCATGGGCCTAGCTGTGGGGGCCCAGACCCTCACCAGACTTCTGGACTCCATCTTCCATGACGTCAAG
This sequence comes from Macrosteles quadrilineatus, assembly GCF_028750875.1. Classification (NCBI taxonomy): domain Eukaryota; kingdom Metazoa; phylum Arthropoda; class Insecta; order Hemiptera; family Cicadellidae; genus Macrosteles; species Macrosteles quadrilineatus. The sequence continues at coordinate 37,021,987 of NW_026542599.1, read as the reverse complement.
TTCAAATTTGTGTTCAACTATCTTGACGATCTTTTGGTGTACAGTGAGAGCTTTGAAGACCATCTGGTTCATCTTGAGGAAGTCATGAATAGGTTGCTTAGGGCTGGCCTTACCGTAAATCCCGAGAAAGTTAGTTTTGCTCAGGCTGAGATTTCTTTCCTAGGTCATCTAGTATCTTCTCGAGGTGTCTGTATCGATCCGGCTAGAACCCAGGCTATCAGGGAGTTTCCTCCTCCCCGAGATGTCAAAGGCATTGCCCGTTTCATTGGCATGGTGGGTTTCTACCGGCGCTTCATCCCCAATGTGGCTGAGTTGGCGGCTCCTCTCAATGAGCTTCGGAAGAAGGGCGCCAAGTTTGTTTGGGGTGAAGCACAACAGATGTCTTTTGATCTTCTGAAAGAAGCTATCATGCAACCTCCAGTTTTGGCAATGCCAGATTTCAGTCGAAAGTTTGTTTTGCAAACCGATGCTTCCTCCGTCGCAATTGCGGCTGTGTTGTCTCAAGAGGTAGATGGTGTTAGGCAGCCAATTGCGTATGCCTCACGCACTTTGAACCCATGCGAAAGGAAAAGCTCTTCTGTGTATGAGTTAGAGTGTTTGGCTGTCGTGTTTGGAGTGAATAAGTTCAGACGTTTTTTGGAACACAAAGAGTTTTTGCTGGAAACCGACAACCAGGCACTCTCGTGGCTCCTCGCACATCCTCGCCAGCTTGGGAAAATTGGTCGTTGGGTTGTCCAGATATCTTCCCTAAAATTCCAAGTGCAACATGTTCGAGGCACGTAGAATGTGATTGCTGACACTTTATCAAGGATGTATCACTCACCTGACGACCAACCTTCTGATCAGGAGGAGCACACAGGGTGTGCCGTGCTCCTGGAGTTTCCCCTTGCCTTTTCTGAGTTCATCCCACTTCAGCTAAAAGATCCCGAGCTGGCTAAAATCATTGGTGAGCTTCAAAACGGGGGAGCCCACCCCCCGTATTTTCTGTCCCAGGGTGCCCTTTGTTGTCGAGACCGACAGCGAGGTAAACCTAAGGTTGTGCTGCCTAGTCTTCTTGTACCCATGGTCTTTGCTTACTTTCACTCTTCCCCTGTGGGTGGGCACTTAGGGATTCACAAGACCATTGCGAAGGTTAGGGACATGTTCATCTGGAAGGGTATGGACAGGGACATTGCGGCACGAGTGCGTTCTTGTCAAACATGCTCGCTAAGCAAGCCTGCTCAGAATACCAAGTATGGGTTGTTGTCATCTGAGGTGGCGGAGAGACCTTTGGAGAAGGTTTTCATAGACTATGTAGGGCCTCTCCCACGTAGCAAGTCAGGAAACAAATTCTTGCTTGTTTGTGTGGATGCCTTCTCCAAGTTTTGTTGGCTTTTTCCTTTGAGGAACGCCACTGCACAGCTCACCGTGCAGGCACTTCGTACCCATTTGTTTCAACACTTTGGAATACCCGCCACCATTGTTTCCGACAACGGAACTCAGTTCGTTTCTCACCTTTTCAAAAGAATGTGCTTTGGGCACGGTATCCGCCATGTGACCACTTCCCCTTACTATCCACAGCCTTCACATGCTGAGAGGTTCAACAGAAATCTTCGATCCGCTCTCATAGCTTTTCATGCTGACAAGCAGACCACCTGGGATCAGGAACTTCCTTGGATTCAATTTGCTTTCAATACTGCACACCATGAGAGTCACAAGGCGGTCCCTTTCGAGCTGTTGTTGGGCTATCCACCCAATAATCCCTTGGCAAATGTGTGGAAAATTGGCGACCTTCTGCCACCCCCTGGTGCGGCCAATGTCAAGGCAACTTGGCAGGCGGCTAGGAGGAACTTGATCAGAGCTAGGGAATTGGTACGGAGGAAGCACAATCGAGGTCGGTTGGACAATCCTTTCCAGGTGGGGGATTTGGTTTTCTGTAAGGCTCATCAGGTCAGTTCGGCCGTGGACAAGAGAGCCGCTAAGTTGTCTCATCGGTGGTCAGGTCCCCACCGCATCTTGAAGTTCTTGACTCCTGTCTCCGTGCGGCTTGGAAATCCGCAGACTGGAGAAGTTTTTTCGGAGGGCTCACATTTCTCATCTGAAGCCTTTCCGGGGAACAATTCCGTAGGTCATCTTTCGTTACTCTTGTGTCTGAGTGGGAAGTGCACTGGGCCAGAGAGCTTGATCACCTCTTCTGTCCCTTGTGCGCTGCTGAAGATTTTTCCCTAGTAAATTTTCCAGCACTGGCCAGTGCAAACCCTGGGGGTGAGTAGTCCCTCCAGTTGAAAGACTTTTGGCGTTCCCCACTTCAGACACTTGAGTTGATCTGTTGGTGTTGAGATCTTCTAGAATTGGGAGAGGTTGTTTTCTTTTTTTTGGAGAGGAAGTCCTCCTTTGGGGGGGGAGGTTGAGCCGTGACATGCCCACCAAGCGTCCCACCAATGTCACGCCTCAGTTTTTTTATAGTGCGAGTACTGGCTTTGCGCCGGAACTCAATCGGTTTGGGTCAGGCAGCAGTCCTGCAGACCCCGGGGCAATTTTTCCGCTGTCGAGCACATTTTCAGCAGAAGTCCAGCGATTGTCATCGGTTCATGTCAAAATTTGTGATGTGATGCCGAATTGGTATCTGTTAACATCCTGTCACAATTTTTACTGTGCTTCGTGTGAACCAAATTTTTTGTAACATGAATTAAGCGGATTGCTGAACGTTGGATGAGGTCCCGGATGGAAGCTTTTATTCTGCTGCTTCCGGAGAGGGTCGCCCGGGAAGACACTTCAACTTCTTCCTCTTCGGGCTACCAGTCACCCTGCTCTTGGGGCCAGTAGGCCGCCCTCCGCCACGTGCCACCGCCGCATACCACCAACAAGGACTATAAGGACTATTGTGCCGTCAATATAACCGCAAGTTATTTTTGAAATTATGAACATTTCTCTTGAAAAGGACTACTGATTAATGGGGGCCCCAAAAATGATTTATCACCTGTTAATTATCTTTATAGTATTTATTTATTGTTAATTCTTTCTAAAGTTTAATATTTACCGTTAACTTCTTTTATTTATTCTTAGTTAGGCCTAACTTTTACAGTTACCACTTTTCCAGTTTGTAATTCAGAAGGGTAAATTTTTGAGAAAGAGATGATTTAAAAGAAATTCTTTGGATGGGTAAATTAATTGTTGTTTGTTGTTATTTGTTGTATTTTGGAATTAATATAGGCTTTGTTCACTATTTGTTTTGTTTCTGATATTCACCCACGGCCTTTCACTTGTTAGGGATGTGGGGCGGCCACTCGCACTGTCACTATGGGGGGCATGCTTCCAATAGTTGTTCGTCTGGGGGCGGTGCGAGGGGTCGGCTCACAGTCAACGGTATAACCTGCTAAACAGCATTAATGTGACCATGTAAGTATTCCATAGATTAAAGGAATACACAGGTCTACTTTCTTAATTATATTGTATTACTAAACCAATTAATTCTGATTATCTATTTATGCAACAATATGATATTGTTTTGTATAATTTTGCTAAAATTATGCTTTTATCAAAACTAGAGGTCACCCAGTGGACGAAACTCGACCAAAAATATGTAAAGTACAGACTACTCTAATTTAACACCATGCTGTAAATAATGTGATTGAAATTAATTCCATTTTTTTTCTGTTTATAATTTGTTGTTATTTCGTCACCAGCATTATAACCCATAAGGTCTATATTGTTTTTTTTATGTGTAATCCATTTTTGTACCTAATTCAAGCCTATTTTAATTTATGAATGATTTCTGCACATATTCAGGAAAAAAGCTTTCTTACAGCATGCGTAGATTTTCCCTGCGATGCACACGAGCTGAGGAAAAGGTTTTAAAGAAACATGCTTGCCTATTATTATATAAATAAATCAATCGGTCTAACACGCCTTGAATATAATCTGGCATACGATTAAAAATACGTCGAAATCGTTACAATTACTTATGAAGTAATTTTCAATATTTGTCTAAATAATAAATGTATCCAGATAAAACCATTGACTATGTACATAGTCAATGATAAAACACAGACATTTGTATATCAATGTCCGTCTAGTTTTATGCAACATATGCTGTAGATTGTAGAATCTCGAACCATTCATGTGTTGCAGTTTATACTTTCAAATTTGCAGAATATATTCTCCAATAGCATCATTTGGTCCTAAGGCAATATTGGATTCAGCATGATGTTTTTTTTTTTTTTTTTTTTTTTTTTTAAAGAATCATTTGAAGCGTATAACATATACATATGTTAGTTCGATTTGATAGTTTATACTAAAGTAAACGAACTTGGGTAATGTATGTGTTATTTACGTTTCGATTATTATTCAATGCAATAATTGATTATGAACCTCGATTGGTTCCTACGAGCCACTCGTTCACATCAAAGTAAACGATTATGACATGCAATGTACCATAGGTACATTCCATAGTATAAGTCCATATCAATATAAATATAAATATATGAAGTATAAGTCCATAGTATAAAGGCCTACAAAATAGCAGTCTCCGAATGGCTTTCAAGCTGTGACCAAAACTTACCTTAGAAATTAGATCCCCTGGCCCAAATGATCTGATTCAGGCAAAAATGACTAGGCCTAGGTGGCATTTAGCAATACACTGACACAAAATCACACTAACATAGACACTTTTACAAACACTAATAGTATTCCGACAACCAACACAGACAAAAACCATGATTTCAATTAGGCTAATATTATGAAGCACATTAACAAACATATATCAAACCCACTATGTTAAGGACACAACACATAAAACATTTTATAGGGAAGAAATACAAGTTCTGACGCCTTATAATTGTTATCATTATTATTTTTCTCTGCTTTGTGAGAATTCATGCATGCATGGGCGTTTCACAGTGAGAGGTTATGTTCGTTCAAACCAAACGACTGAAGTTTCAGGTTTTTTATCTTCTTCTTTTTTTCAGTCAGCTCAGCTCGGCCGGCGCTGCTAGTCTGCTGTGCAAACAAACAGTTCGAACATGGTCTACGAACCATGAAAAACAAAGAGAACCAAATATGAACAATCCAAAAAGAATTCCGTAGATTATAAAGCAATATTTATGTCACTACATTTTAGATTTTTTAGTGTGCTGTCAACTACTTTGTTTTAAGTTAAAGTGTCTGCCACAAACCGCCGTAGAAATATAGTATATTAAGAAAACTTTGTTCAAAAAAGGAAAAAAGAAAAAAAATGTAAGCTATTTGTTTGTTAGCCTTATATTGTATCAATTGGACCTCACCGACAAGTTTTTTTTTAAACTTGGTGAGGCCAAGCTATTGTAATTCCCATAATAAATATATTTGAATTTGAATTTGAAGTATATTGTAAAAAAGACATTTCACAATATTATTTAAGGAAATCGTTTGTAACAACCTTTTTTGAAACACGTTATTACCTAAGTAATATTAATAGAAATTATAACTGGTTTTGTGTTGATAAATTTAATTACAAAATTATTGATCTTATATTCTTGTAACGCACATTGGCTGCTAACAATGCTATTGGTATATACGAATAGTTTATTCTACACGTTGTGTATATATATGTCTGCACTAGACAATACAAAAAGGACTGTTTTAAATACAAATATTTAACCACCCATACTTTTATACTTTTAACTGTGCAGCTTATTTTCATCAACTGTATAGCGTAAAGTATTTTATATATTTGATTTCACGTATTAGGAGTTACTATTAATGTTGTAAATAAACGTTGAATTTATTTCATGAAGAATTAAATTCAAGGATTGACACACACACACGCTTATGTATACTGCATGATTTAAACATGAATTTTTGAGTCGCATCTCTTTTTCTTTTCATATCAGAAAATAATTTTTCTCAATTTCCCTTATAAGAAATAAGCTATCACCGAAGGTCTCATCATAAGACCTAGACCCAGGACTGATTTACTTTTTCGTTTTGAAGTCCCGAGAGGCCAAAAGCATCATGCATTCAAATTCATATGATTTAGCGTCTGTTAGCACGACAACTAAGCAAAGATAATCCGAATTTGACGAAATTTAGTACAAACGAATAAACCTTCGTTATAATAAAAATAATAAAATAAAAAAGTATACGATTAAATCTCACTATGGCGATTTTTTTCACCATCTCAATAAGTCATCGTATAACATGTGCGAATGGACTTTATAAAAACCATTAAACACTTTTTTTGTATGCTCGTCATAAAAAGCACATCCCGATTAATCAATCTGAAAACCTTGTTCATTCCACTGACAACATAAACAAGTGTATTATTAAATGATAGTAATACATTATCATGATAAGGAGAAGGTGCTTACTTAAAGTGAATTTACTTTTTTCATTCGGTGCTAAAACTTGTTTAAACTCCCTAAATAACAAGGTAGGTTCATCGGTTCATTTTTATTTAAGCGTAAAATTAAATAAACATTTTTCTACGCAAAAATGTGTTTGGGTTTGGTTTGAAATTGAGTAGAATTTATTTCATGTCACGTTTCATGTTTCACTCACCACCGAGTGTCCATCTGCCTACAGCAGCTACGTGATGTGGGCTACATAAATTATCACTGTTTGCACCTGTTACCAGGAGCTGGTAAATACTACAGGAACATAGGATAATCTTGAGATATTCGTAAAATTTAATATCGAGATTATTAATGTATAATAGTGTATCCAAGAATGGTATTGGGAACGGGTTTTACTAAGCGTGAAAATGATGTTAAGCTGAAAAAAGAACCAAAGAAAAACTGTGCATTCATTAAATTATACTGTAGACGACTATACACTCCCCTTCAGTTAATACATCCAAACCTTTATGATATTAATTTTAGAAAAGTAAACAGTATAACATGTTTGACTAATATTACTATACTGCTGGAATTAAATAGTATTTTGCCAATTCTTAACGTACCAAAATTTACAAATAATTTAAAACTTAAATTTTTTTGGTTGAAAATACAAAAAAATTATGTTACCCTGACAATCAATTTTAATCACCGTTTTGTTTTAATGACACTGGTTGACATCACTCTAATTTTTAATCATACTCTATTATTTTATCTATACTAGAACGAATTGTTATTGTAGGCCTAATAATTTAAAAATTTTCATACATCTGTTTTACTTAAGTTTAAAAGTATGGATATAATTTTTAAACGACTATTTTAAAATGTTTTTGTTATTAATTTTTAAATGTTGGTATGTGAATATTCAAAGATTTTACAAATAGTTTTATGCTGGTGTAGAATCTTGGTAAACGTACCATCTTCAGTAAAAACGTTTAGCGCCATGGGACAACACACTTTTGCTGTTATTACATATTATACTAATAAAACAAACATGCTACAGTTCTTGTAGTTGAGCGTACATCATGCAGTTTAAATATGCGACATTAAATGGACAATACTTTTAATTTTACAAGGATGTTATGTAATGAACGAAGGTAACGTAATAAGTAATATATTGGTCATAAACTTCCATTTTTATTTTGAAATTTTGGGGTTTGTGTAGGAACACATGGATTACATTCAGTTCAACTGTAGTTAATATACTATTTCATTAAGAGTTTAAAGATATACACATCGATTAACAAGTTCCGTTGAAATAATAGTAGCTTGATATCTACTGAAATAACTTTTAAAACGGGCTCGTTTTAAATTCAGAAATGCGTCAATGAAAAAAACACACATGATCCCGATTAATGGTGCAATCGTTACAACCATGATTTATGTTTATTGTTGTTGATAACCCCGTTGTTCTCTATTTTATTGATATTTCACAACCCTATATAGAGTTTTAATTTATTCTTTCATTTCATTTTAGCGAATTTCCAATATAGGGAATAAGCTTTTACCGTAGTACTCATGGTAAGACCTGGACCCGGCACCGATTTAATTTTTCCTTTTGAGGTCCCTAGAGGCCGAAAACACCATCCGTTCAAATTCATATATATACATATGTCCCCGGATGTTACGGATATATGTGTCCGTTAGCGCGATAACTCGAGCAAAAATGATCTGATTTTGATGAAATTTTGTACAAACGTGTAAACCTACATTTATTCGAACGAGTTTGCGACCCAGCATAATCGGACCTTAAGAACGGGGGTTTATGGGGGGTTTTATGGGTAAAAATGGGGTTTTCCCATTTTTGACCCTAAAAACAAACAATTTTGCAATTTATTTCCAAACCGTTTTGTAGAGCTTAAAAAAGAAATAATTTTGTATATTGAAGCGATGTTGTATGCCTAACGGTCACGGAGAAAATTCAAAAATAGCGTAATTTACAACTCCCATGTTATTCTTATGGAGAAAATGAAAATTGTTGTAGTTTACTTGTTTATGGATATATATTGATAAAATTTGGCAAATTTATTTATTTCATCCTATACTATTGACGTATGGTCAAAAAACACTTTTTACCTTTTCTGTAGCAGCAAACCTAAGCACTCGTTAAATCTAATGTTATTTAAATAGTGAATAAATATGTCTTATTTATAGAAATATTTTAGTAAAAATGTAATGAGACAAGTTGAAATTCGCTTAGTCTGCAGGTTTGCTGCGGCGGGGGTATTTTATTATATTGATATGATTTATAATTTGAAATCGTATTTTTAAAATGCAGATTTTAAATGTATCGTTTGAATACAATCTTATAATATAGAAAGTTCAGTCTTTTGTTTTTTTTTTTTTTTTACTAAAAAAGACCATAACCATGTAATGTATAACATTTATTTAACGGTCTTAACGGCGAATCGTTCTCTTAAAACCGGCCCATTGTTCATTCCTTTGTTGTGAAAAGAAAGAGCTTAGGACCGCTAATTGGTCCATTTAGGGTTTTGTTACTTGGTCTTTACGTCTTCAAAACACTGCAAGGGAACATATTCATACATATTACTATAACTAAGTAATGTTCTCAATAGTACTATCCTGATAATTAGACCTATTTTTATATTCCAAGGCAAAAATGTGTTTCGGATTCCACTATAAACTGTAGGCCCCCTTAGTTGCCATTAGCTGTATGTGCTATTAATTAACAGCTGTGTCTAAGGAATATGTCGGCCTTAGTCACTAACAAGACTACAAGATCGCGCCACTCATCCTACACTCATCTCCATTCATACTTGGCTTAAAATACCTACTTTGTATGGTCGCCATTTCATCAAAAAGTATTATAGTATTAAGGCAGTCTATTGCGGTAGTTAATTATTACTTTGTAAGTTTATATTATATTCATAAAAATTTTATTAGACAAATAATGTTTTTGTGGTTTAACAGTTTTAATAGTTTTACACAACTAAATATCAGGTATATTTTTTAAAGTTAAGATACAAATGTAAACCCCCACAGTAAACAATAATAAAGAGATATTTCTGGTATGAACCAATGTGAAGCATCTTTCAAACTGTATTTATTCTGTAAAGTACTTTATTACTAGCTCTTCAAAAAGAGAATATCTAGTTTGGCATTTTTACTTCTCTACACAAGTAAAAAATGTACAGGTTTCAAGAAATAAAAAACTGGTTATGATTTAAATGTAAAGTCGTTTTATCACAATCGTGCCTGGATGGATGGTATACGAAAGCTTTATAACATACTAAACTGTCATATTTTACAGCAAATCAACGCTAACACGGTTTCTATATCACGACAAAGAATATATGTATGGCGTCCTAATTTTTTGTCTCGTCAAAAAATGCTAAATCATCAAGACCTGTTATCATATAAATTAACATGAATTTTTATTTTGAATATTTTATTAACACAATTTTAATTGAACAATTAACCTCGTGGTGCAAAAAAAATATTTTGTTTTTGCGTAAATTACCTAAGTGGAAAATACTAATGCTGAAATACTAATGCAAAAATTTTAACCCTAATATAGTACAACGATACCATGTAATGGTGGATAATATTACAAAAGAATAATTATTAATCATTATCGGCAAACCTACCTGTTGTAAGCTTTAACCAGCGGTTAAAAGCTAGGGCCTTGTGGGCTGTTTGGGGAAAAAATACAGTTTAGATGTGCTCTACATGGTCTTATTGTAATGTATTGCGCTTATTATGGTGAAAAACTTAATTTTAAGAAAACCCAATTTTAAGAACAGCCATTTTCAAATATGGTGGCTTCATAGCTTATTTTTTCTTTCAGGGGCAGGCCAAACCCATAAAGCACTTTATCCGAATAGTTGAATCATTGCGTATCCCAAGATATATTTTTATTGCTAGACCATAATGATTCGAGCATCGGATGAATGCATGTATTCTCCCAGTGAGTTCCTCCTCGGGAATATAACTGCCTCTTGCTAAATTACCAACAGTTTGTCCTTCTGACTTCAGTGATCTGTTTGCAGTCAAATAGCAGGTGATCGGCTGTTTCCTCTGACCTCTGTAATTCCTACAGACTTGTTTTTGCAATCATACAAGCTCTTTTAGTTGCAAATGTTTTCTGTACCACCCATGTCCGATGATCAGGTCTACTATTAGTTTGATTCTTACCTTATCCAACTTCCAAAATGTAAAAGGCAACCAGGTTTGATTGCGTGTGAATAGTGGACTTGCTTACTCTTAGGAGAGGCGTTTCAACCCATCATTTCCGGTGCGTTTCAGCGGCCCGTGGCACAAAACAAATGCACGCACGCTGGCAGCTAACGTAGTATTACAAAATAAAAATAAATAACCATCATAATACAAATTCTATTAAAAATATTAATTATGGTTAATGGATGAACCTTCTGTGGCATGTGGTAAAATATTTATTTGTTTAAGCTTGCAACTGTCCTTTTTAGTTAAAAATATACTATACAACGAATATAAATGGAACAAATATCTAAAAAGTAGTTTAGTTTTTGTTCCTGAAAAAGAACAAGCACTCAGAGCAAAATTGAGATAAATGTTATCTAGCGTAATGGATTATCTTACCTTCTCATTTAAAGTGCTTTTTGTGCCATGCACTAAAACAGTTAGATAAGTCCATTTTACTGCTTTGACTCTATCAAATATGCTGAAATTGAGGGTTTAAATGTATAAAGTTGACCAAAATTTGTTAAATGCGAGCAAGTAAGTTCTCCGTAAGTAAATATATCGTTATTATCTATTACCAAGTAAATATTTTTAAATAATGTTTTAAAGTGTATAATGTTGTAGTTTTTAGAACATAAAATGCGTGATATTCAACATAATCAGTATCTAATGATAGATTAATAATGTCAAATGTGAACAACGAAGTTTAGCGAACCCGGCAGTAGGTGTCATTATTGGGTAATTTATCATGCCCAGTTTTCCAATAATTTCCTGCCTCACATCAAACTGTTCATAACATTCTAGAAATTTGTTTTATCTATGAACACGTTTATTTTTATGTAATAAGCATTAATATTTGTGTATTTTTCGAATGTGTAAACAAGTGGTAAACACGTAGTATGTTCTATTGTTGTAATATTATAGATCATAACAAGAGTAGATAACGAGTCAATACATATTTGAGATCATATGTTTGAAGTGCGAGATTTATCGAGCACTTTAAATATGGTAGAGAATATGTATAGACCCACTTTCACTCGTGCTTTGAACGTACTTTTCGCTACACTAAAAAGAGTAATTATTTTCTTAACTGAAATAGACATTGGCTATTTCCTTATTACAGTTTGGAAGATAAAATTGAGAATTTTTTGTTTGTTTACCAAGGAAAATCCCCAAAAAGATAATAAAAATTACTTTCAAATAGTTAACTTTTTTCCATAGTAAACATGCTTTGTCGTAGTAAACAGTGTTACGACGAATTTTCACAGGTGATACACTTGTAACGAACACAGGTAATTTCACAGTAGTGTAGGGAATATTATGTTATAAACAATAGCATGTTTCCTGAACGTTAAATGCTATCTTCGGCATATTAGGCCCGGGGAGATTTTGGAAAAACAAGGATACGAATATGTTAGACAACCTAGTAAATGATAACCAGTAGTCACAATTTAATTTTTCCACAATATCTATTTAAGTGATCGTACTCGGAAAAAATGTTAAATTAAACCAAACCTTCTCATGTGGCTCAACAACCAACACAAGTACAATATTGTCCGTTTAAAGATAACATTTTGACTTAAGTTTAAAAGCGTACGAATAGTTTGTGGACAGCCTGTGCTAAGCTGTTTAATATACAACTCGTCATATTTAATATACGTGATAAATATCATTCGAATTTATGTATGAAACGCCAATGACTGTAAATTAAATCCAGGACACATACAGAACATTTCATTTGATAAAATTTGTAAGAGCTCTTAGCCAATAGCGATAGGCTTTGTTTATAACGGTCAAAAGCCATTCCACGCTCAACACATTACAACTGTCTGAATAGGTTCCTGAAACAATGCGTCCATGTGATCCCAACACAAAGTGAACCATTACAACCGATTACGGATTGTTTATACGCCTAAGGTTTGTGAGTATTAGGTACAACCACAGGAATTGATTTGAAGGTAATGATTGCACTGTGTTGAAATATTTAATGTAATTAAAGGTAGTCGATTCGTGCTGTGCAAACGTTTTCTCGCAATTGTTTTTTAAACAATGATTTATATTTTTAAGTCTTTGGAATATGTCGAGACCGATTTTTATCGAAACTAGTTTTATCGACCTTACCACGTATTAAGAAGATTTAGTCCAGATAACGGCTGTTCGCCGCCATCTTAATCAAATGGGGTTTCATTACGCACTACTGTACTGTAATGAGTTTTTACCGGACGCCAACGAGCTGATTATTTTTGGTAATGAGTGGTCATATTCAAAAACAAAACCTCTCTTAGAGGTTATGTTAGAAGTTGTACGGGTTAGAGGTTATGTTAGAAGAATGTACGGGCTCGTATATTAATCCCACTGTCGACTTCTTTTCGCACGGGAACGACCACACTCGTCCGGTAAACACCGTCCTATTTTCAGGACTAGTGACGTAATATAATATTAATTAATACGATTATTATGTAAGAAGGAGTTTATATTTTATTCAAGCTCAATGTTAGATCAAATCAATTCAACATTAAATAATATATAGGTACCTATTGCGGTATCTTTGAGGCAGGGCTTAGGATTGTATGTTGATGAAAATATCCATGGATAGTAATAGGATAAATGGAATAAATATCTGAAATACTTAAATGGGTAAAGTAATATGATGGTAAATAGTAAAGATAAATAGCATTAGAAGTTTAAATTAATTAGTGATAAAACATTTTATTTACACAGAGCTACTAGTGAATAGATTTAACGCCATTAATCGTTACCTAATGGTGCAGTCAATCGCCATTAAAATACAAATCTCGTCGTTTATTCATCGCTAAATCACCGATACACAAAGAGTTCAGTTTTAAATTTTTACAGGGTTGAATGATTTTACCATTATAATAACCATAAATAAGCGAAACTTATTTAGGGGTTTTTATTAACGTACAATTGATAACAGAAGATTTGTTTAATAAACAAATACACAATATAAATAGTATCGTACTCAATACAAAATTTATTATTCTAAAATAATAGTTAAACAAGTATAGGCCTAATACAAGTTTGATTATTGCTAAAATCAGCCACTGGCTCTATATAGTAATCCAGAGTTTGTTATAACTGAAAATAGACTACAAGCACAATAAAGTAAATACAGAATAATAAAAGAGGCATTACATAGTCAATTCGTTATAACTGAGCGCTCTATATCTTCAATACTGTTCAGAGAAACTCAACCGTTAAACCAACATCAATAATGCCTCAATGCTACGTACCACCTCAATATAACAAGCTTGATATAGCATGTAATTTGTGTACGAAATGAACCTGGTGCAATAATCGATTATATTTATAAGAAGATTTAACTCTTAGTATCTAAAGCTGGTTGTAAAATTGTTAAAAACACAGTTTTTAATTATTTTGTAGTTTAATTAAATTAATATTGCAGCACTTATTATAACGTGCAATATTTAAATAAGCTTACTAGCTTGTACAAGCATATGCGAAGTATGGATTTTTTTGACATCGTGACAGTTTCATTTAATCAAACAAAACACGGGAATGTTTCAAAGAACAGATAATATTTACAGAGTTTTAAAGTTTAGAAAACCATGCAATTTTGAAAATACTTGTATGTTGTAAACTACCATATTTTCAAAGATTTACTTCTTCAAATTAACGCAATTAGATCTATCAAGTGTATTCATAAAACATTTAGTTTTTTATGATGATTCACACAATTCTTTTACTAGTCACTAATTGCATTTTTATTGAGCAGTATTTGTACAAAGTATAAAAGATTGTTGCCAAGTTACAAAAGCACAGAAAACATACTACTAAGAACCATAAAAACTCACAAGCCCTAAAAAAGCCTTCAATTCAGATACATTAGTTGGTGCCAGAGCACTTACAATTGCATTAAATTTTTGTGGGTCTGTGTGAAGACCATTGCCATCAATAATGTAACCTAGGTACTTGATCGTCCTTAGAAAAAATTACACTTTTCCCTACACACAGTAAGACCACAATCATTTAGTGTCTTCAAATTATTAAGATATAGTTAGAATATATATTAACTTCGATTATGTGCATAAAATATCTTACAAATCCAATAATTTTAATTTTTTATTTTAAGTACTGAAATTATTATTAATTAGCATATAAGATCAAACTTGAAAAAAGTTTTACTTAATTACAAATACACCCATAAAACGCATATACACATTATATAATAAGATGACAGCAATGCACTTTGTTTTAAGCAACGTATTTATTTTTCTATACCAAACAAAACATACGAAACAATTATACCACAAGCAGCATTAAATTTGTTTAACTGTCGCAAACTCTATTTTAATTTCGTTTCCACCATCAGCTTTCTAATGTAATACGAAACGTGGTTTGAATGCATACTTCCCCGTTTACTTTTACCTTTTATTCTGCTGTATGACCTTTATCATATATGAAAAAGTCCAAAAATTTTAATATCCAAACAATTGATAACTACTTGAAGTGTATCATCGTTTATATTTAGTCTATTTTTACTATTAGTATTTTAATTAAGGGGAATTATTTTTTATTTTTAACATTCATTACCGTAAAATAATAAAATCAGCTCTACTCTTTTACTAGTATTACTATTTTACCTTGATCTTTTTTATATTTTGTGGAAAAGCACTTTAGGTTTTACGTACTGGTCCTATTTTATAGTTTTGTGTACAGTATTGTGTACAGTTTTGTGTATAGTATTTGTGCCTATACAATAGGTTTATATGTTTTTTTTCATCGTGATTATTCAATATTTATTAGAATGTTAAGATACTTCCTCCAAATGGGTTTTAAGTGAATGAAAAAATAATCTTGAGTGTCGAATTGTTGGGTTAAAATAAAGCTTAATTCTAATGTTATAAGTGGCCTACTAGTTAAAAAAAAATATTTTAAAGTTATGTATTTAATCCAGACAATAAAAATTATTAATTACACGTATGTTAAACTAAATTGTATTTAACCAAGTATTTTGATATATTATTATTGAATATTCAATCAATAATTAAAAGAAACAGTGATGGTACTAAAAAACGCTAAAAGCATAGTTGTCAAATAAGGCCCTTATCAGACAGTCGTGGAGAAGGATGCGGACGATTAAACCTGTTTATCGTCAGTAATGACTTCCCTAGGGAAAAACTTGTTATCAATCTAACCAAACCTGAACAAGGGAATGTGGATGGTTTAGCAGCTTATACTTTTGATATACACATTTCCGTCACACAATAACCTATTTATATATTAAATGAATTAAAGTATAAATATTTGAATAATATTATCCTCACCTTGGATAATGGATGATGGTCTTAATTTTACAATAGCTTACAAATGATCGATATTAAACATAAAAATTTTACATGATGACAAGTAGTTCCACATAAGATTTCGTTTCCTCATCCATTTTGAAAAGAAAAAAAGGTAAGCAAACAAGCAGAATATTTGTAAAATTAAAATATTAAGGGTTTCATGTCTTTGACGTGTTGAAATTGGTTGGTATGAAAATGTATATAATTTTCTTTGAAGAATGTTGGACTTTGACTTTCCAATAACCACTATATATATTTTCAGAGAGTTCTAAAGCTTGATTTAATAAGATTTGTTATAGATTTATTATCGTCGTTAACTGGCTGCACGTGTATAGGCTGATGTACGGATAAAGTCAGAATCCTTTCAAGCATATTTACAATAACCAACAAAGTACATCAACATTCATGTTTCTTTTGAGAGTGTTTATAGAATAATACTTTTAATGGTATACACTAGTGTACTTCTTTGGATTTGGATTGGTATATTTTTTTAAAGTGCTATATGGATAACCAGAAAGAACCTTTTTTCAAAAAAATATTTGGATGTGCAATGCACTTTTAAGAAATTTAATATCCTAGTAACTCTCAACTTTTAAAGATCATTAGAAAAACAATATGTTTCTATAAATTAATAAATGTAAAATTCATGTTTTAAATGCTACAGCTAAAGGATTCTTAGTAATATATTTTTTTGGAAGAATAATACAGTCAGCAATCTTTGGGCTTTAAAGAATGCAATAAAGGTGGTGAAAGAAATTGTACTGTGTCCATTAGAAGGTGAGGAATGTGTAATAGACTTCATAACGTCGTCTTCAAGTTATTGAATTCCTATCGGCAAACCCTTTTCATGCCACTAGATTGATAAACATAACCATTTTTGTAAAAATATTTCTAAACATGTGAACTAAAGTAATTTTTCTTAAAATATTTAGGTCATAGGCTCACAAGTAGTAGTGGTCATACATTTTGAGAACAACAATGACTGTTTTTGTTTGTAATAAACAAAATGACTTTTCTGCCACCATAAGTAACTTGTCGTACCACAAAGATTAACTTTTTAGTTGTACATAACATGTTATTTAGGTTATGTTTTTGTTTGATTTTTTAGTTTATGTCATTTGCTTACCAGTTGTTAACGTACCAGCTACGTGTCTTTGGTTGGTATAGAAAGGCTAACTATAGCATCATCTGATTTAGAGAGTGGGAATGATCCATTCCTCCTCTTGGTAGGAAGTAATCTATTTAGCTTACTGTTTACAGATGTGGCAATGTGATCATTTCCATGCAGCGGTAGGAAAACTATTTTTTGTACCTGTTGATTATTAATAGTTAGAACAATTTCTTACAATGCATCACGAACACAAACTCGCATTAAACCCATGTGAGTTTGGCACTGTAATTTACATTGTATCAAGCAAGCCAATAGGTCGACAGTATAGTTAGGCTGACTGCCAATATACTCATGCACCAGGATATCGTTAAACTTGTACTTAAACTGGTCAAATATATTATTTGTATCTTAAACAAATGAAAACTCCGTCTGAGTAATATCATACTTACAAATATGTACGTAATTAGATTTCTGAAACCATCTAATATAAAATAAAGAAGATGGCCAAAACAATAAATAGTGGTAAATAAAAGTACCTCTACCATAGCAAACCTGTACACTAAGTGAATATTTATAATGCCTGGTCTTATTTTTACTAAAATACCTCTTTAAAATGTCAGATACATTCCCTACGTAAATATAGTTAGTCTACGAGTATTTAGGTTCACTGATACAGGGAGGGTAATAGAGTATGTTTGTGAAATATTAATAGTTTAGTATGAAGTTATTACATTTTTAAAATTTAATAAAAATGTTTTCATAAACAAGAGAACTAAATCAGTTCAGCTATTTTCCATAGAAATCAAATTCGAGTTTTAAATTGACAGTTTTTGTTGTTGTTTCAATATCACCTCAATTATAAAGTTATTTAAAACTCTTTGATATAGTAAATTTATTTGTTTTTAACACACAGCTTAATAAAATCATCAATCTTAAACAAATAGCGACATTTTAGTTTTTAGGGTCAAGAATGAG
Organism: Macrosteles quadrilineatus; assembly: GCF_028750875.1. Lineage (NCBI taxonomy): Eukaryota > Metazoa > Arthropoda > Insecta > Hemiptera > Cicadellidae > Macrosteles > Macrosteles quadrilineatus. The sequence continues at coordinate 37,004,042 of NW_026542599.1, read as the reverse complement.
AAACCCAAGTTTTACCTCCATAAACCCTCCATAAACCCCAATCGCATTGTCGTGAACTCGTTAAAATAAACGTATATGTTCAAGTTTGTACTCAATTTAATTACAATTGGATAATTTTAGTTAACGGACAAACACACACACACACACACACACATATAAACATACACACAGACACTGAAATATAAACATATTATGTTAAATTAAAAAACAATTGTGAACATCTATTTTCAATCTTCAATAAATTGTAATAACTAAGCTTTTGATTACATTATTTGTTGTGACTAAATATATTTTGATTATTTTATGATTTTTTAAAGATGCAGTACTATGGAAATTGTATGGCTATATTAGTTACATAATAATTCTACAAACTTGAAAAAATTGGATTTCTTGAAGGGATTTTAAAATATGAATAAATTAAGTATTTTTTCGATGAATTTATTCTGTTAACTTTGACAAAACTTTTAAAATGTGCATGATATTTGTTAAATTAGTGTAATAATTGTGGATGGTTGACAACAGATGTTCAACTAAATTGTATTTCATGGATGTATTGTTAATAGTTTTAAAAGCTTCTATATTATGTGGTCTTTAAATCTAGATTCAAAAGAAACCCCAAATCTTATTTTTAAATCTCTAAATTCTATATTTCATATTGCCAAATTGTATATATTATACAATTTTATATTACGACATATTAATGAATACGAACGGTTTTTTGGCCGGTGGGAACATAAAAAAAGAAAAAAAAATTGGTCCCGGGTCTTATGTATCCAAAGACCTACGGTCTTATCGGATAAGACATTTTCTAAAAAGAAGGGTATGAAGGCAAAAACCTTTTTTAAATTTAATATTTCAAAATTGTTTATGTTTATTTAACCTTTCCAATTGTCAACACTGTATTGATTTCATTGTGATCAAGCATCCAGTTGTGGATTATATCAATGCCCACATAAGTTTATGCAACATGTGCTCTTGTTTGTAGGGATCTGAAACATCCATGTGCTGTGAAATTATACTTTCAAAACAGTATTCAATACTTTTGTCTCGGAGCAGTATTGTATTTATAGAAGACTACCAGACCGGACTGCTTCACATAAAACTCGGTGTATTAGCATAATTTAGGGAAAACTGTTTTTTTTACATAGTCTGGTTTTTATTGTACTGATCTCCTGAACCAAAAGGCTTATTGTTTAGTGAACCAAGAATTAATTGTAATTGTCATACAACAAATATTTGATCGTATGAAGATAAACGTATACGGTGTAAACCATATTAAATAATTTGCATGTATCAGTTTAATTGTATTTGTGTTGAATTTATGTTACACTATGACGAAAAATACAGTTCATCACACGGGCAAAAGGTGTCTTTTCAACCCTTGCTCATTTTCCGATTTTAGCTTCACCTCTGTCTGAAATTCTAAGCTCGGTTCGAAAAGAGTCACTTTACGCCCTAGTGATGTAATACTCTATTATTTTATTCAATTGAGTGGAGCATATACAAAAAGAATTAAATCTTTTTGCCTATATTGGTAGTGTAAAAAGCTTTATTTAAATTAAACTTGGCCTATGTAAACAACTCGAATTTTTAAAGTAAATTTAGCCCAGGCACAATGTCATTTGGCAAAAACCACTTTCAGAAATAGTCTTACCCACCTAAGCCAGAAATACCAGCGTTATGTGGTTCTTGAGAATTAGTAGTTTAGGTATTCGTTGCTCCTAAATAGTTCGAACGGTAGTATTGAGTGATTCAATATCCTTAGTCAACAACATGAGAATACAGCAGGCGTTTCCTCAGGACTATGGTGAATCACCGGTCAAGGATCAAGGCAAATTACCTTGAATTATGCACTACTAGAAGACTATTACTTATAACAATAAGGGATATTCTTTGTGCCTTCAAAGCTATTTAACATTTTACAAACCATGCCTGCAAACAAACTACTGCATATTTTTTATCATTCTGAAACTCAGAGAGTTATAATTTAGATAATTATTTATATATTTTTTAAATTAATTAACAGCTACTGTGTTTATGATGTATTTTTAGTTTGTTGGTAAAATGGTTGTATTTTTTTCTTTGCTGCTTTAATTTAATTTACTAGTAGTATCTTTGACTCTTTTGTGGTTGGGGGGACTGTATAGCCTGGAAGTGTATAACACATTACTTCGGTCTATGCACTTTAAACTAGTTTCCTTCTTATTTCTTCCGATGGCTAAGGCGGGTTAAAATCGTCCTTCTTAGCCCCGAAGTTTGGCCTCGGTGAACTGCTTGACACAGTTCCAGGTGCCCACCCCATGGAGCAAAGCTCCTACTAAAGGAGTATTTTCGAGACTGATCTCTGAGATCTAAGAGACTTGGTGGACGTGCCACCTGTCGCAAAGGAAGGTGTGCTCGGCCATGTCTGCAATGCCTGGACAGTATAGACAGTCCGAGCTGGCGGCCTTCCCCATTATGTAAAAATAGGCCCGGAAGGACCCGTGGGTCACGAAATACCCGACTTCACCATGCTTCCATTCCACCCATAGTCGAGCGTTTTTATTTCAACATACAGCGGAGTATAGGGTTGTAAAATATACAGTGACTATTTTTGTCTTAGTGGGCAATAAAGACAATATACATTTCTCTGGTGTATATCTAGAATGAGCACATTATTTCGTAAATATGAGCTCGGGTTTGATCCATAGTTTTTTGAATTTTTAGAAATTTGAATATTCCACTTTTCCCAGCAAAGCCACCGTATCAACATCTTTATTATAAGAATTCAAACATGTGAAAGTGATCTCTAAATGGCCGTGGAGTGTTGTATAAAACACATTAGAGGTCAGTTGAACAGATTGAGATCAATTATTTAGGAACAAACGAATAAATAAACTGACTAGAAGTGACAAATTAGAGGCTTGACTATAAATAGATTTTTATTAACGTCATCTCAATTTAATGCTGTGCTATTTTACGACAAAAGTGATGATGGTTTTTTTTATGAAATTGATGAGTGAGTGATTAATTATGGTTGAAAATTGTTGAATGGTACAATGATTGATTTTTATTGGCAACAGTGAACAACAAAGCTTAGCGAACCCAGCAGTAGGTGTCATTATTGGGCGATCTATCATGCCCAGCTCTGTAATAATTTTCTGTTTCATGTAAACTCTTTTATAACATTGGTGATTTAAAACCCTCTGCAGAATTTCATGTATTTCTAATTGCTAATCAAAATTATTTCCGACGAGAATCGAAATCAAGATAGTTCGTATTACCGTATACTAAATATAACGTCAAGAATGTGCGTAATGAAATGCACACCTCTTAACACATCTCACAAACGCTTAAAATATAAATGATAACCAACAACATAATTTTTATTAGTATATAGTATATGGTAATTGTAATACTAGGTTTATTATGAAAAATAACAATGATAACTTTAGGCAGTGTCCTAGGAGACTTTACAAATAGGCCTATGTTTATAAGTATTGTGCTGGTAGTATTGTGCAGCAGAGGTATGAAAACTCTTTCACAATACTAGCTCAACTAGTCTAGGAGTTGTTACAGTCATTGTCTACGTGACATACCCACAAACATTTAAACTTTCGCATCTATAACACAATACACTTACACACTTTAGCAGGATACACTTACACAATTTTTTAAATATCCCTTAGTACAGGTAAAATTATGTTTTTATTATTAATCACCACTAGAGCTAGGACTGCAGTAGGTCGTGAGAGGGATTGCTTGTCTCAGTTATTACTGACTCAGTCCATTAACAATACTCTCTTGAGACTAAGAACCATCAACATCCATCTATTAGCAGTTGTCAGATTAGTACAGTGGCATATTATATATTTTAAAGGTAAAATAATTAAAGATAATACATGATACATCTTTAACTAATAAGTTTGTTTACAACAACATATATATATTCTATATATCTATATATTAATAGGCAAGCATGTTTCCTTAAAACCTTATTTTCTCAGGTCGTGTTCATCACAGGGAATATCTATGCATACTGTTTGAAAGATATTTTCCTGTAGATGTCCAGAATCCCTTTATAAATTAAAATAGGCTCAAAAATAAAAACAAAAAATGAATTTAAAATTCTGAAAAAAATAACATGGATCTTATGGGTTGCCATGCTGGTGACAAAATTTAACAACGAAATATAAACAGAAAATCAAAACAAATGGAAGAAACTCCAATCACATGTTTAATTCACAGTGTGTGGTGAAAATAGTGAAGGCTGTACATTACATATTTTTGGTTGAGTTTCGACCACGGGACGAAATCTAGTATATATAATTGTATAGTGTATATCCTATCCTACTGTACTATAAATGTAAAAGTATGTATGTTTGTGTGTATCCGAAGTTCCATCACGTGAAAACTACTGGACCGATTTAGCTGACATTTTGCAGAGAGGTTCTTGGTAGTTTTTAGAATTGTATAAGCATATTTAAGTTGTGAAATACCTATAGGGCTATGAACCTCTGGGGTTTAAAGATGCCATGCTATTATTATGAATATTCATGTTTAATAGGAGTTGAATAATTTTGCCAGCTATTTCAACTAAACAAGTTGGTTCTCTGATATATAATGGCATTACAATGTTTCGACGTTTACTAACAGGATGCAGCACTATTATTTTTTCATTTATGAAAACAGCTAATTTATACTAAGCATAAAATAAATATGTGATACGCAACTAGAACAGAAAAAGTAGGATTGTTTACAGTTACGTTTATGTTTTTAATTTAATAAATCATTTGAAATATTTTGCGAATGTTTGATAATTTACTTCTTTCTATTGTTTAGGTGCAGTGGTAAAACATTATATCTATGGTAGATGTGTTACTAGATGTGTGTAGATGTGTTGGTAGATTATACCGTTAATTTAAAGAACCATATTTTCTCAAACCTTTTCTCCCTTATTGCAAACACAGAACACGAGTAATAGACACTTTATACCTACACGCCAACCCCGTACGAAGGATGGGCTCTCTGCTAGTTATCTATAAAAAGGAAATCAATTTGTCATAAGAAACTTCAAGTTGTTCATAAATTTGTGTTTCAATTGGTATCAAAATGATTATATTTGTTGGCATTAGGGTTTCCATAATAGTGTTAATATATTATGCTGTCACGTGGCACAACTTAGTTTTTTGCTATCATTGGTCTTAGTAGTGATATAAATAGATACAAGTTGACTTGGTTTGACGCAATATTCCTATGTGATTGTATCAGATTGAAATATTTTAGGCTTAGAAATCATTTCAATCAACATTATCTGTATTATTTCCCTAGCAACATACGTTTACCTGTAATGCAACGACACGTCGCAAGGGTTCGAAACATACAATTCATATTCATATTTATAACCAACCTAGAGTTGGAACATATATCACGCGTCAGCAACAGATTCATTTAAGCACGAACATTAATCTTACTCCAAAGTAAAACTTTACTTGCATCAGGAATTCTGCTGAAAACATTAGTAAAATGTGGCAGGTGTCTCAAAACTCAATTATGAAACCAAAAGTTATATCCTTAGAAACGAAAATCATTTATTTTTTTACAGTTATATGGTTTGATAGTGTTTGTTTATTGCCTACTTCGGTGGTCCATCGGAAAATTAAATATCTTCCTTTTTTGACAGCTTTTATACCAAATTCGACCCATAATTATTTTGCAGTTCACCCATAGTAACTGTGATATCTTCAATTCAGAAAATTCATTAGAAATCAAAAATTTAAATCAAAATCAAATCGTTTATTAAGCCAGAATGAAAAAAAATATTGTCCAATTTGTATTGGCTAAGTCATCTAAATAATATATAAAAGGCAAAGCCCTCACTGACTCACTCACTCACTCACTCATCACTAATTCTCCCACTTCCCATTTACCTAGGAGGCTGAAATTCGGTACACCGATTCATTGGGCATTAAATAGGACAACTAAGTAGTTTTTATTCTAATCGGGCTTTCGGGCTCCACCCCAGTGGCAGTGGAGTTTCCCAAGAACCTTATGATTTTTCATATTTAAAAGGAATTAATGAATCTTAACAGCTGTTTCAATTAAACAAGTTGGTTCTGTTCTACGATGTTCAATAGCATTAAAGTTACAAGGATTACCATCAGGGTGCAGCACTATTATTTTATTTTTTATTTATGCAACAGCTAATTTGCAACCAAAAGGTAAGTGAACGTATCGAACGAACTTCAACCTGGAGGCGAGTTAGCGTAGCAAACGAGCTAACCTGAAGGCAAGTGAGCGCAGCGAACGAGCTCCAACCTAAAGGTGAGTGAGCGTAGCGAACGAACTTCAACCAGTACGTGATTGAGCCATGCGAATACTTATGAAGTTAAACGGGTACAGTAAAAGTTAGCTTATATACTGTATACTCAAGAACTATTTACAGAGGTCTTATACAGTACTAAAAGTTATACAGTTCTATATACATATTTAGGCTACATCACTATTCATCGAGCTGATTTTATTTACAAATTCTTGGACGCTGTAACAGGTAAACTTTATCAACAAAGATTTTAATTGCTTTTGAAAAATGTACGGAGAAAAATGTACGGAATATATATGTTTTGTTTGATTGTATAAATACGTAGGGGATTAACTTCTTAACAATCAGGTGTTCAACTTGTTATGTAATTATTAACAATTATAATCAAACATGGGAGATTTGGATATCACAACACGGCGAATGAAAAATGATAACGGCATTGAAGAAACCGATAGGGGTGTTTTTGGTCAGTTTATAAGGTAAATTTATTTCTCAGTAAACATCTTAAAACTTGTTTTAGAATGATTTAATTAAAAAAAACCACGTTGAATCAGTTGCCCAAAATTATTTTGTTTTACAGTAGAATAGATATATTGTATAAATGAAAGAAACTGATAAAGTAAACGAAAATTAAATTCTCATCAACTACCCATTACGTTGTTCATAAAATCACCTCAACTGTTATTGGAGTCGTTAAATCTGTTTGTGTCATAAACGGTTACGATCCGACAATTGAAAGGATATATAAATTGATATTTCTAATTTTTTGTATGAAATAATACTCATAAATTGCTATCGATTACTAATAAAGGGTGTCCCAATAAGAACGCCGGATATGAAATGTTAAGGGACACCCTTTATATTTATAAATATTTTGATTTCTCAAAAGTTATCGATGTGACAATTAGCCATTGATAGAGCATTGATAAATGGCTTTTTATGGACGAAATATTTTTTTAAGACAATATATTTATAACTATATATAGGTTGTTCGTTTGAAAACTTGCAAAATATGTTCCGTATAAAGGTAAGACCTTTAACAGTTTTTCGTTTCAATTTTTCCCCTAATTTGGCCTTGTCGAATCCAATATAGTTATTTTAAATTTTAGAAAATGTCCCAAAAGTGACTAATTTGTGTTTGGTCGAGGTGCTTTTATAAAACATTTTCAAATGTAAATAAACATATAATATGTGAAAGATCAATTAAAAGATCTAATTTGCCCGATCGTTTTGGTAAACACGAAATTATTTTCTGTAACTGAATTTAAAAAACGGCAAATGAAAAAAAGAACGAACTCAAACAACACAGGCAGGAATCCGAAATTAGTTAAAACTGTAAAATGTGTTGTTTAAAACAGTAATTATCATGTATGCATTAATTGATAGAAACATTTGTTAGCAAGAAAACCATTTTCAAAATTATTGACAAAATGGAAGAACTCTTTTTTGTTATTGAAATATTCATACATTACTATTTTTCAAGTTGATCTTCTAGTGCTGGATTACAAGAGTTGCACCACTAATTTATAAAGAAAAACTGCTTGGATAAGGTTATAACATCGTTTAGCTATCGTTTAACATCGTTTAACTAACTTATTAAAATCATTCAGAAGTCTTAAGCGAAAACACCGGTCAAATTTTGATCACAGACACACCACAAACAACGTTTTTTTATTTACTCTGAAACCAAAGACTTTTTAGTATCTATTTAGGCCTACTTTAGCTAATTTATACATTAGAAAAAGTGTAGGAGTAACCATAAACATTAATATCGTGCAAAACAATTTGTAATTACTTATTCTGTTATAACACAATAGAGTGTTGTTTATTTAAAAAAAAAAAAAAAATTACGAAACATAATTTATCTTTGAAACCAACCGGTAATCATTAGACGTATGGATAATTTAAGATAACTCTTTAATCGTTCCTGCTTTAAATTTAGATAAAGATAATCTTTTGAAGACAAATAATGAACTTGTTTGCCTTACTGAGGCTTAACAAAGAGAAATGGCTTTGTTTACAACACCCGTAGTGTTACAAACTTAACGTTGTAAATGTTACGTATTAGATAGGAAACCAAATTAATCTACTTACCTGGAAACTATACCTATCAATCCTTATTATAATGATACAATTAACAAATTTAATGGAAAAAAACTTTATTACAAACTTGAGATCGGGTTTAATTACATGATTCACATTGAATTTCTTTGTTTAGGTTTTTTTACGGATGAAACTAAGTTTAAATTATGGTTAAATGGTTTGAAAAGTAATTTTCTCACTACTGTCAGTTCACTCTTGATTTGGATATTATTTTTTTACATCGATAACGATATATAATTCACCTTCAACAAGTGGTTTGGCTTATATGTTTAGATATGCCATTTTTGTGATATGCAATCAATTTAGCTCTACTTAGCATAACGCAAAAATATCAAGTATCTAACAAAATGACCCGTAATTAGTGTTTCTAATACCATTAATGACTAACTAGCATATAATGGTATTCTTGTTGAATAATACCTTGTTTGAACCTCTTTATTGTAAATTATAATACCCCCACCGCAGCAAACCTGCCGACTAAGCGAATTTCCATTTGTCTGAATTGATTTTCAGTTAAATATATTTTAATAACATTAGTTTTAACGAGTAGAATTATTGATAGCTTAGTACAAAATAAATAAATTTGATCAAAATACAAAATATATCCATTAACAAGAAAACTACAACATTCTCCATAAGAATAACATGGGAATTTTAAATTTACAATTTTTTAAATTTCCTCCTTGACTAATAACCGAACAAAAATACTTTTATATATTAAATTATTTGTTTTTTTAGGCTCTTTAAAAAGGTCTAAAGAGAAATTGAAAAATTTTGTGTTTTTAGGGTCAAAAGTGAGAAAAACAAATGTTTACCCCATAAAACCCGTAAAGCCCCGTTCCCATGGTCCGATCATGCTAGTTCGCGAACTCATTCAAGTTTATCCCGATTTACACATTTAAACCAAATTTCATCAAAATCGGACCAAAATTACTCAAGTTATCGCGTTCACGGTCGTAATATATATATATATATATAAAATAAATAAAATGTGTTTAGGGTACTGTGGTATTTTGATTTGCTTAGTATCATTTAAAGTAGACCTCATTGATGTATACAATAACAAAATATATATATATACATATATAAACATTTGAACGAATGGTGTGTGTGTAGTTTCGGTACTTACGTATTAAACGGAGGCCACATTTTGTCAGCGCGCTGCGGCGGTTATGTTAGGTTGGGTTATCGTAAATATTATGTGTGTAGGACTTTCCTCGCTTCGTTATGAATCGAACGATACCAGACGAGTTATACTTTCTATTATGATAACCCAACCTAACATAACCGCCGCAGCGCGCTGACAAAATGTGGCCTCCGTTTAATACGTAAGTACCGTAGTTTCTTTCTAGGTCTTACTTGTATCATTGTCAGCAAATCCCCCCCCCCCACACACACACAGTCTTGCCCCTTCTTGTACAGCGACTTGATACTTCCAACATCTCCTCTGTCGACCGACACATTTCTTCAATAGGTGTAACTTGAGAATACACTGTACCGAAACTAATTTTTGAAGCAGTGTATTTGGTAAAAGTAAATGCTAGAGAAATACGTTTCGGTGTTATGACGCATTCCAACGCAGCAGGGCCGTACACCGCTGGAAGTCTTAGACTAAACATTTTTCGTAAGGGACTTAAAAGAATTTTGTTGTCTTAGGACGCTAGACACGAGCCTATTGTTTTTCGAATTACTTCTGGCTAGATCTAGGGGTTGCGGGATCATCACACATAAAATCCATCGGTAATTTGGCGGGATTTGAACCTGGAACCTCAGGAAGCGAAGTACCGCGATCTACCAATAGACTAGCTCACTCACAAAGAATATAGAGGATAGATAATAGATCATTTACAATACATTTCCACATTAATACATAATATACTAGCAGAGTTCCCGATCTAAAGACGGGGATCTTGTAGTCAGGCGAAACCTTATTATATTCAAAACAGTATGGTTGTATATTGAGTTTGCATTTTTCTAGATTAACAGGCAAAACCGTTACACGCTTGACTATTGCAAACACCATATCTGACAATCTTCATGTGGAAAAAAATTATATCTGAGGTTTGAAAGACAAAACAAATGTTTTGCAAATAAATGTCACGGGGAAAGATATTATTTCTCTTAGCAGGTACTTTTACTAAGCTTGGTCCTTAGGCACTTTTATATGGCGAATGCCTGTCAGTTGATCAGTTAATATAATTTTTTTAGGAAGAGGAGGGAAAATGCATTTTTTGGTAATCCGCCGCAGCCACAGCTGAATTCAGTCGGGAACGGATCAACTTTTCAAAGACTTTCCCAGCCATGTCCAACATACAGAGACAACATATCCTGTAAGAGGATTGTAGGCCTAGGTTTCATTTTACCTTTCCTGTGGGCATCACCGGGTACCCTATCAGTAGATATAATAGGACAAAGATACCTCACTTTCGGCGTTTTTCCCCATAAGAATAACATGGGGATCATTTTTTAGCCACTTTTTCAAAAATCCTGATCTTTGCCTGTACACCCCTATATTAATGTTCAATACCATTGTACAATTTCATTACTATTTCAAATCCACATCTATTCACATGTATATTCTCAAAATCGAGCGAGGTTTGTGCGCGAACTTGGGCGCGCTCCCGGCTCATGGCGCGCTCCCTTGGACATCCTTAGTGGAAATCCATGAGTTCTGGCTACTTGGGAATCCAAGCCATTTGACATACAATAAATCACCCTTTCTCCTAATAACCTTCTCTATCAAATACATGTCCTTATACTTGGTCTTTAACAACTCCTCTGTATAGAAGCCTCCCCTGATTATATTACTATTTTCATCTTTCAAGATATAAGTCACAGGCTTTGTATTCTTTACTTCTGCTATTGTAAATAGTTCCCCTGTCCAATTTGGAGTATAACCTTTACTAAAAACATGTTTATACTTGGAAATCCTCACACTATCACCTACCTTATATCTTGGCTTTTTCAACTTGCACTACTTTAGAAGTCAACCTCTCATGCACATATTTACTATTCTTAATATTCACTTGGTTAGGCTTCATACCTATAGATCTATGCACCTTATTATTATATTTTCGAATTAACTTTGGAAGTAAATCCAACCATTTATAACTTCCCTGAGCACTAAATTCCCTATATAACCAATTTTTTAAAGTTCTCTGAAACCTCTCCACAATTGCAGCCTTAGTTGTAGAAAAAGTGTGATAGTGATTAATATTTAAGTTTTTCATTAGTTTGCTAAAATATTGATTAAAAAATTCTTTTCCATTGTCAGATTGAATGTTTTTAACCCCCTTTGGTAGAATGGTTTTAATGGCTTCTGTAACCACTAACCCTGTCTTATTCTTTAGTGGAGCAGCATAAGCTTTTTTAGAAAATGTATCTATTAAAGTTAAAATATATTTATTGCCAGAATTTTCTCTAGCATAGTTTTGCATATCAATTAAATCTATTTGTATGGTTTCGTTTATACCCAATACTTTAAAAGACCTTCTAATGAAATTCTTTCTTGCAGGCTTATGAAGTTCGTATGCAATTTTATTCATTTTTTATAACATCATCCTTTCCTGTAACTCTAAATACATCACCATTAGCCCCAATCAATAGATTATCTTCCATTCTTTTAAATACATAGTTTTCTGGTATATATGGTCTATTATCTATATACTTAAATCCACTCAAAGATGTGGGGTCAGCAACTAATAAATCAGGATTGTATTCCATCAAATTAAAATTTTTTTCTCCATACACAAATTTTGATCCATCGTAATGCATAGCTTGTGACATTAGACAAATATCATCCAAATGTTCCCCCTCTGGTAGATTCCTTATAAATTGTTTTTTGGCATCCCAACATTTTTCTTTTTTATCAAAAGTTATAGTCTGTTCTTTTATAACACAGTCAGTTTCATCAATGGCAGGTTTAACACGTACTAACCTTTTATTATAAAAACTCCAATAGCCTGCTTCCATTTTTGGAACTTGTGAAACACTCACAGCATCTTTACTATCTGTACCTTCTATCAAATTGCTAAGTTTCTGTTTCTTAGCATTCCAAACACCATTCTCTGATTCTAAAAATTCATAATTATTATCATCTTGTACAAATTTACCATCTTCTTTTCGTATTAAAGTCTGTTGTAAAGTGGGTACATCATTTAAACTTTCACCCTTTTCTACATTAGTAATTTTCCGTTTCTTAGCATTCCAAACACCATTCTCTGATTCTAAAAATTCATAATTTTTATTGTCTTGTACAAATGTACCACCATCTGTTCGTATTAAAGTCTGTTGTAAAGTGGGCACATCATCTAAACTTTCACCCTTTTCCACATTAGTAATTTTCTGTTTTTTTAGGATTCCACTTTTTATTCTTAGATTCTAAAAACTCATATTTAGTTTTACCTTGTAAAAAGACATCACCTTTTCTAGTTAATGTCTGTCCCAAAGTTGATACATCATCTACAAACTCCCCATCTTTAACATTACCAATTTTACGGTTTAAACAATTCCAACTATCATCTTGTAAATTTAAAGTAGGTTCACTACTAGCCCTGGGTTCTGCAGGCTTATTATATGGATTATATAAACGATAAAATTTATCTATAAACATATTTTTATTTAATAAATAATTCCACTTTCTCTTAATTCCTCAATAATGGAATCTATTTCATTATCCACTCCTGAGTTACCGGCTTGACGACTTAGCCAAAGAAGTCTTAACCTATCTACAAGCTCATTAGGATCATCCCAATAAATATAGTCTATTTTATTACCAGTCACTTGTCTCAAACCTTCACCAACAGATTTAAATAGAGGTTTAATTATATTAAGATATTTAGTATGTCTATTACTTGAAATTGGTGCACCATCTTTGTAACTCTTTAAATGTCCATTTGTAGCTTCCAAAATCTCTTTATAATTTTGCAAATCAGCCTGAGTATAGTTCTCAGGTTCTTTTAACGTTAACAATTCCCATAAACCTTTTGTCCCCTTGTAGGTTTTATTTGCAACTGTAACATCATCATTGGCAATATCAACTTCCTTATTTCCAATAAAAAATTTATTTGCTTCTCGTCTAATACCATATGTAGTGTCTGTCATACTACTTTTACTGAGGTAATTTCCTAAATAGTCTGATGCTAAAAGACCAAAATCTAATTTCTGTGGAGTGGATGGTTGTAATGGTTGTAATCTTGGTATCATTGATATTCTAGATGGAGTCATTGGGAGTATCTCCATTCGAGGCCTCTCTGATGTGATTTTCTTTAATTCTTGTAATGGCTCTATTAAAGGTTGGAATGTTTGGAACCTCTCTTCAGCCTCTAGAAACTTGCCACGTTTTAAAGCACTATATTTTTCTCGTATTTGATTTGCAGAGTCAACCAATTCTTGTTGAATGTTTTTCATCTTTTATTTACATTTTATTTATCTCATTTGACAAAGGATTGTACTCAAACACTTTATCATGTATTATCAAACAATATGCAGATGTATTTGCTGGCACATTTTCTGCAGTTTCAATCTCTAATTTAATATCAACAATTCCTTCTTTTACTGTTTCGTTTTGTCTAGAACAGTCTATTACAATTAGTGGATATTTCTTCATAAACTCAGCCCTACTAATCATAGGATCTGGGATAGTATTATAGTAAGTCTCTCTAAACCTCATAAACATCTCATAAGCTTTAGAGACATCTCCATTTTCAAAGTCGAGATTTAAATCACTATAAGGATAATATTCAGAGTTTAGAAATACTTTGAGATTTTTTAATTTACAGTGATCAAATTCATCAGTTCTTTTTCGTGCACTATTGTCCCTAGCTGTTTGGAAACCAAATATAATATACCTAGGCTTCTCCAAACTTGAAGATGTCTTTACTGACCATGTATGTCTTGTGGTATTGGGATATGATGGAAGTTCATGCAGCTCTAAACTTCTAAATGCAATTTGCAAATTTTTATTTTGCAATAACATCTTTTGTAATTGTAACTTCTCTCCATCTGATGGTATCACATGTGGCATGACCCATTGAATAGAGTTAAGTGTAATTTTGGGAATCGTATAAGCAGTGCCACTGGCTGGAGCACTAGTGGTTGTTAATATACAATTCAAATCATTTTTGGATCTTTTCAACACCAATTCTTGTTTGACATTTACTAATACCTTATTAAAATCCTCAAATACACCCAATAACAGCTCTAATGGTAAACATGTACTAAACTTGCCACCTTTATGGAACTCTTTTAAATTCGTGTCAGAATCAAATGCTACATTTGACAATTTAGTTGTTTTATTGTAAGAGCTCAATATTTTCATAAGACTAGAAATTCCTGGGTTTCTTACAATATCTATTTCTTTACCTGCGACTTCGTATCTAATTTCATCAAATAAGAACGCAAATGCATTATTTATAAAATGACCTTTATCATGATTCTCAATTTCTCCCTTAATATACAGATAACTCCTACATGGCAGAGTTAGCAAATCTTGATTATTAATACATATTCGAATTTCATCAGAATTATTTATTGCTAAAGTATTGTGAGGAACATAGGAGTGATTTGTAATTTTAACCACACTATCGTCGAATTGGGATTTCCCTGTAACGTCTAGAAAATCTTCCATTTTTATTAATAGAAAATTTTAACTTTAGTCCTATTGATTTTAGGAACCTAGCATTTTGTACACTTATAGATAAATTCTTATAAATTCTCATATCTTTTTTATATGACAAGTAATTGTAGTTTCTTCTCCGTTAAAGTCAATTGCCTTGTCGTGCTGATCGGCAAATGTAATACTGACAACATCTAAACTTCTCTTATTTACAGGAAAATATATAATATTTCTTGGAACTTCAATAATTTTGT
The DNA here is from genome assembly GCF_028750875.1 of Macrosteles quadrilineatus. Taxonomy (NCBI): domain Eukaryota; kingdom Metazoa; phylum Arthropoda; class Insecta; order Hemiptera; family Cicadellidae; genus Macrosteles; species Macrosteles quadrilineatus. The sequence continues at coordinate 36,988,768 of NW_026542599.1, read as the reverse complement.
AGCCAGGAGGAGCTTCTGGATAAAAGCTATGTATGGTGTGTGATTTGTTGCCATTTAAATAGGACCCATTTGCAATATTACATTTTACTCTAATCACATTTACATTATTAATGTTTATTTTATTTGTAGATTCAAACTGAACACCAGGAGTAGAAACACCTTTAAATCCCAATAAAACAGACCCTAAACATGGTTTTGTAAAATCAAACACGTGGCTAGAAAGTAGTGTTGCTTTCATAGTTTTATTATTAGCTGTAAGGAAAAAATCTGGGATTTGCTTTTGAATTTCCTTTGCAAGCTCAACCACCTCATATGTTCCTTCAGAAATTTCTATTGTAACTGGAGCATTGTGGTCATAATAGAAAACATCATCACCTTCACTAATGGTTAATTTTTTGGCTTTAAGTTGATTTAATTTTGGAATAAGCCCTTTGAATAAAAGTTTGGATTTAGTATTAATTAATGCTTCTCCATTTTTATCTATTATAACTTTAAGTTTACCATTTAATAACTGGTTTAAATCAGCAACTGAGATCTCTCCTTTTGGTAATGTTATTTTCTCTACTTTGTAATATGTTAAAGTATTTAGAGGTTTTTTAACATTAAATATAGAATTATAACTTTGAAAATCTACTAATCCAATTACATAATCATCATTTAATTCAATGGGAGGAAAGAACACTGACTTTAGCTCTGGCTCTGTACCCGAAAATGTTATGGTAAATGAATCCATTTTTATAAAGAAATATTTTTTATGAATGATAAACATAAAATTCCACAAATAGAACTATTTAAATCTTGTATTTGATCGGTTATATAGAATATTTTATATCCCTCAAAATATTTAATTACTTCTTTTGGAGGTTGGATTCCAAATGGGTCAAAATAAATTACAATATCTTTATTTTTACGATAAGCTGTCCAATGTGTGCCAGATGAACTGTCTAAATTAACTATTCCGCACTCTTTTACTCTTGGTGTTAGATTTTTTAGCTCGTTTTTTAGGTACACCCCCCTGAAGTGAGGCACGTCTTTTGCGGCCTCTAACAGCTGGTAGTTGTCCATCTTTTTTATTAAATTTTAATCCCATTCCCATTTTTGCTTTAGCCTTCATCAAATTTGTCACGGCATAAGCAGCAGCTTTTTCAGCAAGACTTGCGTCCTTGGCCGTTACTCTAGTCCAAGCTAAGTCTGCTAATCTCATGTCTGCTTTGTTCCGAGCAGCAGTATCATTATTATTCATGTAGAATATGTCATGCTCTTTACAATAAGAGTCTAGTTTATTTTTTGGAGGTACATTTTTAGCTAAATTCTCACGTACATTCGTCCCAGGTCCACAGTATTGATATGATGGTATGTGAAGTGGAAATGGAAGGTTATTTATAAGAGTATTCAATAACCCTCGACCCCTGTAAGGCTTTAGGAATAAACCTTTGCCCTTTTTACATGTTTTCTTATTATCATTTTTTACCATTTTTATTATATAAAAAATGTCTTTTATTCAACAAAAACATAAATTTAAAATATCACATACTAAGGAGTATATACCAAAGAAGTTGGGTCTATTTCCTACCAATATTCGATGTGTTATTTGTGGTCCAAGTGGAAGTGGGAAGACGGTTGTAATTTACAATTTAATTGTAAGAAAGGAAGGATTAAAATTTACAAACTTATATTTAATATCTAAATCTTTAGAACAAGAAAAATATAAAAAAATAATTGAAATATTTAGTTTGTGTGATGAAGTGAAATTACACACGTTTACTGACTGTGAAATCACACCAAATGATGTAAAATCACAGTCAGTTGTTGTATTTGATGACATAAATAGTCCAAATATTACACAATTTTTCTCAATGGGTCGACATAAAAATATTAACTGTTTTTACTTGTGTCAATCTTACAGCAAAGTACACAAACATTTACGTGATAATGTAAATTTCCTAATATTATTTAAACAAGATGATTTAAATTTAAAACATGTATATCACAATCATGTCATGACTTTTCATTTGACCAATTTAAAAATCTCTGTCATCAATGTTGGGATAAAACTAAATACGGCTTTCTCGTAATAGACAAAGAAAGGCCAAAGAATAATGGCAAATATAGATTTATGTTTGACCAATTCTATCAAGAGGATGGTAAGGGTAAATAAATGAAAGATTTTTTTTAACATTTATTATATATCTACACATTTTGAACATCAATTTTATAATGACGAAACGCAAGAGTGTTGATCCCATCTTCCAGAATAAACCTCTTGTCATCGTCAAAGGATAGTACTTTTTTATTCATGGTTAAGGTTTGAAGATGATGATTTATAGATTTAATTCTTGTCACATTCTCATAGTAATCTTGCCCAGTTGCAAGGCAGTTCAAATAATGTTGATGTCTGAGGAGATGTTTAACAGTGGCACCATCAGCTCCTTTAGCTTTCTTCACCTCTAAAGCTTGCTTGTCTTCTTCATATAACCATTTTAGAGGAATGTAAGAATATAACTTTGGTCTTAAACCACAATATTCATACATAATATTACCACCTAATTCATCTTTAAACTTTCCAGTGACTTTTTTATTTTTATCAGAGTATAAGAAATGGTCTTTACTATATCCAGAGGTATCAAAATAGTGAAAGTCACATTCTATTTCCTTGTAAAAGTCCTCTGTAACTATAGCATACATTAATGAATCTGTATCTGTCATTAGAAATCTTTTATTCTTAAATTTTGACATATAATTATAGTGGAAATCATACATTATTACTTTACTAATATCCAAAATGGTCATTCCTAAATATATTGGTTTATTAAACTTTACAACTAATTTATTTAAATGTATAGCATGTAAATTGTTATCAAACTTTTTACTACAATCAAACCTTGGATTAGTAACATATTTTGTTAATAGTGACTCATCCTTGAGATATATATCACGAAACTTGCGTTGATTCATGATTGTTCGACCAAAGAGACTATTATTTAACAATTTATAAAAGTCTTTATCAAAATCAGTTTTAGCACATTTGCGTTTTTCAATATTAAAATTAATATAGGGCGCAAGCCATTTAGACTGTCTAAATTTTAAAATTCTATGGTATTTTGTTACAATCAAACCCAATTCCTCATATTTTTGTAATGCTTTATAATGTAAAATATATTTAGTTTTGTCATTTAAATTTGGCATTAATTTGCCATTCATTTTCTCTGGTGCTAATGGATAGTCATTATGTAAATCATGTAAGCTTTTATCATATTTTAAATCAACTTCTAAAATGTATCCAAACTCATCATTTTGATTATATTTGTAGTCTATCTCATTCGACCAACAAAATCCATCCATAGGTAGCGGCTCGCACATCGCTGTTGAGTATAGCGAGTTACAATCTAAATATATTAAATAGACACTCTCTTGATTGGGATCATAGTGTTCACCCATATATCTATTATTTGCTTTAGCGTAACGTGTAGAAATCATACTGACTCCTCCTCGAATCGCACTTTCTATGAAAAAATGCATGTCAATATCTTTGAATAATTGTAATTTTATTCCTGTCATTCTAAGACAGGCCTCCCATGTAAGTCCAGGAAGTGAATACATATGTACAGGGTCAAGTTTGTAATCTTTTAAACACAGGTCTCTAAATGTCTCAAACACATCAGCCAGTAGCAATACATCTGTTTTAAGATATAAATCATGATATTCTTGTAAATTATTTATATTAAAATGGGTCCATACATTTTTAGCATGTTCATATTCATTGGGAGAGATATGTTCTTTAGTTATAGAACTGTAAAATGTTTCAATTGGGGGTAGAGACTCTGCGAACTTATCTGGTCCCGTCATATATTCATAGGGATATACACCTTTACGTTGTAGTAGTGGATTTTGTATGAATCTAAATGTGTTCAAATTGGAAGCCAATTTATATAATGGAAGGGACAGAAAGTTGTATGAATCTAAAAATACTAAATCATCAACAGAGAATGATATATATTTTTCCATATCTTTAGCTATACAATTTAATTTACGTTTATTAAACTTTCCCAAATGTTGCATTATTATGTGACCATCATAATTTTTCAAGTTATGGAAGAATACTGGTATTTTCTTTGTTACTTTATAATTTAAATTACAATCATTGTGGGCAGCTCCACGGTATTGGCCAGAGGAATGGCAATGATCTCTCACCCTATCAAAATATAGGGGCTTTTCACAAATGTTACAGTGTGTTGAGTTTTGGAAAGATACCTCTTGCTCAGGAGTCATTTGAAGAGGAATATATATTGCCATTTGGTTTTTAATATAATCATAAGTCTGAAATAATCTTTCAAAAAACACATCCATAACATTTGTGCCACTGTACAACTCTTTAGAAATAATTTTTGAATCTTTTACTACAACAAATGCAAATCCAGATGGAGTATGCTTGTTAGAGTGTATAAAGCATTCAAAATCTGCATAAATAAAAAATGGGGCTTTAAGTTGATATTTATAATTTTTAAATTGTAATGTATCTTGTTTAGACATTTCCACTCGTTGGGCATCAAAGTTTTTACAATACGTTGTGTGACGTTCTAATATATCATTAGTGTAAAAATGTTGCAAACACAACTTGCAAAAATGCTTCTTATGGTCATATTTTGTAGACCGCAGCATTAACATACCAAAATCACGAATTAAACAATAATGTGATTTACGACCTTCTTGTAATAATAATAAATCGATGTGAGTATTACTATTCAGTTTGGTTGTTCTTAATGGATATATACATTTCTGGTCTTCAACTCCAAATACATTTACACTTATATTATTTTGTGTTTCAAATTTATCTATATAAGATATTTTCACAGGATACTTTATGTTTGTCATATTCAGCTGACCTATAAAGGGTACATAGCTGGAGACTCTATTAGCATTTTCATTAGAGTTCCTTGGATATAAAGCTGCTAATATCGACCAAAGGAAGCATTTATTATCAGCATTTTTTATATTTAACACTGCATGTTTCGATTGAATAGTTTTTGGTGTGGGAATGTATGACTTTGGAGTTAGGGGCGAATACTTGTAAACATGTAACTGCCAATATTTAGTATGGTCATAAATCCATCCACTGCCTTGGGCTTGATATTTGTGTATGGATGCATCAATCTTTAAAAATGCATTTTCAATTTCAGGCTTTAAATCTCTCTTCTCAATAGTTAAGGTAGTAAGGCTTCTAAAATTTGCAATACATTCTTTTTCATTAACTAATTGTCCATTTTGATCCATTGAATATTTTATAAATTTGATTCTCCTTACTAAAGTCCATTTTATTGGCAGAGGACAAGACTGAAGAGTATTTTTAAGTTCAGTTCTAATCGATTCACCAAAAAATTTAATCATTGTGTATGGACATTTTATGCAAGAATTGGCGTGTCTTTTAAAATGTCCAACAACATTCGTTTTACAGAAATTACAAGTCTTGTGATTTTGTAATATATGAGATTTTAGAGCTATGTTACTATCACAGATTAAATTACAAACTTTACACAGTTTTACCTTGATTTGATGTATCAAATTGTAGTGGCGAATCAGGTTACTTTTGGTGGAGAGCGACACGGAGCAGTGTTGACAGGTGGGCCTCATGGTCCAGAATGAAATATCACCCGAATGTCACTTCTATTTATAGACTTTTCGAACATTTCAAAAATTTTTAAATTTTCAAAAATATTTTTGCTAGAAATTAAAAATTGTTAAACAATTTAACTAGAAATTACTTCAACAGGAGGTCACCCACCCAGGACTTAATCAAGAGCTGCCACTAGAGACGAGACGACCGACCATGGGTCAGGAGCGAGAAGCCTGACCATAAGTCGGGAGCATGCCCACGCCGTGAGCCGGGAGCGCGCCCAAGTTCGCGCACAAACCTCGCTCGATTTTGAGAATATACATGTTGTACAATGGTATTGAACATTAATATAGGGGTGTACAGGCAAAGATCAGGATTTTTAAAAAGTGGCTAAAAAATGATCCCCATGTTATTCTTATGGGGAAAAACGCCGAAAGTGAGGTATCTTTGTCCTATTATATCTACTCCTATCATGTCCAGGAGCCTTGTTGTTCTTCAACGATAGAATAGTCACCTCCAACTCCTCAAGATTGAACAGCGGGACGTCGTCCACACTTCCAAACTCTCGCAATGGGCGCAGTGTGTGATTCGGGAAAAGGAAATTTACTATCCCCTCCATAGAGGCCTCGTCCATAACGGAAGGTGGATAGTGGGTAACAAGTTTCTTGGCTACAAGCTTGTAGCCCAGGCCCAATGGATCGGAATCGCCATCGTCCCTTAACTTTTCCCAGTAACTCGTTTTTGCTCCGGTTGATAGCCCGGCGAATAGACTTCCTAGCCACCTAGTAACCATCTGACTTAAGACGTCTGTATATGGGTTCTCTGGCCCTGATAGCTAGATGTCTGGCTCTCAATGCTGCCGGACGCAATTCCGCAATCTCGGCAGTCCACCAGAACACAGGTTGCTTATCACACCGGGATCTCCTGCAAGGCTTATCGTAACTTATCGCAGGCTGATGAAACAGTTCTTGCTCGGTCGGGCCCTTTGCAGTTTTGGGAGGAATAACCAAAATAATGACACTTAAAACACCTCTTTTTACTTCCACTCCCTTCCCCTCAGCCTGAAGTTAACCCATCCAACCCTCAAATGATGGAGTGCCAACACGTTGGAGTGCGTCTGCCATTTGGGCAACCACCATCCACTGATGACTCCTGTTTGGTTTGGTGAGCCACATCCTTAGATCGGCCGTTTGCCCGGTAAGCTCGGGCACAGCTTTCTTTAGGGCATCAATGACATCACCCTCCGATGACACACAATCAATGTCCCAAACCTCGACTGACGTCTTTGGTTCGAGAGCACGGACGTCGCCCTGGCCTTCCAGAGCTGCCTTTAGTTTGGCAGCAAAGGCAGCTTTATCTTTTGACTTACCCAGCTCAAGGAGTACGTCCCCGTCCCGGGTTTGTCTAATCGACCGTACAACCGTATTGGTTTGCACTGGCTTAGCCTTGGCCTTGATAACACCCAAGACTTCGGCGAATGATCTTTTTTCTGAAAGCTTGACAAAGATTTCCACCGTCGTGGGCTATTTGTGCCGCGACATTTTAGAGGCAGGTGCCGAGCCAGGCACTGCTTGGGCTATGCCGGTTGACTGCGCCCTCACTGCCACATTCTTCTTTCTTCTATTTCTCACACAGTCCTACATAGTGTTTTTACGACTGACCCCTTTCGGGAGCTCCCCTCAAGAGGTGTCGCAGGTTGCTGTGGCTGTCGACGCTCCGCTGGAGCAGCAACTACTTCAGAGAAGGACCTGGAAGGACCTTATTTTTGCTTTGCTGTATGAACAACATCTTCTCTTTTTGGAGGGCTTTCTGGTGAAGAAGGCCTCCTGCGTTTCTTGGAAGGTGGTACATTGTCGTCAGGCAGGCACACCACCTTCACGGCAATCCGTTCCACGGTCGCCTTGCTTACCAGCCGGCAGGTGAAGACAAAACCAAGGTCGTCCTCAAGCTTAGCCATACCATTTTTAACAACTTGGCTAGCTTCTCTCTGTTGTGACCACAAAAAAATTATAATTTAGCTTACCTTATGGTCACAAAAAAAAAATAATAATAAAAAAAAAAATAAAACACAACTCTAGGACTTTTGTGGGCCAAATAATAACCAACATGTGATTGAAGAACAGGAAATTAATTGTCAAAGAATAACCTCATCCTTATATATAATACGTGAAGGCGATTTCTACAAAACACTACCCCTCCGTTAATAATGGACGGATTTTTACAAACGATGTGTCAAAATTAAGTATTTTTTGTGTAGACGCCCCCTTTCACCAATCCGTGTAATAAAAGTCCTTGGACTATGCCCCACAGGCCATCAAAATCCCAATGTATTTCTTATGAAGAAAAGATTTTGTTTACTTAAACAGACGAATTATTTGTGTTAATTACAGCTGTTCATAGTAAGCACATGATAAACACATAAGCTTTCGTATTCAGAGTGAGTTGGTTTCCAGTTTCGATAACTGGAGTGGAGTGATTGATAACATAATATTGAGTTGACTCTTTTAAGTCATCGGACATTGGGAATGTTATTAGTTTTGAACGCCTGTAATACTTTGCAACTGCTCGAATTTGAGCAACAGGTGCACTAGTATTTATCAAACACAAGAAACAAACTTGACCTAATTCGGAGACTCCGAAAAAACCAGAACTTAATCGCCCATTTTAGGGTGTACTTTAAGAATGATTTAAAAGGCTATTTGCAAAATAGCAAAATAATTGAAAAATTACAAATCTATTAATCAGGTTGATGTTAAAACAATTTATCAAAAGAGTGTTAATTTAAGTAAATGAAACTTTAAAATCTGGCCTATTTCATGTTACAAGAGAATAAATTTTAAATTCGAGTCTGAAAAATAAATTTAAATTCAAATGCAAAAGAAATTTGGGGATCCCCTTTTAATCGGTTAGGCTAGCCTATTACATTTTAAGTTAAAATAAAAAAATAATTCTTAGCTGATACAGTCCAAGAGACACCTGAGTTCTGCGCCAGTACAACACCGGAGCATTCGAGCTATGATTGGTTGTTGATAGGCCTAAGCCAAAAGCTCAGGCGAAGACCACGCCATCCCAAAAGACCAGCGGTAGACCCACACCCTGGATAACATTATACCTAAAACTGAATAGTAAATGTATATTCTAATTTCTTAATATTTTTCATGAAATTGAGATTAGACAGAGATAAGAATCCATTTCCAATTTAAATTGCTAAAGAAATCAAAATGTTAGGCCCGTACATTTAAACAGCAAAATTAACAAATTAGGTACAAATGAAATGCTTTTATATTAAGCATCTCTAAACATAATACTTTACTCAGAATCGTTTGCAACAGGTTTCCTCTGACGGAAAAATAAAAAAGAGAAAACTTAAGGCGCGTCTGCGGTTAGGCTAGGTTACAGTTAAGTTATCCGTCCAAATATCAGGCTTTAAATTGACACAAATTTCGTTACAAGAAGCTACTGTACAATGACAAAAGGTTTTACTTTAAACAGGAGTGTACTGATATAAACTACATTATGTTCTGACAAAATGGAAAAAGAGTATCTTAGCCCTAGCCTGTAAAGCTTACAAAATACTAAAATGTTTCTTGACAAAGTCCAAAAGTGACAGATAATGCTTTTTAAAATTATTTCTAACCCATCTAGGTTTAAAACATGGTTATTTAGTTCTTCAAATATGAACAATCTGCTAAAGTACAAAGTGACACATGTGACTAGAGACCTAGTCCTGGCTGATAATCAAATTTAATTAAATAAAGCCTAGTAAATTAAAAATATGAAATATATTTTGTACATTCCTCTATTCGAGGGTGGTAGAATTAATTTACAAAATTGGTAGTGTAGTTCAATTTAGAGATGAGTATTAAAAAAGTAGTAAAATTTAACAGTCTTGAAGCTACAAATGAGTCTTTCTAGAAGAAGGTGGAGACGGGAAAAGAGAGAGCTTCTTCCCGATAAAAACCCAAGCCTGCTCGCGGCGGAGGAATACTAGAGCAGTGTGAATCTCAAACAAAAGACTTAAGTACCAGATATTGATTAGAAAGCTTAATAATGAAATAGAGAAACGTCACAAACAAGAGCAATAAAAAATACATTTAACAAAATACTAATAAATCTAACAGAAATTACTTAAAAGCACGAGAACTACATTTTTAAGAGCAGAAAGCGGAGCGAACAACTCTTGGCGTCCCCCACCGCCAACGAAATGAACAGAATGACGACTAACATGTACTATAACAAATCCTGGTTTGCATACTATAAAAAAGTGCCAGGAAACTGTCACACTGCATCTTTAGGATTTTAAGCATTGCATTTGTGGTCTGCTCCATGTTTCGTAGCCGGTTTTCAATGCTACTTTTCACGTCAAGATATTCCTAACGCAGAAGCACTATTCCCGAAACTTCTGATCGTAACGTTGCTGAAAGGGATTCCTTTGGAATTCCTTGCCAGACTTAGAGGTCGGTGCCATGATTGGCAGGAGAGTTTCTGAAGAACTACCAGTGAGAGCGTCAGTCACCCTTCTAGTCACCTCTTACGACAAGCTCGAGAAGGCTGCGGTCCTATTCTAACCCCCGAAACCACAGGGGGGAGTTAACTTACATCAACTCTACAGAATGTAAAATACTAAGTTAAATGCATCACTTGTATCATTTCAATTATGTCATCAAATTATTGCTTACATGACTTATAATGCTTTTTTAAGTTTTCATGTCCACTATTTATAACGGCTGTTGTAAAGTATTTTTTTTTTATTACATGTTTACAACGTTGCTTACTCTATGTTGTTTAGTTTTTTACTTTCTTAAAACGCTTTTAGATGATTTTTTCTTATAAAATCTGTAAAACAACACTTTCTCTGTGACTAATTTTCATAAAGAGAACTGAATAGGCTACATGTTTTGAAGTGAATAAAAGTTTTTTTAGCAATTATAAAATGAGTACTTATAAACATAAATTTGCACCACTTGCACATAAATTAATTGCAAACAGACATAGATGAACGGCAATTAGAAAGTATCGATCATCGTTATAACACAAACATGTCACATAAATTAGTTCAGCATCCAAATAAAATAATTTTCTCTTGCCAGAAGCTGTTCTCTTGCAACCATCATTCTATCTTCCATCATGTACTTGATCAACTTGATTCTCCTGCTTCTAATGTGTAAGTGTTTGAAAAGTTTTTTTTTGTAATTTATGGTTGCACCAGTAGTTTAAAAACAAGGATTAAGATTGTGTTTTGAGTAATGCTAAATTGCTGTTTATCTGCACACAATACTAAATCACCCATTTTTTTTTATTGAACATCAAAAGAGTATCAAAAATCTCAAAATACTTACTTCCTCAACAACAATTTGACCGGCGTTGCGGAACTATATTTTCCCTCATGTTATATTTTCAACACTATTTATTCATTTAACACAATTGTTAATCATCGTATTCTTCATATACTAACTAAAAGAGAATGACTACTCTATTGATTCGCAAGGGTGGAAATCTAATTAAATGTCCCGGGTGGTTGTTCACTGTTCTTCACTCTTTTTTGGGAAGAGAAAAGCAAATAAAACATCTGTTCATTACAATTCAGTCTATTACGCACCAAAGGTTGTTTTGTAGCTAGTGTACCTGTTGCTCGAAATCGAGCAATTGTCAATTACCTTTATGTTGATTACCTAATTATCAATTACCTTTATGAGTTATTTAAACTAATAACAGTAATAATTTTCGATGAATGTAAAAGTCTAAGCCAAAATCTTCTGTAACTAAAGGAAATACTCACGCTGTTCATAACAGTTCTATACTCAACTTTTCTTGGGAATATTTTATCTAGTTTTTTAGTGTTTCCTACAAATGTTTTCTGATAAAATAAAACACTATCCATATTTCTTCTACTTTGTGGTGTTTTATGGCTTTTTCCAATATCTATACTATTATAAATTGAGGTGGTGTCTGTCTGTATGTCTGACTGGACAGCTCTCACTACTAAAGTACTAAATACGATAAGGCCAAAATTAAGCACAAATAAATAATGTGCACATAATATCTAGTAACGTCATAGTACTATTCACTTCCTTGAGTTCCTCTCGGGCTTCGCCCCGTGGATGTCCAAGTTTTGAGGCGAGATTTTCAAAAGTAAATTTTAATTGGTCTCCGTTGAAGCATCAGAAAATTCACAATGTTTACCTTTACGTTGACATTTCAATGTAAATAAACAGAACTGCTAAATGCCTACTCCACAATTTCAGACAGCTGACCAAAACAAATTAAAAAATTGTTATCTGTACAACTAGTAAACAAAGGGAGCAATTTTAAATACCATAGATTAAAAAAGTAGACATATGGAAGAAGAAGTAAAATATGGGAACCAATCTATATATATAAAATCCAATGTATGTTTGTATGTTTGTATATTTGTATGTTTGTATATTTGTATGTTTGTATATTTGTATGTTTGTCCTTTATGGACTCCAAAACCGCTCGACAGATTGTAATGAAACTTTCAGGCATTATTAAGCATTATTCAAGGATGGTTTGTGTGAAGTTTGGTGCAGATCCGTCAATAGGGCTCTGCCCCAGTGGCTCTGGAGTTTCCCATGTTAACCTTATGAGTACTGGAATTAAAGAATCTTAACAGCTGGTGCAACTAAACAATTTGATTCTGTGATGTTCAATAGCATTAAAAAGTTAATAGGTTTACCAACAGGGTGCAGCACTATATTTATTTTTAATTTATGAGAACAGTTAATTTGCAACTAAAAGGTGAGTGAGCGTAGCGAACGAACTTCAACCTGGAGGCGAGTTAGCGTAGCGAACGAGCTAACCTGAAGGCAAGTGAGCGCAGCGAACTAGCTCCAACCTAAAGGTGAGTGAGCGTAGCGAACGATCATCATTGAATATAAAATTGCAAGTTAATTCTGATTTCCAAAGATTTCGATCAGCTGTCATTTTTTACTGTGTAAAGATAGAGACCTCTAGTTTGCGTTGTTAGTTTACTTTTTGTCGTGACCTACAAAATGAGGGGTCACTCGATGGGGCTTGATGTTTAAAATTTTTGAGTTTCCCCCAAAATCCCCCATTTTGGGTTTTGGAACCAAGTAGCAATTAGGCTCAAAAAGTACTTCATAAAATGCCATAAAGGTGTGTAGAGTTTAGTTTTCCTAGTATGAGCCATTACAAAATTTACGGGGGTTCTCCACACTTGGAAAGTTGTAAGTTGAATTTAACTTCTAGAAACTTCAATGGGCTGCCATTTTTTACTGGATTAAGATAGAGACCTCTAGTTTGCATTGTTGGTTTTCTTTTACCAGGACCTTCAAAATGAGGGGTCACTCAATGGATCTTACAATTTGAAAATTTAGAGTTTCCCCCGAAACCCCCCATTTTGGGGATGTGCACCAAGTGGCAGTTATGCCCAAAAGGTACTTCATAACATTACATAAAGGTGTGCCAAGTTTAGTTTTTCTAGTAAGGGCTGTTAAAAATTTAACAGGGGTCTTCACACTTTTTACTAACCCTGTATATATAAGTAGATAGTATTGCACCAATTCTAGCTCACTTTGATATTAACAGAAAACGCGTATAAAATTTCTGCTTACCCCCGAATGGGTAATGTTATAACAAGATAATAAAATGTTTAAATATTTTATAAATTTGTTTAAAATATGAATCTGTTTATCTAAAATTCTATAAATGCTTACATTTTCATAAAATGTTCTTCCATGCAAAATGTGTTTTAAAAAGTAAAATTCCAATATTTTATAGGATTTTAACTAAAATAATTTCTTTATACCTATTTTTTTTATTTTAGTTAAAGTTAAACTTAAATATTTAAATAAGTCATAAAGTATGTAAAACGTTCTACAATTCCAAACAGTTAGAAACTTTATTAAGTAATTGCATTATTTTCATTGCACAGCTGTTAAACAACACACAGCTGTTTTCAGTGGGTCATGAGATAAGTACATTGGTACATTTCATGATAATTTACATTAGTAAATCCCCTACACTAACATATATTCTACAAATTTGCATATACAAAATAACAACCAGCACAAATTCTTAAAACAATTTCAGTTATAAAACATACGCCAATTTATGAAGTTTTGATTAAGTATTTTATAGGTTATAATTGTGAAGACTTTATTACTTACTTAATGAAAATTTATTTTGACTAAAACACAGTAACTAAAGTCTTCAGATAGTTCATAAGTACTGTATATGTACTATCATCAAATAAACACTTAAAAAGTCAAAAGAACTTAAGTAACACAAATACGTGTCAAACTTGCACAGTTATCAAATAAGTATCGTTGTGCGCAAGCCCATAGCCTCATGTAGTGAGGCCTTCAGTGACTTTTAATAGGTTCCAAGGTTGTCAATGTTGGTAACTAATTGAGTAAATAAAACAAACTGTTGAAATGTGTTATATTATTATCCACCATACAAAAGCTTTGATACCAGTTGTTACTTGTCACTGTTGGTAATTAGTTGAGTGTATGATACAAACTATTAACATGTTACGTTTGACAAAGCTATGATAGTATGCCTAGTTGTTATTTTTATTATGATGTTACAACTTCTATGGAAAACTTGGTATTCAAATGTTCATATCGACTACAATTAATAGATTGCATATTTAATTAATTGTATCGATTATATATTGAATAAGATCAATCGATTTAAGTATCGAATGATATTAATTGAAATACGTTATGTGTTATAACTTATGCACTTCCTAACCAATTTTTAACAAATTTGATTTATACCCTTGTTGAATATTAAAGAATGTTTTGACTTATGGCAAGAATGGTTTTATCCCCTACTTTATATATATATATATATATATATATATATATAAACTGATAACATTATCTGAAACTTAAAATCCATGCATAATTAAGTTAAATATTTAATGTTTTGATTTATGTTAAGGGTAGTTTCATTCCCTATTATTTTATTTTATTTCACTTATATATCATTTTTAATCACATTATACTCTAATAACTTTTCAGATACAATCACAATAACAATTGGTTTTACTTACAGCAGTTATATTATAATCAAAATCCATATTTATTATAATTTCATTGTTTAAACCAGAAATATTAACAGCATATTTTGTATCAATCACATATAATGGTATATTTTAAATACATTCTTTGGGATTATAGTATGTTTTATTGCTGTTATGATATACCTTTATATAATCTTGATACATTTGATATATTATTCTATATTTAGTTATTGTTTATATCGAATTTCATTAATTCATCAGGTTAGTAATGACCATTTAATCTAATACTTTTGACCACCTTACTATCAAGTTTTAGAGTGTCATATAATTGATAATTCGATCAACCTTTTTCAAAACCAATTAATAAAAGTTTTGGATTATAAATATTTCTATAAATATATGTTATATCAAAACTATATGTTTTTCCTGTGATTGTCTTGTGTTCAATGCATTGCCAATGATTAAAATGGAATGATAATTTTTCTTTCTTAGTTATTTCATTAGTTAATTATATTTTACTAGTAGTTTTATACTCAATAATTGGAACTCTCATAAAAAAACTCATTAATTGTTATCTTACTCTCAGGTGTTAATGTAGGGTAATATCATCAAAAGTTCCATCAGCTTTATTATTTTTCATTTATTACGTCCATATGAAGGCAACTCCCCATTTCACGGTACTAAGACAGAAATATATCTATGAATTTGTCCCTGAATTTTAAAACCCTAAGGCCCATTCCATTGTGGCAACATGCGTTGAAATGTCCATTTGTGGCCTCCTCTGCGAAGTGAAATGCACCACAATGCATGCAAGGGCTGTTAAAAGGACCTAGATTGTAAGAAACAACACTCAACTCATTTTCCAGCGTTCTTATGAAGGCAGTTTGTAAACCAGCTTGTGGATTTCTTTCATAGTTAGGCCTTACATGACGTTCTCTTTCAGTATTTCTTGTGTCAGTTGAATTCCTGGATACTCTTCCACATCTTGCAGGTCTTCTCTACCCTGTTTAGTTACTTCACTCATTATAAAAAAACGGAAAACGAAAAAAACTTCTGGATACTTTTCCACGTCTTGCAGGTCTTCCCATACCCTGTCTAGTTACTTCACTCATTATAAAAACGGAAAAAATAAACAAATAAATTTCATTTTGAAACATTATTTTAACAACATTAACTTTTTTCAGTTTTTCAGCAGACGTTTTTCAGTACCCATGCTTTTCTTATGGTGGTTATTTTACGTTATATCTCGTTTTCTGGTAACTTTATGGGAATTCTGCTAGTTTTCCTGAGTCCCTGGGGTCAAGACATTTAATTGAAGACCTTTATCACTTTTCTGCGACTTACCAGACGTCCACAATTTTCTGGTAAAAATTTTGTCTTACAGAATTATATATAAGGATTCGATGTTTTTATTTAGATCATTTAAACTTAATGGATAAAAATGTAATATTCAGATCTATCAATTTCATAAAGGTTTCCCATTTATTAAAGAAAAATTATAGATACTAGTCTACATGTTGCTCGAAGTCGAGCAATTGCAAAGTATTACAGGAGTTATTTAAAAATGAATAACAGTCATGTTTACAATGAGCTTAAAACCATGTTTATCTTCGTTATTAATAAACCTTTAGCATTTCGGCCGGAGTCATTTGGGGTAGTGTTAGGGCACATTTGTAACCTAATAGTTGAGATTTTCCAGGGTCAGGTGCTGACTGTGATGAGGTAAGCCTACTACGCGCCACTGTTCTGTAGCTGCGGTCGTTATCACGATTACGCCTCCTGTCTATGTTTCGTTGTCGTCGCATCGGAGACATTTAAAAGAAAAAAGAAAACAACAAATAAACAGATTATAGCTACACAAAACAACGATAAATGCACAAATTTAAGTTACAACCATACCAACACGAGCTATCTTGGGGGTTATGTTTACACAAACTCAATGAAATGAGAAACTAAATAAATGTACTCAATGCGTTTCGTTGAATTTAAAAATAAATAACAGCAATTAAACTATACAGCTGATCAAATTGTAAACAATTATTTTCTTCATAAGAATAACATGGGAACTTTAAAAGCCACTGGGGCAGAGCCCAAGGGACTTTTTCAAAAATGTAAGGCCAGTTTGCAAATCAACGCGACACACTCTTTCCAATGAGACGTCAATGGATAAAATCGGTTAAGAAATGGCGGAGGAGTTCAACCGACAAAGTTTCATGTACCGTATAGATCATATGTTTTTTTCCAACCAGTAAAAATGTATACAATCAATTTAAACATCCTAATCACAATCAATATCTTCTTCAAATAGTTCAATATTTAATGCTTGATCCATGACGAAATTAGCCAATATATTTTGATGTTTCAACATTAATTCCCAACCCAATCTTGATATTTACAAATTAAAGTAATATAGGCCTAGTAGAGGAAAGGACGCTATTTACCTACCCCGCCGCTAGGGCGATGGCGAAGAAGGGCCAGAAAAGCAGACCTCATTATCCAGCTGTCCACCCGCTACCGAACCGTCAATACTATTGCTGTTTGGAGATTAATCCAACAGTCCTAACTTACTAAATTCTGGTCAGTTAAAGATTGCCCCCGTTCCTGGTAGAATCCTAAGGTATCAGGTTAGTGTGCTGCCAAATTTATTTTGTTTAATCTTATTTTTAGAGTAGTTTTATTACTTTTATTTTATTGTGCCGCAGTCGCGCGCACCCCGCACGCTTTTACACGAACGAGCACACAGCCTTTTGACTCTTACCAGCTTCGGGAATAATTTAAGTCGCCAGAACGGCTTACGTACAACTTATTCATTAACCCCGAACCATCTTACGTAAATTTGATTTAAGAAACCCCGTATCGACTCTGGTGATCGACCGAGTCTAGTTTTCCCGACACGTTTACTTTGGTGATAACTAAGTATAACGAACGAATCACTTTTAGTTAAGTTTCAAATTAATAAGGTTTACTCGCTTCACGTTATATTATTCAAAATTCTAAATTCAACCACACATATTTTCGAGTGGCTATGATGATCACTTGTTAAAGTAAAGCTAAACCTTGTTAACATTTTTGTAATTAATATTCTGAGCCAATAAACCCGAAACGATAATTAAATAACGAACACGTTAGAGCCCTGGACTATCTCATTGTAGGCCTACTATCTGGACAAATTTAAGGCATGACCTAATTTCAGGTGAGACGACTATTAGGTGTTCCAAAATTTAATTTTGTCCCTCTACCCGAAATTCCGTCATAATTTACTCTAACTCGATAAAATTGGAAATTTTCGATTTGAAATTCTTCGCAGTCGAGATTGTTTAGTTTGACTGTGCTTAATTTTCTGACCTGGTCCTCGATCACCACGCTTTAGGATCAGCTCGGCTCGAAAATCATAACTATTAGACATACCTAGTTCAGTTATGTTATGGACAATATTAGGTTATGGCAAAGTTTAGAATTTCTTAAGCTTATATACTTCCCAATTAGCTATTGTTAGATGCGGATGTTATAGTTGTCTTTTGGATTTTAAAACTGAATTATATAACGGTTATGTTTCAGGTACACTCTGTGGGGCTTTCTTCAGGTGTGGTTCACTTAACTACAAGGCTGTGGGTTTCACTAAAGGTGATGGCGAATCAGGCCGCCCTTGCATTAAATGCGAACTCATAAATTGGTTCTCTGATCAAGTATGCATTTACTATAAATGTGAAGGAAACCTCACATGTAAAGAAAGCGAAGATGGTAAACATAGGTTGTGTAGTTAACTCCGACCGCCCGACCAGTACACCAATACCCTGTCACCAATACAATAAACAAGATTCCAGAAAATTGATCATTGAAAACATGTAGGCTACACTTGAGTCGTGTTAGATTTTTAATAAAAACTAGTGTCATGCTGGATTTTGGTGGTTATTTATTTACTAGCTGTTACCGGTGGGCTTTGTCCCGTTTAGCTTTATAAGTATTAAAACAACTATTAATTGCCCTACTGGTTTGGGTGGACTTTCAAAAGGCATTTCATGGTTACTTTCAAAAACTACATTGGACTTAAGAAGCTGTCAGGGCACAGCCCAAGTAGAGCATTGCAATAGAAGATCACTATGTTCTTTAAACCAGTAGTTATTTTGGCTCTACTCGTGGAAAAAAATCAGCCTAATCGTTCAAGTAGTTTTCACGTTATTGACATACCCAAAAAAATCATAATTAAAATATTAGCTCCTTCCACCCGAGTCATTGGCTTGATCATTAATTAACTAAAATTATTAACACGATAGTCTGTTTTCCAGAAATTTGTTTGGGGGAAAACAAACACTATACTTTTTGATAAGATTTTGGAAAAGGATAAAGCCAATAAGTTAATGAATCATGCATAAAAAAATTTCCTTATTTGCACAATACCACAAATTATTTATGAAATTAAAAACATAATTATAACTTTAAACAATACTAATGTGACAGTTCTCATTGTGTATCACAGTTTGTTGCTGCTTAGTTCATTTCAATTATTATCAATTATCAATCATTAAGATGGGGACGCCACTTAGGTGCGTATTTTAACCCAAATATGAGTGAAGGATGAGTGTAGAATGGTGTGAGATGATCTGTGTAGCTTTGTTACTGACTAAGATCAGCTGTTTCATTAGCCAGGATCATTTATTGCCCAATGATCAGGAACAGCTGGGTCCAGTTTCGAACCATCAAAAAGCTACTGACTTTTCTCAGGATCGAACAATTTGAATATTGCAGAGACCCAATAACCAACGTTTTTTTTTCGCAGGGTTGTGATTTCTGCACCAAACGACGAATTTCAATTTGTACATTATCAATGTACTATAAAAAGTCAAATTCCAAACAAATGTTGGTTACGGGGTTTCTAGAATAAACAAGTCAAATTAGCTGTTGCCAAACAGGCCATTAAAACAAATAATAGTGCTGCACCCTGTTGGTAAACATTGTAACATTATACTGTAATGTTATTTTGAACATCATAGAACCAATTTTTTTACGGAAACAGCTGTTAATATTCATCAATTCCTTTTAAGTATGAATACTCATAAGGTCAACATGGGAAAGTCTAGAGCCACTGGGGTGGAGCCCATAAGTCCAATCAGAATACATACTACTTAGTTTTCCTTTTTGATGCCTAAAGAATCAGTGCACCAAATTTCAGCCACTTATAACTCGACAAAGCGCAGTGGCGGCTGAGGGGTCGTGCCAGATGCGACCCGTGCCAGATGCAACCCAAGAACTATGACAGGCATCTCAGTAATGAAAGTTAGTTTTTTAGGTAAATTTCTATTCTAAATATTAACTTAACTTAATTTAACTCTAAAGCAATTGTCTGTAAAATTAAATGCACAATAAAACACTGCCACCTCAACAAAACTGACTTTACGAATTCCCATTTGTTTGGTTGGACTTATGCTAAAATATTTCCTTAAAAATGTCAGATGTATTCCAGGTATGAACCAGATTAGGTTTGACTTAGGGTTGCTGCTACAGGGGAGGAGATTTGAAGAAGTTTTTGGACGG
This sequence comes from Macrosteles quadrilineatus, assembly GCF_028750875.1. Lineage (NCBI taxonomy): Eukaryota > Metazoa > Arthropoda > Insecta > Hemiptera > Cicadellidae > Macrosteles > Macrosteles quadrilineatus. The sequence goes on along the minus strand of NW_026542599.1, from coordinate 36,968,612 downwards.
TTAGAATAAGCATACAAGGCAAGAAAACTATAATAAAACAAATCACGAAAAGGCTACTCTACTGGAAATATTTTAATCAATGACGAAGCTATATATACAGCTAATGTTTTTACATAAGAAAATAAAAATAAACTGTAAAAATATGTTTAACCTATCCTAAAAACTTGGTGTACAGTGTTTGAAATACTAATTTATGTGATTTATAGTATTTGTAGGAAAAATACAAGGTGTAACACGAGTGCAAAGTGTCTTTGCTGCACTCGAGAAATTTCCACATTTGCCTACGTCGTAAAAATTTCTCTCAAATTCAAAGCAAAGGTTAATTTGATTCACATAAATGGAGTGCATATTTGCAGTATCAAAAGTCAATGGTACGCCTGGGTCACGTCAATGGAATGTCTACTTGCAGTATCCAAAACTCAGTAGTATATATAGTTCACATTAATGGAATTTCTAACTTAAGTGCATATTCAAAGTCTGCATTATTGAACACTACATTTAGTTCACACAAATGGAAAGTCTACTAGCAGTATCCAAACTCAATTGTAAGTATATATTTGCTTCTCATAATTGGAATGGCTATTTGGATTATTTAAAGTTAATGTAGTATCAGAATTATTCCGGCGCCCATAATTATTGGTTATTCATTTTGTAGTAAATTATGCTCAATGGTATTATTCCGATTAATCTTCCCCTTTTCTCTGTACTGTATTTGTAATGGGCTATTTAGATGATTCGTTGACTAACATATGTTGTGACTCTTGTTTACCTTTTTATTGTTATCTCGCAAATAATAACATGGCAACCAATTAATCCAAAAGGCCCGTGTTAAATTTCCAATAGTTTAAACTCACGTAGGGAAAAGCCCTGTTGTCCGATTTGTACCATTTCAGATGTATAACTTCCCATGGTTGGTTATTATGAATGTGCTAAATTTGGTGCAGATCGCTTCAGCCGGTCAGGAGGAGTATTTGTAAAACAAAAGCAGGAGTGTAGTGCTAGAGATTCGCTCGATTCGCTTCGTTCCACTCAATTATAGGTGATAGGCTATTACCATAGGTCTCATCTGATGATGGTACCCAGAGTCCAAAAGCACGTTCCGGTGTTATATTATTCTTATGTATTATATGTAATTATTCTTATGGAGAATATGTAAACTGTTCTACTTTGCTTGTTTGTGAACATATTTTGACAAGTTTTGAACAATTATTTGCATATGGAATAAATATGTTATGGAGATACTTTTGTGAACATTGGTTAAGGCAAATGGCAGGTTTGCTGAGGTGGGGGTATTTACACTATAGCGTCGTAAATCTTTCATAATAAGGAATCTCTAGAATAATACATACTGCACGTTATAACACTAGGACTATTATACATTCTTCAGTCGTTTTATAGTATCCTATTAGTAGCTATGTTGATTATTTTTCCTTTATTGGTTGTATCAATTTTAATGATAAAGATATTGTTAGCTCTTAATATTTTTCAATTTAAATCTTACCGTGAGTTTAATAATACCAAAGCCTATTAATTCCCATTATCTTTAATGGGTTCGTATCCAGTGGAGAATGACACATTTTTATTTTTTATGATCAGTGAAATGATTACTAATACATACTTGCGAATGAGATAATGCTTTATTACTAATAGAGATATTAAAATAAATATGATTAAGGATTGTTAATACTACTTTAATAATGTAAACGCTTGTCATTTTATATATATACTAGCTGACCCGGCGAACTTCGTATCGCCTAAGTTATAGGTTTCCCCTAAGACAGACCGATGAAAAGAAAGTACCGTTACGTTTAATTTTCAAGATGATCTCGTTTGCATCGCTCAATCACGTCCTGGTTGAAGTTCGTTCACTACGCTCACTCACCTTTGGGTTGGAGCTCGTTCGCTACGCTCACTCACCTTTAGGTTGGAGCTCGTTCGCTGCGCTCACTTGCCTTCAGGTTAGCTCGTTCGCTACGCTAACTCACCTCCAGGTTGAAGTTCGATCGCTACGCTCACTCACGTTTTGGTTGCAAATTAGCTTTTGTCATAAATGTAAAAGAAATAATAGTGCTGCACCCTGTTGGTAATCCTTGTAACTTTAATGCTATTGAACATCATAGAACAGAACCAACTTGTTTAATTGAAACAGCTGTTAAGATTCATTAATTCCATTTCTCATAAGGTTAACATGGGAAACTCCAGAGCCACTGGGGCGGAGCCCTTTTAAGAATTTCGAAACGGGAAATAGTTTACGTCCAATTCGCATACCTACAGAATTTCCACACCAAATTTCATAACGATCGGTGAAGTCGTTCCGGAGGAGTTTGCAGACAAACACTGTGACACGAGAATTTTATATATATATATATATATATATATATATATATTTTATTATATCTGAATTGATAAAATAAACACTCGAAGTAATTCTGCCACTTTCAACTTACCAACTGTGTCATGTGGGAAATTATACCATTAACAGAGGTAGTCAAATGTATCAAATAATTAGTACTAACCCACACAATGGACATCCTATGCGTTAGTACGTTAGGGCACGCCTGTCATAATGTCTGTGATTGTTAGCCTGTTGATGGTAATCATATCCAAAACTATTAGTATATAAAATAGTTTCTGTCCAGATGTATATAAAAGGTTTAGTTTTATGGCTATTGCGCTAGGCAGTTATCATTAACGGAGTATAGGACAGCGGAAGTTAATTCCAAATACAATACAAGGAATTTATTAAAAACTAATAACTTCCTTGGAGTGCAGGACAGATATTTTTCCAATAAAAGGGAAGATTTAGGTTTTAGAAGGATCGAAGAAAAAAACAGAGTTGGGTGATTTTATAAATACTTGGGTATAACGCTTAGAGAAAATACTTTCCTTGAGAAAACATCCGTTTTTATTTAGCATATGAATCTTTTTATGTATAGTCTTACGAACTCCATACCTACCATCCTAGCCATCCTGATGTTTTAAAATATTACGTAACCACTACCAGACTCTTTTCAATCAACCAAAGGGTTTACCGTCTATAGTCACTTCATTATGTGCAACACAAGTCAGAAATCACATTCAAAATATTCCGTCTAGAAATATTGTCCTTACACCACAAACAACGCAAAACCTTTAAATATACCCTTCCTTCTGTAGGCTCTCAAAGACAAAAAAACTATAAACATATGGAAATTTCAATACATTAAAATTATTTACTTCACGATCTTAAGAACAACATAATATGTTCGCTGACCCCAGTCACAGGAATGTAAAAAAAGTTAAACCCAATCTAGGACGTTCCCACGGGCAGAGACCTGGCTGATAACAAGCCAGGCAGATATTGAATTTCTATCGCAAGTGCATAGTCGAAGAAATTCTAACCAATAGGAACAATCAAAGAGAAACAATATTGTTCCCACCTTTTCTAATAATTATAACATGCATACAAAAATGGATTTACTTGCCGTCATCACCACGCCCTCTGGAAGCTGGTCAAAAGGGGAAAAGCCAATTGGGACGTAGATCGGAAATATTCCACCATGGCCAAGGTGAACGTCTCCAGGGTATCGGCTAACATGCATACATCAGTCAGCACAGCATTAATAATTTTTGTTCTGGCCAACCAAAAGTATTGAATTATAAATGTTTCGTGTAAATATTAATGAGTTGTGTGTATGTACAAGATGTGGAATGCAACGACTAATGCCTTTAATAGTAATTTACAAGACAGAATGTTTTACAATGGGGCTGTTTACCCCAAAACTATAGTCATCAAAAAAGACGAGTTGGATTGAAAACGTAAATAAGGTATTTAACCTATTATTAGTAGTCTTTATCAATCCAGGAGGCAAAACGTGGTAATATCTTTTGTATAAAGAAATAGACTACACAAACAAAATATAGGGTGTAATTATTAAATAATTCTATTTCATTTTTTTTCTATTTCACTATCTGAACCATTATGGTATCACTGTGTGTCATTTTGCTTTATTTTATATATTTTGAGTAGAGTCTCAAGTTCTCAAGTTTGAGTACTCAAAATTGAAACCGTTGGAAAATACTAACTGGAAAGTTTATGTTGGAGTAGAGTCTTGTTAGGCACTGCACACTGGAAAAAAGCATTTCAGGAAACTGGTTTCATCAAATTGGTTTCAAGGAAACCATTTCTTTAACAAATGTACACCGAAGAAACGGGATTCCATCAGTTTCACGATATGAATTCGGATGATGATGATGTGACTATATTGGTGGTAGCTAAAGAAAACGAAAAGAAAGAGGTATTTGATTCACTCGTTAATTTGTGATGGTCAACATAGTACTTACATTGTAGCTCGTTAATTATGCAGTGATCCTATCAAATTTTTAAATTTTTTAGAATGCCAAAGCCTCTTTTTGATCTATTGATATACATAGTCCAACTTAGTCCACTAATAACAAAGAAGGACACCAACCGGAGGTTAGCTCTGAGTGCTGAGGAAAAATAACAATACACTGAAGTAAGTCAATAAAACCAATAGAAACGTGAAACTGAAGCCTATACGAAATCAGTTTTTTGGATTTCATGTAAACCAGTTGCAAGAAACAAATTAAATTACAGTTTCATGCAACGCAGTGTGCACTGCCCTGTGTTAAACTAATCCATCTGTTGCGAGCAACTAAAGTTTCTCGTTTCATGAAATCGGTTTCCTGAAACGGATTTCTCCAGTGTGCATCCGGCCTTAGATTGGTATGAAAATGAAGAAGTAAAATAAAACCCCTTAAAGCACCTAAAATAAAACAGTTCGTAGCTCAATAGAAAACTAAATTCATTGAATATTAACCAAGTTTGCTCTAGAATTTTTTTCCTGGCATTTATGAAATGTTATGCAGTTGACTGATCAATTAGGAAATGTGTGTTACTTATTTATGCAGGTTAGAAACATCTGGTAACCTGCACAGATCATATTGAGTCCTAACATAAGCCGCTTAAGAGTAAATTAACACCGAACCTTGGTAATGTCAGAGAAAATCTTTGTTTCTGATAATAATTGTGTCGTGTTATTTTAAAAACGGAGTACAATATTGCGTAAATCACCTTACTTGTGAAAGCCTATTACTTTCAGTCCCTTACAAGTGAAATAACGCTATATTGTATTCTTAACAACTTGTATAAATATGAACAATGTCCAAAAATTCTACCTATTCTTGTCTTTACTATTGTACACAACACACTTGTTTACATTGTAAACAATGTTGACGTTGCATCACACTTTAAAATGCCTTAATACTGTCATAAATTAAGTAATTTAAACTAACATATTAAATGAAATTAAGTCATTAAAAGGTGGGATGTAGAGTGAAAAAATATAACTTTTTATAAAAAAAGCACCTTTTGTTTTACATGAATAATAAAGATATTAGTAAGCACAGATAATATAGAAAATACCCCCGCCGCAGCAAACCTACAGACTAAGCGAATTTCCATTTGCCTGATTGGATTTACACTAAAATGTCTTCTTAAAAATATAACATTTATTTCCTATTTAAAAAGAATTAGTTTAACAAGTACTTAGGTTTGCTGCATCAGGGAGGGTAAAACCGTTTTTTTTTTTTTTTTTTTTTTTTTTTTGTAAAATGGTAATAGTTAGTAAGAAATAAAAACATTTTCCAAATTTGATCAAAATATGTTCATAAACAAGCAAACTACAGCAGTTTACTAAGATAATAATAATAAGAATAACATGGGAATTTTAAATTTAAAGTTTTTTGGAATTTTCTCCGTAACCATTAGGTGCATAATAACGCTTCAATATACTAAATTGTTTGTTTTTTTGAGTTCTACAAAATGGTTTGGAAAGAAGTTGCTAAATTTTATGTTTTTTGGGTCAAAAATGGGAAAAACCTATTTTTACCCCAGAAAACCCCCCATAAACCCCCGTTCCCATGGTCCGATCATCGCAAACTCGTTCGAATAAACGTAGGTTTACACGTTTGTACCAAATTTTATCAAAATCGGATCATTTTTGCTCGAGTTATCGTGCTAACGGACACACATATATACATATATATATATAAATATATATATATATATGAATTTGAACGGATTCTGTTTTTGGCCTCTAGGGACCTCAAAACGAAAAAAAAAATCGGTCCCGCGTCCAGGTCTTACCATGAGTACTACGGTAATAGCTTATTCCCTATATGGGAAATTCGCTAAAAAGGAAATCTTTAAATAAAACATGAAAATGATATATACGTAACATTATACTTAATAATAATTATTCACACAAAATATCATAGGTATCATGAAAGCCATCAAATTTGGTATTCCATGTAATCCATCTGACAATTCAACTGTGGAAATACCCCGTTAGTTAGTACTAGCGTGTGGTGACATAGTTCCAATCTCAAATTACTGTGCTAACGTAGGTAGTTATAAACAAGTTATGTTCCAGGAATGTTATACGATTGACATTGTAGCAACATTCTGGATTGGCAAACATAACTGTTTCTCTAGAAATGTGTAGTACGAAAACGAAATATTAACAAAAACATTACGATAACATTGTTTGCATACGTCTTACACTATTACACTATACAGCTTTACACTTGTTTTGCGTAAATATATTTTTTTTAGAGTTCAAAAAAGCACTTGCATTTTATTATGGTGGGATAAAGGTTTTTGTTGTTTTTTATGAGTTCGGAATTCTATATACAAATTTTTATGGAGAAATAGCTGTTATAATTAACTATAAATATTATTGCACTTATTTAATTAATCTTGACAAACATAAAAATTCTTTGTAAGGAGGTAAAATTGAAATAAGCATAATAAAAATGTAACTTACCACTACATAGCAAACCTGGAAGGTCCCAGAAGCTATCGATTTGTCAAGTTGAGGTAAGTTGTTGATTTAACTGATTTCATTGCCTCAAAGCTTGTAAACTTGGTTAATCGCAGATAACTGCTTAGCTCAACTAAATATTAGGTCTCACAAGGTTATGATTTACCTTTTATTTCTATGTATTAGTTTTTAAATAAGTATTTTCTCATTAGAGGGAACCTATAGTAAATAATCCTTAACTATAGATAATCCCAACTAACAGGTCTTATTTGGTTACAAAGCTATCATGACCGTCACCATCAATTCAAACTTGAGAATCGTAATTTATCCCTACTTAGTACTACAGCTTAATCGTTATGATTATAATTACTTTAAAACAGCAACTCAAGAACTCAGGTGGGTGTTTTAAGCTGAATATTAATACTTAATGAGAAGATTGGAGAAAGATTATCTGGATTATGATCAACTGTTTCTTTTAGTATTATTAATTATAATCCAAATGATCAGGAAGAGGTTGGAGGTGTTTCAAACCATCAAAAAGCTATTGACTTTTCTCAGGATCGAACCGGGAACCTTTTGATTGCTGGGTGAGCTTTAAAAACACTCAGCTACCCAACCATTTATCATTTTCAGGGATATAGTACAAGGGTTAACCCATACCGTACAATAGTGGTAAACTTAACTTAAGAAAAAACCAGAACTTGTCAACTGTTAACAACACACATCTTTAACAACAACATTAACCGGGTACAACTATTTGTAACTTATCAGTATGAAATGGATGTTGGACAACTTGAAATTGCGAATCTAGCCCAGCACATAAAACGGCAACGTATGTGTCGTTGATTCTGCTTCAATTCCCTTAATGTTCCTACAAAGCAATATTTCTGAAGCGAATTTAAAACCATTTTAGTAAGTGCTGCATTGGCATCTGATTCCCTTAAAATCTAATATAGAGACTCTTTTGTGGAACAGTTAAATGTTGTATGCTGTTTTATTGAACATGCACATTAAGGCTATATAAACATAGATTGATTTATCTATAAGCATGGATAAAAATTACACTAAACGTAAAAAGTGTATGAATAAGTATCTTAATCGTCTTTAATTTCTACCATTGATTTAAAAAATTTTACTGCAATCGTATGACAAAGGTTTTATACTTTCCATTATGTCTATTTTTTTATGTTTTTTTTGCAAAGTTACATTTGAACCGTGATCTTCTTGTAACTTTTATAGTTAGTCCAGTTTTCCTATAATTCTTATGTTTTGAAGTAGGAGATATCCAACGTCTTATGAAATATTGAATTTTATTACTTATTATTTATTGTTAGATGTGTAGTTTAGGAAAATTCGTCAGAGTAAATGAGAAAAAACTAATATTTGCAAACTGGCCTTTTACAAATCTTTTTTTTTACCAAGCCGTGATGAGTATCGCGTATTATTTACCCTAAGTAAAGAAAATCAGTTTAAGTTTTATTTCCTACGAGATTTCCCAAAGTGAAATGGAAATTCACGTGCTTTAGTACTGTTTAACGCTGTTTCCAGCTTATTTGAAACTTATGTTACGATATACAGTTCGTAAACAATGTTTTATTTAATCGAGGATATGCAATGATTCGTGTGGTTGGCAACTCCCTCACCAGACAGCAGTGAGAAATGCAGACGATTAGGTCTGTTCATCGTCAGTAACAGCTTCCCTAGGGACCCTCTTGCTATCAATCTAACCAAACGGGAACAAGGGAATCAGAATATTTTCTTTAGCGTGTTCATTAGCATTTGCCTCGTTTTTTTTAATTGATCAAGCATTGTACATTTATTCTCATGATAGTCTTACAAATAAAAATAACATTTATATTATTTTGAATCTGTACAAAAGTATTTCTGTTTGTATTGCTATTTTAAATTATTAATTTGAAACTATTTACAACTGACAAAACTTATTTAAGATTTCTATTTGCCTCTAATTAACTAAATTAATTGTTGTACAACGATATCAAATTGGACTTACAAAAAAAGATACATAGTTCCAACCCTTTTAGGTGTTTGATACTGGGTACTGAAAAGAAAAGCATAATACCGAAGTGCTGCTCTTACTGTTATTATTGTTTATGAACAAACCACATATTAAAAAAAAATAGTGAATTCACATTAAATCTTAAACGTCAAAGTTGTACAGAAAAAACAAAATTACGCTTTTTACTTGTTTGAGGTAAATACTAGTAAGAGATAAATACTAGAGGTAAATACTGGTATTAACTAACTTTCCCCGTACTAATAATTTAATTCCAACATAATTAAACATAAAAATAACACACATTCGTTTTAACACAGGCTTAATCCTACCAGTATAAATATCCTCATGATGTGGCTATAATACTATTGACTTCAACGCCCATAAGCTTCTTACAACGTCTTAGTATAAGCCAGTGTCAATAGCAGTTTGATATTGGTAGTCCAAACTTGACTTCACCTGTCTGTACTAGCAATAAATCATGATTTTTTTAATGAAATAATACAGTTTTCTGTATAAGCGTAATTACCTGTGACTATAGCGTTGTTGTTACACAAGATCACAATATACAGATGCTTTTTTACCTATATACTCTACTTGGAAAAAAACATTTACTAATTCTTAATGGATTATTACTGGTACCATTAATACCAGTTAATGGTTTATTATTTAATGGTTATTGGTACTGGTGAACTATGACTACTCCCGCACTAAATCTTTTCTTGCTATGTGTGCAAAGAGTTGTTTAATATTACTGAAAATAAATATAAATATTATATAATAAACTGTTTAGTAAGTAGGATATTGATAATGATAACATTACAAGTGAGTCAATAGTGTCACGGACTTCAGGCTCAAGGCAGCGAACGTTTTATCAATACAGTTCACCCTTGTATTGTACCGGCTCACTCCTTGCTTTGCTGGAAACGTTCCACATACATAGGCCTCTGTGGTCAATGTGGACGGGCAAATGCAAGGCAAAGAGGCCGCGCCCTCTGCAAAAAGTAATTAATATAGATAGTTTAAAACTAATTACAACATAAATATATCAGGTATGTAAAACGTTTTCTCCGTATTGAAAACAAACACGACATGATATTATATGATCCTGTAATCTTCGACATTTATTTACAAATCCTTAGTACTTAGAACCAAGTACTTATAATCATCACTCGGTGGAATCAATTGAGTGAGAAGATTTTAAAAATTTAGTTTGACCCCACTTTGCTAACATGGTAGCAACATTAGCCTCCATAGACATTTTTAGATTTTAACTGCGATTTTAAATTAATTTCACACTTTTGTTAATTTGTTTTGAGTTAATTTTATTGTGTACATACTTTTTTATGCCGCGAGTTTCATAGATTTTAAATTGTGTAATTGCTTTAAAAACGTAGCTAAAATCTAAAAATATCTGTAGAGGCGAATTTTGCAACTATGTTTACTCAAAGTAGTGTCAAAAATCTTTTTTAGAAAATGTCCTCTTTCAATTGGTTCTCACCCCCCTGATGATAGCTTGTATAGTTTTTCATTTATATATAGAGTTTCAAAAGTGTAACAATAATTTAGAATCACCCTGTATTTAAATATCATGGAATCATAATTTTAAACCCCTTCAAAACGCCATTATAAGAATTTAATTCAATAAAGCAAATGGAACTTTTCTTCTAATGAAGATGGAAATATTTTTACTTTAAAGGAAACAATTAATTGATGGATTTATAACAACAGGCACTATCGTAACAGGATAATTACTAGGTCTTAACGGTTGTAATAGGGCGTTACAACGGCGCACCCGACTTGTCTTCATAATGTTACATTTCATTCTGTTACACGCTGATTTGTGGTTATCATTACACCCTTGTAACTCTGTCTTTCAGACGTATTCCGATGTTTGTTAAACTTTTATGTGTTAAAACAAAATTATTTCTTAAGTTGCTACAATATAGTAAATTTGTATTGTAGAACTTATTTCATCGGCAAAAAATGAATAAAACTTCAATTTCTTAATCTAGACAATATACTAAAAATATAAAAAAGTATTTCTTAATAAAACTATGTATGGATGCGTTGTTGTTTTATACACACAGATAAGAGAATGCAAATACAAACTCGGTTAGGGTTAAGATCTGAACCATCTGGTTGCTTCTTAATAATTAATAATTCTTAATAATTCTAATCAATTAACGTTTAAACATAGGATAGGTGAAAAAGCTTTTGTAGTTTGCTTGTTTATTGATATGTTTCGTTTTGGCAAATTTATTTATTTAAACCTACTAACCAACTACTACTACTAGTACTACTAGTTGATGTTGTAGTATTGACATTTGATCAAAACAATTTGCCCATCCCCGTAGCAGAAAACCTAAGTACTTACTAAATCTAATGTTATTAAATATTGAATAGATCTGACATGTTTCAGGAAATGTTTCATTAAAAATCTAGTCATGCAAACGGCAATTTGCTTAGTCTAAAGGTTTGAGTGTGGTAGGTATTTTATAATGTATATATATATATATATATATTACAGCTGATCCGGTAGTCGTGGTTAGGCGTTCAGCTCGTGTACGCGAGAAAAATAAAGTTTTAATTCACTGAGGAAGCGGGACGTTATCTTGGTCCCACGAAACGTCGGAGTAAATCCAAGGACGATTTTTTTGTGCGTGTATGTGTGTGTGTGTGTGTTGTGTGTCTTCGTTGTGTTGCATTTTAACGAGTCCTTGATTAACAAATTAAGGTGAGTGAAGCCCACAAGCTGATCTAAACAGTATAATAAACCTCGCATAAAAACATGTCTTTCAAAAATAAAACCCTACTCGACCTTTCCTACTAAACTGACACCGTGATATTCAACCCATTCCCTGTATACACAGTATATGACTTTGTATTGAATATATTTGTATTAAATATGTAAAAGTTGGTTATAATAATTAATGTATCGGTTTATAAAAAGTGTTGTAGTTTTCATGATTTTGAATCATCCAGTCGTTCAGTTTATACTTTAATGACTAGAGTATATCCTCTTAAGTAATGGATATCATAATGCAATATGAAATATATCTGGTAACATTGTAGTTAACAGTAAATATAATTAATGAACTGTTTGGTTATAGATTCTAAAAGCATTAATTTTTAGGATTATCCATTAAGTCCATAGGTAATTAGTGTGGTTAGTGTGGCAATTGTGTTCTGTAATGTTTGTGATGGTATTTCATCTTGTACCAACATTTTTATTGTCAAAGTCAAAGTCATTACTCAAAGTCAATTAAATATTATTTTTAATTTTAAAATGTAAATATGACGAGTTGGTTTTACTTACAACAACGTTTTCTCTTAAAAATAATTTACCTGATATTGTTTACCATCTCCCTGACTTTTCTGAAATTTATTGGAAATAAATTTTAATATAAAAATAATAAAGCTTAAAATGTTTATAAATGTTTATATAAAACACGATAACGATCATGTTCTTTGTTGGATAGTCTCCAAATGGCTTATGTCCACCTGCCTCTAAAGCTGCCAAGCTTAACAAATTATGTTCCACAATAGTTTCGTTGTTGTACACTTTCTACAAGCTAAAAACGGGATTTATAGTTAGGCTGATATTTATTACTAGGTGAAACCCGTCGAAATCGACGGTTACTTTCAAGGCTTACGCTAATTCTCCTAACTGCGATAAATTAAGTTAAATACCGTAATACAAATCTCGAGCACTTAGCATGGTTTAATGAGTAATAAGTGTAAATCAATAATGATTGCGTTAGTTACAAAATATGATACAAAAGAAAATCAATTTTAAAAACTGAAAATTAATAACAATGCAAATACTCCCTATTAATGTTTGTTGTTTAAAATGAAATTCAAATATTAACAGCTGTTTCATAAAAAAGTAGTGAACATTATCCATATGGCCATAATGTAAACAAATCTGGGAAGGGATCTTTAAAGGCTTCTGGGGCAGAGCCCTAAGGGAATTTACTTCGTTTTTCTTTTGATGGCTCATCTTCAGACCGAGGCCTTTCTTTGGACATCCCTACCAAGTATCTATGCCCAGCCAGCCGTTCTCGCAAATTAGTGGAGACAAAGTTTCTAATTAAATATTTAGATTCTCCCATGTTAATCTTATGGGAGAAAACCCAACTTTGACGGCAGATCCTGCCCAAACTAATAAAGATTTCAAAAAATGAAAAACATTTTGCAAAACTATAGATCAGGGCCATTTTTTCACACTTTAATCATCAAAATCAGTCCAAAAAGGAGGAGTTCTGTTTACAAAAATCGGCTTAGCGTATTTTATATATATATATAAGGTGGCAAATTTATAACAGACCATTTGTAACAGTAAAATATTTCATGGAATTGTGTTTAGGGGTTAAATATTAATACCTGCACTTGAACATCATCACATGACAAATAAAACTGCAAATACAATTCTGAATACCATAACATAAAGATGAAAATAAGGAAATAATCAAAACTTGTATTGAACTGGTGTTAGTTTCAACTTTGTTTTACAATACATTAAACAAGAATTTTAAACTATACGTATCCCTATACCAATCTATATTTTCCCTCAAGCATGAAAATTAAGAAGAAAAAAATATTTAAAAACATATTTTAAATAAAAATATTTGTTTAGTCTTCCAAAAATATCTAAATATATTATTTATTTATTTATTTTTACAATCGTTTTACATTGTGATACATGTGACAAGATGCTTATTACATGCTGATAAATGTTGTACAGATACATCAGTGATACATGAAAAGATTAAAATGAAAAGATGAAAAACATTTTCAATGAAAATGACATGCAGTTGTAATAAAAATTGAAGAGTGAAAGTTGAATTAACTAGGTAATCATAATAATTAAGTAACATGCTCAGCGAATAACACACTATAACTATAGGTAACAATAACAAATAAAATATATAACATGCTTGCTTAATAATACAGTATTAGTATATCATTACTTTTTTGATTGAAAATTTAAACGATATTTCATTTTACTAAATTTAATATTTGTATTTATTTAAAATACAACAAAAACTTAGGAAACCCTCTTTGGCATTGGTTTTGTATAACAAAATAATTGATAAAAGATCAAACTTGTCCTTACTTTTAAATAATGTCGAATTTAAAAATATCAAATTAGGCTCTAAGTCTTTAAAAAAACCATAGTACTGCAATATTTTGAAGGAAGCACAAATTCTACATGTAATAAATCACAGACCTAACAAGTGATGCATTATTTACGAACTTGTCAATACAAGTGACTTATTATAAGTTTAACATTTAGGTCAAACTGTTTAACTATTCATCAGTACCCTGATTTTGCTCTTTCCTGGACACTTTTTTCATCAATATTTCTAGTATGAACATTAAACTCTTTA